>NW_026020430.1:4103890-4703890 GCF_900185275.1 Solanum verrucosum
GAGGGGAAAAATTGATGAAGAAATTTTTTCTGTTAATCACCTTGGTGGAAAATAATCTGAACATTTTTTTAGTATATGATAGTGCGGTCACAAACTTTGTTGCCTACTCTGCAACATATCTTCTGAACTTTTTAAACTCTGCATCTGTAGGTGCTTGTTGCTAAATCTAGCTTATGAAACTGTATTGTTAGTTTAGTGAATTCCACATCTGATTTGCTATTATTATATTATATTCTAGAGGTTTGTGCATGTGATTGAACTCATACATGTATTGGGTTTTGAAGTTTGTGCCGACGGCAGCACTCTTTGCTCTTTTCGTTATTACAATATTATCAAACTTGATTCATTCTATTAACCTTATGGTTTTAAGTGGGTTTTGAATAACCTTAATAGTGGTTTCTTGTATAGTAGATTCACTTATCTTTTCTCATAATTAAATGGTTCAAGGCTTTTTAAGATTTAGCTTATCTTGCTCTTCCCTCCTTTAGGATTTGTCGAAAAATGCCCGGTTTGAGCAAATATGGAAAAGCAGAAAAGAGAAGAGAAAACTAATGCACAATGAAGAGCTGAATGAGATGTGTCGACTATATGATGTTATTCGTGTTGATACTGAAGAAAAAAGCCATGAAGTGCAAGAGGAGTAAGTGTTTTCGTAATTACATGCTAGCTTCATAAGTTACTGTCGCATGTGTTATCTTTTTCCTTCACAAATGAAAAAGAGCTGGTTTTATGACATTAATGCAGATGCAGGACTACCGAGCTGGAAGATCACAAGATGATGTCTCAATATTTGCCTCTTTTACGAGAAGTCATGCCAAGTGCTGCTGAAGAAATTGAGTCAGAGATTCATAATTACGTCTCGAAACAAGGTTCTATATTGCTTCTTCACTTTTCCAGGGATTTGTTTTCAAATTCAATCTCATGATTTGCTGCCCCCCCAGCACAAGGGAATCTCTATAGGCTATAGGTTGCCCTGTGAAGTTTTATCAGCTTGACAAATTTCATTAACTTATTTATGTTCTGAAACAAGATGAAGTGGTAGAAATTCTAGCCTATCATCACTGGCCATTTTAGCCATGTTTCTAGGAAAGGTACTCCAGCTAGAGTTCTGGATTCATTCCTAACCAATAGAATTTTGAATGCTTTCCCTTCCCGAGTCTATGGAAGGGTCACTATTGTGAATTTGGCCAAATGGGCACTGGAGCTTGCTGTCTATTTTCATGTTTATGTGAGTGTATTGAAGGTTATGCTAATTCCTGTGCAGCATCTTCAGATGGTTATGTTTATGACTATTATACTGTTAAGAATGATACCAACCCTGACGAGGATATTGCTAGCCCTTTTCCATTGTAAGGATTCATACAACAATAATTTTCTTCATATCTTTACTTTTCAGCTCTTACTAAAATAGTTGATGCGGTTGTTTTAGGGTACAAGTTGATGAAGATGATGATTACTATGACGGCCCTGATCATTCAGACTACGAATCTGATGATTCCAATGGTCATCTCTCTTGCCTTTCCACTCGGTTTTAGTATCTTTGTTATTTAAGGTACTTTTTTGTTATAAATGGTTTGATATTTGAGTTTTCTTTTTCAGCTGAACATAATCCCTGGAATGATTATCCGGATGAAGAGGAATCTGAAGATGAGGATGAAACCCAGGCATCAAATGACGAATCAGAAGCTTCAAGCAGCACTTCTGAGGAACAATATGGATCTGAAACTGTTGGTGTAATTTCTTTTACAAATGAGGATGTGGGCCGTGAAGACTGGACAGATTATGCAGATCCAATCCTTGAAGGTGATATATATGGTGAGTCCGATGTTGAAGCTTCCGATGATGATGACATATGGTGATCATCATTACAACACCATGTTTAAAATTTCTCATCAGTACCTATATCGTGCATACCTGTATATGTCTTTGCAGATCATAGTTAACCTTGCGTTGTGGGATGACATGTTGTTATGTGTTTTGAACTTTGCTAATTCTGCTATCTGGGGTAGTGGTGAATGGCATGTTGTTATGTCATTGGGCAAAGATCTTTTCCCGAGCTTTCGCGTTTCTAAAACTAATTTTGCCAGTATTGTAAATCTCAGCCGGGTTTCCCTACCTCTAACTGTAGTCGTCTAGTTTAATGATTTATGATTATGTCGTTGTTTTTCTGTGTTGTCCAGCTTGAGTTCTAGTTAAATAGTGTGTGTGGACTCGTTAAATCTTACTCTTCGGGGTCATTTGGTACACAGCATGAGATAGTATCCAATCTGGTACAAATAATTTCGGGATTAGCTAATACCTCTAATCGAAAATTTGGTATTATATCCCATGTACCAAATAACCTGCGTGTATCGTTTGTGCTCTTTCGAGAATTGCTGGTATCAGAGTGCAAACATAGTATACACTTATCAGATTTGATGGAACAAAGGCTGGAAATATGTAATTATTTGTTGGTGGAAACTTCACTAGGTATTTACTCAATTTTATTTTATCATGAGTAAGTCATAAATAAGGTAAAAATATGTGGGAGTACTCTCTTTGTTTTTTTTTTTTTTTTTTTGGTCTGATCTTGACTTGACACACTATTTAAGAAAGTAAAGAAAACGTTTCAACAACATGGTCTTAAATTAAATATTAAATGTGTTATGTGGAAAATTAGAGTTAGATAGTTGAGTGAGTATTAATTAACTCTGGTTTAGTTATTAGAATGATGTGTGAAACATGTCTCTATAACTTTTACTAATTTTGGTCCTTGTCTCTACAATTTATCACATTTAGGTGTCATTTGGTACAAAAATTAATAATGTAGGGATTAGTAATGTATGACGTAATGTGAGGTTTTAATTTTTTATCAAGTGTTTGGTTTACTGTTTTCCATTTAATTTTGTGCTTGAATTAAAATTTTACAAAAAACTTCTTTATAATTATATCCTCGGATCATTATGGAATTTTCTATTATACGTAATTGGATCAAAATAGATGATTATCGGCCAATATTTTTTTTGTGGCCTTCTAACTAGCTAGGGGAAGATTCTCGCCATGTTTGCTATTTTCTCACTTGAATTATTTGAGGGTTAAATTATTGTCATCTTAATAAATTAACCACTCACCATAGATCAATTTTCAATTTTAAAAAGATAGACCATCTACTATTAAAATCGAAACGACAATAAATGATCGTAAAATCGAATAAAATCATATAAATCATCTACGTTTACACATAAAAATTTCAAGTTGTAGCTTTAAGATGTATGCAATTTTATAAATTGTTCAAAATACAAACAATTAGAAAACCACATATATATCAACAAATAATACATTTAATTAAGATTACAAACGTCATGTAGTGATATATTTGTCTTTTTAATTAATAAATGTTAAACAACTTGCATTTCAAATACTATATTGAGTTGTATTGAATTTATTTAGCAACAAACAACTCTCTCTAAATAATAAAATTTGTAAGTTAATTTATTTAAATAAATTTACTAGCACAAATATAAAATATAAAATCATGAAAATAAATAAAATGAAAAAAAGGATTTGAGGGTATTTTGTGTTTACATAGATCAATACCATGACATCAAATCATATATATTCTAGGGTGTACAAAATCGAATACGTAAAAAAATTACTTTGATATAATTTTTAAATATTTTTTATACTTCTTCATAGTTTTTATCTTTTAATATATTATTTCATGTTTGAAAGTTAGAATTCTTAATGTTCCAATAAAGATTATAGTCTATATATATTGGTAATTGTAATAAAGCTTAAATCAAAATCAAATTAATACTAATGCAAAAAGAAAATCAATTCAGCACTAAGAATGACAATAATATTGAATATTTGTTCTTTAGTTTTACATAGGTTTAGACAATTAAAATATATAATCTAATTTTAATTTCCTTTAATATTTAGTCATGTAACTAATACCTATTAAACTTATTTTAGTATGATTTAGTACTTTTAAATTATGATCATTTTCACTATGACTTATTAATTTGCAATATTTGTTCGACGCTATTTCATTATTATTTTTTATTGGATATTTTAGTGTCATTGATCATATCATATTTTGTGTTATTTTTTTTCTTAAGAAACACCTTAGATAGTTGTATTTTGGTAGGACTAAAGAAATATTTGAATTACAAGTAAATTATATGTTTGTATGAATACTTTATCGAAAAAACTCGAAAAATCCGAAAAAATCGGTAAAAGCCCGAGGTTGAAAAACCTGAGTTATATTGGTTTGGTTTATTTAAAAATCTGACACAAATGGATTGGTTTGATATTTGAAAAACCCGAACCAACCCGGCCATGTACACCCCTATGTATTACTAATACCACCAAATAAAAGGTATTAGTTATACATCCTATAATAACACATTGAGTATTTAATTAACAAATCCAAAATTTCTATCAAACATAATACTAAACAATACTATACGTATAATACATAAATTATTTCTCTTAATGTTACCAAACGAATGCTTAACCTTCAAGGTTAAAGAAATGACCATCAAAAGCAAAATTAAATTATATATCAAAGATATAATTACAATTTGCAAACATCACATCAATAACTGGGAGCCGCAGATTTGTCCTCCACACAAAAGATTAATTAGTTAGTGCTGGAAATCATATAACCATGCAATCGATACCTATATCTAATAAGTAGTAGCTACTAGCTAATACTGAAATATAGACTATGGCCACAAGTGAGGGATCTCTGTTTATTTGACGTAAACACTTGATACTGATAAATTTTTATTTTGCCGTTAAGTTAAAAGTTTAATTAATGCAGAGGATGATACCTATAATAAATAAATAGTAGCCACTATCTGATAAAGAAATATAGACTATGGCCACAAGTAAGAAATTTTAGTCTGTTTATTTGATGTAAACACATGATACTGATAATTTCTTATCTTACCGTTAACTTAAAATTTAATACGGAGGATGATAAACAGACACTTCTCAATTTTTAATCATTGATAGGTAATTTAAATAAAATCTTGGGAGTCCCAAAAAGTCTAGGATGAGATTCCACTTTGCAGTTACTTTGAACTTGGAGGAAATTCGGTTTAATTTAAATTCTGGAAAAATCTAGAAATATTCATTCACATATACTATAGGTTAGGTCTAGCAATTAAAGGACCATTTACTTTGGGAGTAATTATATTTTGATGACTCATACCATATAACCAATAAAATCAATACTGACAAAGCTAACATAGGTTCACAGATCAACTATTTAACAAGATAAGTCCTTAGTTGGTTTCGCTTGGTCTCACTCACTACCAGCTATGACTAAAGTTTCATTAAAAAGTTTTTTCATGTGGTAGAACGTAGTGGATTTATACTACTACAAGAAAAAAGATATGCAACCAAGGTTATAATTTGGTGACCAATAAAATAAGTTGAGAATCCATGAGCTACATTTCCGATTCATATCTCATCAAAGGCAAGAAATTACATAAAGCAATTTTTTTCTCGTTTTAACCTTGATAAACAAAATTACATGATAACAACAAGGGAGAAAAAAAAGCACAAAAGCTATACGAAATAATTAGGTGAGCATGACAGAAGAGACATGAATTGATTGAATGAAAGATGAGATATTGGATAGTGATTATAAAATAAGTATAGATTTGAATGATCATGTTACTTCCGTCATTGTACTATTTGTTATTTATCATTTTTTTTCTGCGTTAGTTTCTATTGTTTCTTCGATATTATTGTATTTTCTTTTTGAGTTCAGTGTTTGTATCAAAAATTAAATAACTTTCTATTTTTACAAAGTAGGTGTAAGATTGTGTACACCCCAGCTTTCTTAGACTCTACTTAAAGAATTACAACCGAATATATTATTGTTGAACGATCATATTACTATTTATGTTGGTGCATGCCACCCTTTTCACACAAGTAACAAATACAACTTGCCATGTTGTTGTAAACATCCTTGAAAATTTCTAAACAAGAAAGTTTTATGTCAAACAAACATGAAATAGATAAAGGGGTATTGGAATATATCTATAAGTATCGAAAACTACAGAAAACAATAATTAATACGAAACAAATATCATGCCAAAGTGCCATATATAGATATAAACATAATTATTTTTATTAGTATTAGAAATAAAAAAAAATTATGTGAGCCTAATTATGAAGTTAAAGAGTCCAACACTCTTAATTCACTTAGTTACTTAACCAAACTGCAAACCAGATTTTGCCCTCTTTGATGTTACGTTTACAACAAATTTTATACTCAAAATATTCTGTTTTAGCATATTTTACAGCCGCAAATATTATTTCAAAAATTTTAATTTTCTTACTTTTAAAATACACACAATTATAATGAGCCTTTAATGCCTCCTAAACCTTAAGTGGTGGTTCCTAACTATACACATCTTCTATTTCTCATGCCACCACAATTTTCTTTTCCATAACAGCAATGTTCAAATCAACTTAGGTATATAGTACACGTTTATTGTTTCATTGAGTATTTATTATTTTTCACTAGAATATGTGAAATCAAGTCTTTTTAAGTTAATAATATGTACATATTTGATGATTTTTTTAGATTAAAAAAATTGCATCAAAATTATTAGATTTGATTGAGCACCTAATCGAAGCTATAGCTCCGACTCTAAAGACATGTATATTGTAATTCTGACCATCAATGCTTATACAAATAAAAGAAATTATCTACCTTATTTTGATATGTGCTTATCTTTCAAACTTTCATAATTTTCTCCCGTTTTGTTAACTACTTAATCAGACCTTTGAGTTTCTCTTGAAAAAAGCGCACAAAATCAAAAATTTGACACGAGGAATAAAAATATGTGAAAATGCAATAGTTGCAATACAAAGGTGCGATCGAAAGCAGTTTTGAGTCATTTTTTTTCCCACTACACTAGCAAAATTCTTAATATAAAAGGATTGAACAATTTATCTCACACACACTAATTCCTCGTTATGTGTGAGGTTTAGAAAAAGATCGAACCATCATAATTTAGTGTATGCAATCTTATTTTTCATTTTGTAAAAGACTATTTTATTAGCTCAAATCCATAACCTCCTAATCACATATATGCCAATCATTTTACCAATTACAAGAAATTGCTCCCTTCAGTTTGTCATGCATATGCAAAATTAATAAAAATATGTCTTACCCCTAGAAAAGGGAATTAAATTGAAAAGACCTTAATACTACGAACGAAAAAAAAGTAATTTACCTTTCTTCTACTTTACAATCTATATATTAATTATAGAATATTTTGGCTTTCTCCTTTTTAGTCTAAAAAATATTCTAATAGTATGTACTTTTCTTTCAAGTCTAGAGTACATTAATTACAAAATTATTTAATTTCCTTTTAGTTTAATACCTATAAGGAAAATAACATATTATTTTTTATTTTATTCTCTTTACTTATTTATAAATAAAGACGTACTCTTCTATTTAAATAAATTCACAAATCAATATAAAAAATTATCATTCGTTCTCTCTTTAATTTTTCTCTCTAATTTCTTCGCTTCCATAACCGTTTGGTTAATTTTCTCCTCCCCATCCACCCAACACCTTCGACCATCCACCCCCGCCACTCAGAACTCCCACTTCCCTACTTACTTACCAAGTACAAAAAAAAAAAGTAGGAAAATTTACTTATATTTCAAGAAAACATTTTTCATGAAAAATATTTTTTCGTCACGCCAAACACATACGTACATGTGACTCAGGCCCTGCCTCCTGCCAAGCACATTTTCACGTAAACAACTCCTATTCAACATATTTCCCATCTATAAAACTACACATATTCTTCTTCTTTTATTTATTATTACACATCAAACTTTAAACATCTCTAGTTTTTTTTTTTTTCCAATTTAAAAAAAGAACTGAAATGTCTAAACAATGGATGAGCTTAGTTGGAGCATTATGGTTACAATCAATGGCTGGAACAAACTCAAATTTTCCAGCTTATTCTTCGCAAATAAAAAAACTTTTATCAATTTCTCAAATTGAACTCAATAACTTAGCATTCGCTTCAGATGCTGGAAAATTACTTGGTTGGTTTGCTGGTATTGCAGCTAATTATTTACCCCTTTGGTTAGTTCTGTTAATTGGTTCAATACTTGGATTGATTGGTTACGGAGTACAATATCTTTTTCTCACAAATCATATACATTCATTATCATATTGGCATGTTTTTTCACTCACTTTTTTAGCTGGAAACAGTATTTGTTGGATCAATACTGTATCGTATATCGTATCGATTCAGAATTTCCCTTTAGATAGACAAGTTGCAGTTGGAATATCAACTAGTTATATAAGTTTAAGTGCTAAGATTGTAACGGATATAGTTGATGTTGTCAACGTTTTCACCCCGAGTAAAAGGGCTGAAACGTATCTACTGATGAACTCTGTTTTGCCCCTGTTTTTTGCCATTGTTGTTGCTCCAGTAATTCGGGATATGAAGATTGGTAAATCGAGGAAGTTATCAGATGGGTTCCGAGTTATGTTTGTTATAACTATTGCAACGGGGATATATGCTGTGATCACTAGCTTAAAGCCTGCAATTTCGAAGTTATTGCCAAGTTTGTTGAGTTTAATTGGAATGGTGATTTTTTTGTTGTTACCAATCGTCGTCCCGTTGTTTGAGAGTATGAAAGAACATTGGCATAGAAAATGTTGGATAAGGAGAGATCCAAGGATTTGTGATTTGAGTAAATTGGAGGAAGATATTAAAACACCAGAAGAGGTAATTAATTGTGGGGTTAAAGAAGATAATGATGCTGGATTTGCTGTAATGGAGGAAATTGGACCTAAGAAAATGTTGATGAAATTGGATTTTTGGTTATATTTCTTTGTTTATTTGTTTGGTGCAACATTGGGTTTGGTTTATTTGAATAATTTGGGACAAATTGCTGATACTCGTGGATTCACTGAAACTTCTTCATTGGTTTCATTATCATCTTCATTTGGCTTCTTTGGTCGTCTTCTTCCTTCACTCTTCGACTACCTCTTCTCCAGGTGCAAAATTCTCTCTACATGTTTTTTTTTCTTATCTAATATTCGAAATTTACTGAAATGACTAATTAGATTCATGTCAGGCCTATTAATTAGTGATGAAGTCAAAAATTTCGCTAATAATATTCAAGGTTTAATATATGTTATATGAATAAAAAATAATTTTCAACATAAACCTATCAAAAGTTAATTATTTTTTAAGTTCAAACAGGAAATATTTAGTTTTGAGAAATCGTGTTTGTTGTCGTCATGTTGGATGTGTAAATAAAGACTTGGATACCCTTAATGGTGTGAGGTCTTTTGAGGAAAATCATGATGGCTTGTCTCAAAACGAACAATTTCACATCATCTTAAAGAGTATTCTTGAATTGTTTTAGCCCAACAATGGATATGAGAATCAATAATTTGACAAAATGAGTATAGGAGATGACAGTTATAGCGTAGAGTCCGACTTAGTGCCTTTGCTACCTTTACCCATAGTTTCAAGAACACATACATAATAAAAAACGGAGGGGGTATAAAACTTAGTTCAAGGACGGAATTGTTGGGTGTATGTGAACAAGGTCTACGTTGGTAGTTAGAAAAGAAAAATTAAGTTACTTATAAAGTGTTGAATACTCTTAATGATGTGAGATCTTTTGAAAATAATGCGAGATTGATCCAAAATCATACTATGAGTATTCTTAGATTGTTTTAGCCCAACAGGCCACACTTCTTGAGTTTTCTCTCTTCATATTTTCTTTTAATCTAATATTGTTCGATATTTATTGGACTGACTAATTATGATTTATGTCATGGAGTCACACATGGTCCATTTAAAGATAAACGTTCCATACCCAAAGTTTCATTAATTTTGGAAGATAAAATCTGAAAACATTTCATCAAGAATAGAAAAATGATGGGCACTATTACACCATACTTCTTGCTGATTGTTTAAATGCTTTTAATGCAAAAGCAATTCTTGTAAGAATGTTAGTAGTTGGTAGTAAAATTTATGGAGCCGCTTGTTATGGTGACATTAATTTGTGTGTGATAATCAATATCAGAAAACCCAAATATAATCATCACCATTCATTTCATTTTTTCTTCTGAATTTTTTAAACCAAGTATTTTCATGCATTTAATTCACTAAATAAAAATCAGCATAAGTATATATTAACTAGTCTGGTATGGTACGTACTTCGTGTTCTTATATTAAACACAAATATTAATTTGGTATTGCCTGGCTTTAAGCAACACAAATGTCAAATCAAATTATACTTGACATGAGATCTAATTTGGATTAGGACACATAAATGAAAGCGCAAGTTATACAATATTTGGCCGGTCAGACAAAATAATTACATCCATTAGCTAAATAATACATAACGTATACACTAATTACGTATAACTTGTGTATATTATATATATATTTGCCGGCTATTTTTTTAGGTCTCAAAATCCGTAGATTAATTATTTTTATCTATTTCCTTCGTTTCAATTTACGTAACACACTTTTCTATTTAGTTAGTCTAAAAAAGAATGACACATTATATATTGAAAGAATGTCTTAGCCCAAAAATAATTTTGATGTATATAGTTACCGGTTATTGTCCTTTACTTCACTTGATAGTGTAAATATTCTTTTTACATGATCACTCCATTAGATCATATACTAAAAATAATTGATGACGATGAGTGATCATCGTGGACAATGTAGGCCCTTTATGAATAGTTGCGCGTTATTATACGTCAATTTAATTAGATGGTTCAGAAAATTTATATACTATCAGTGTTCAGAACTAAAACTCGTCGATTTATTATTTATTTCAGGAGTAAATATGCAATATCAAGACCAGCTACGATAGCAGTGACACTAGCACCAATGACAGGAGCTTTTTTTTTACTACTCAACAATAGTCACATTTGTCTTTATATTAGCACAGCTATAATTGGAATTTGCACTGGAGCAATTACTTCAATTTCAGTTTCACAAACAGCTGAGCTATTTGGGACCAAAAATTTTGGTGTTAATCACAATATTGTGGTAGCAAATATACCAATTGGTTCATTTATATTTGGGGATTTGGCAGCTATGCTTTATAGAAAACAAGAAAATTCATTAGGAAGTTGTTTGGGAATTAAATGTTTTCAAACAACTTTTATTATATGGGGTTGTCTTTGTTTACTAGGAACTTGTCTTGCTTTTATTCTTCATAGAAGAACACAAAAATTTTATACACATTTACGTGGAGGAAATTAATACTACTATATAGTATTAACTTATTAATTTATGTAATAGTATTGTTTAGTGGTAAGAGTATCGACATATATAAATTCTGTATATAGTATATATAATGTAAATAAAAGATTTTGTAAATGATAATGTAATGTCATCATATATATAAATGGCATTTTTAGCCGAATGAATTATAGTTGATGATTCTCATTATGTTCATTCTAACGGCGAAATCAGAAATTTACTAGGAATAATTTAAATTTAATATATAATATTGTTTATTATATATATATAACATAATTTTTTGACGAAAGGTGTTAAATTGGTCACTCATTCGTCTATTCTTTTTTACATATATATGCAATATTATTTTATATACACGATATATTTTAGCGAGATGAAGGATATTCAACTGACCATCTTCAGTCTACGTGGCTATGCCATGGGACACATCAAAATTCTCCATGTGTAACTGATTCTTATTTGGCTATAGGTGAAATCGAGAATAAAATATCTATTGAAGGATTTATAAATCGATGATGAAATATTGTTGGAAAAATATGTCAATTTTCTCCTGTTGAACTCAAAGACACGAAGTCATGATATTATTGCAAAATAATTAAATAGAGAATTAAATTTTTGATGTATTAGAATATATGAGGTAGGTGTGATCCTTAAATAAAAATGTACCAATTTATCAGTGCCAACTGCAATTTTAATGAAAATAATTTTTGAGACCCCAATAATAAGACCATATTAAAGTTCACTATCCATGGTTTTAAAAATAGGGGTACGTGGGAGGCCGTATCACAGTTTTATGTATGGTCACTATAGATAAGAAAATTGTTGTCCGTTTGGCCATGACATTTAGTGGTGCGTGTTTGGACAGTTTGAATTTAATATGAAAGTTTCGATTAATTTAGTAGAATTGGACCTAAAAGAGAAGTTATTTTATAATTCTCTTAAGCATTTGTGTTCACATATGTAAATAATAACGTCGTAGATTATGGTCATATATTATCTTTCAAAGCAAAAGTAATTATGTGACTTTTTTTTCTCTTATATAGTAGTAATTCCTATGTTTATAAGTATAATATAAATATATACTCCACTCATTATTATTCTCCAAAATATAAAGTAGAAGTATATAACTCAAAAACAAATTAAACGTACTACTCATATTATATTGAGTGTGAAAGTCAAAAATCTCGTTAAAGATATTCAAAATTGAATATATATAAATAAAAAAATAAATCTATACATTTCATACAATTTTCGATATACATAATATATTTTTTTCAATGAAAAATATTCAATAATTGATCAACCTAAACTACATGCTGCCACGCCACTGATTATATTATTATTGTGATGTGATTGCTATTTACTTATTAGAACATCCATTCACCCACTGCGTACTGTATTACATTTAATACATGATCTTTAAAATCTAATTACTCCACCAAATGCATCATATTCCTACATGATTGGACATCAAAATTATTGATTTTTTAAAAACAAATCTAATGTACAATAATTAGTATTCGAGACCAAACAATTGGATTATATACTAATGAACGTAAAAGTTCTCAACCACAATGCATTTGTCTTAGGTAGGACATGTTTTACCCTAAAAGACTTCTTAGCTCGGAATTAATTGAACTCCAATGCATGTAATGTATATGACGATTAGAATAATCCATCGAGCCATATATAGTATTCCCTATGTCCCAATGTATGTGGTACTTTCCGTTTTTCTAGAGTCAAATAGTTTAAATTTGATCGAAAATTTGTGTATGAAATCTTCAAATTTTTTTAAATGAAATTTATATATTTGTAAAAAGTACTATAAGTCACAATAATTGGCAATTCAAAATAATTAAAAGATATATGAAAAATTTACAATCAAAGACTTGTTTGAATCTCGAAATACGAAAAATGCCACATAAATTAGAACGGAGAGAGTACTAATGAAATTTCAACCACTATTAATTGGTACAACAACAAAAACAGTATTTTTTCTCATCTTATAAAGTCTAAAACAGTCCTGCAAATAATAAATTTTGGGAGAAATTCTTGATGGAGGACTATTTAAAGAACAGGTGGACAGATGAAAGTGTGTTTGGTACGGAGGAAGACATTACTCAGAAAATGTTTTTCATTTTTTTGCATATTTAATTGGACAAAATATTTCAGAAAACATTATTACTGAGAAAACGAATTCCTTAAAAATGAGAAGAATGACTTCTGCAATGAAAGTAGGGAAAATTAATTTCATAAATGACATTTCAAGTTCATTGTCGCTTTTCCGTACCCACCCAACACCCTAATCCCTACCCTTTGACCATCCCACCCTGAAACCCCCGCACTCCCTACCCCATCTCGTCCATATAATATTTTAATAAATTACATATAGATATAGATACTCGGATAATATTTTTTACTTAGTACCAAATACTAAAAAAAAAATTAAAATTTTCACTTATACTTTCCAACAAAACATTGTCCTAGGGATATATTTTTCTTTGTACCAAACTTATTTAGGAAGAATAAGTGAACTGAAGAAGTAAAGTGGGCAACAAAGTTTGTTAAGAGTTAGACATTTATGTTAATTTACTTTGTATAGCCAAACTATCACATGATACTGTCCTCTAATAAGTTCTTTGCTTTATTCCATATATATGTTATTTCCCCTTTTTCAAAGCCTTATAGAAGGACACAGACCAGGCACACAACATTGTGCTTCACATGAGGATTATAACTGTTAAAAGTAATAAAATTAATGATGTCATTATTTGAGGTGAAAAGGATGTGGTAGATGATCGACCAGAAGATGGTAAAATTAGTCCATAAAAATATAATCTACTCAGCTTGAGCGGTTGAGCTTGACATATATATCTATATATATGCATAGCAAATCAATTTAGGCAGAGTCTAAGTCAGCTTATAATTTGGGCTAAATACAATGAGACCTCTTTACAACAGTTATTCTATATGAAAAATTTCATTATATAGTGGCCAAATTTTTTTCTTTGAAATTGGTTTTCATGTCATATTGTTAATATTACATGTTTACTAAATAGCATTTTGTTATATGAGTCAAGAAAAAGATTCAGACAAACGGTGTTATTATAAAAAGATTTGACTATATATAATTTAAATTGATCCATAAGAAAACATGTCAAAATAATAAGAAACTCTATTTTTTAAAATATGTTATATGTAAAAAGTTTTATAGTTTTGTTTGATAATTAGACATATTATTATGAAAAAAAAATGGAAAAAGAATTTTATAAAAATAAAGCTCGGTTAGAGTACTTGGGCAAGTTCAGCTATCACCTATATATATTTATATTTTTCAACTTATCTTAAATTTGGGAACCCATCATGATTCATGGCACAACTTATCTTAAATTCACTCGCTTATTTAACCCCCCTAAGATATCGCAGGTAAAAAAAAAAGGATTCGATTTAACACACCGTATACTATACTCGTAGATCGTAAAATATAAATATTTTTAATTTTCTAAAGTAACCACCAAGTTGAAGGTAGGGCGTTGAAAATAAATGGAAAATTTTAGTTTTACTCCTTTTTTTAGTGGAAGTTATACTCACTTGATTATATCTAGATGTATTTTTTATTTATATATTATGGATCTTTTGACTTGTATGTCTGCTTAGAGAAAAACATTGGACTTAATTATCAGATTCTTCGACAATTAGCCTGTTCACACTAATCACCAATTACTAATCCAATAGTCCTTTATTTGTATGGAAATTGAACAAACCCAACCAATTAATTTTATAATTATGTATATCAAATGTGAAATACGAACACCCCAACTATCATATAGCTTTAGACTTTTTATTATTTGTTTATAATTTTTATCTTTTAAAAGCTACTTTTTGTGAATACATAGTGATAGTGGCTAAGTAAAAGAGGAAATAAATTGATTGAAGCAACATATCACATCATTCTGGTGCAGGATGGAAAATAACAAGTTGGTATTCGAAATTTATTTACCTGATTAATTTAAATTTGTACAAGTATGGCTCGTCGATCCCGTTGGAGAGGTGCTTTTTATTTGAAATTTTTTTAATTTAACAAGATTTGAAGCTGATATCTCTTATATTAATAGCTGAAAATTTGAATACATGTTATATAACTCGTAAGTCAACAATAAATATTTATTCAAATCAGATCGATGTTACACCAACTCAATTCAATTTACCATGGTTAAGTAAGTTAACAAATTAAGCAAGAATATGCTATCTTGTCCTTCTAGAGAATCTTTACTGTTTGACCCCAGACAATAATTTACTACTCCCACTATCCGAGTTTATATGACTCACTTTTCTTTTTAGTCGGTCCAAAAAAATAATACATTTTTATATTAAGTAACAATTTAAATTTTAAATATTTATTCTACCTCTGATGAAATGATTTAAGTTACACAAACATCTATCACTTATTTTAGACCACAAGTTTTTAAAAGTCTATCTTTCTTTCTTAAACTTCGTGTCAAGTCAAACTAACTCATATAAAACAGAACGAATGAAATATTTATATATATAACGGGTAGATTATCAACAAGCTACTTGAGTGAACTTAGACCTAATTCATACATAAATGGAAATTAAAGTCAAAGATTCGACCATAATCATCATCTATAAAATGCAACAAAAATGTTAATCTCCTTCATCATTACCAGCAGAAACTAATTAACTTGCTGTTTATGTCATACATTTTCAATAGTCTTCTTAATTAAGATGGCATTTTACTTGTCTGTGTTTATAATTATATTTTCAGTAATTGGAATTTGTTCAGCCGATTTATCTTCAGACTACTATGAAAAATCATGTCCAAAAGCTATGTATACGATTAAAAACGCAGTGGCAAATGCTGTGACGAACGAGCGACGCATGGGGGCCTCGTTGCTCCGTCTTCATTTCCATGATTGCTTCGTTAATGCACGTTCACTCCTTAATTTTGCTTTTATTTTTGTGTCTCACACAACAGACATAAATTGCATTAACTCCTTAATTTTGCTTTTATTTTTGTATCTTACACAGCTGACACTTCATATATATATATATATATATATATATATATATATATATATATTAAGTTGTGGACTAATAATGTTAACAATTTCGTTGATTCATTTATTTCAAAATATTCATGTATTTGTTTTTAACAGGGATGTGATGGATCTGTATTATTGGATGATACGTCAGATTTTACTGGAGAGAAATCAGCAAAACCAAATTCAAATTCACTAAGAGGTTTTGATGTGATAGATAAAATCAAATCTCAAATAGAGAAATTATGTCCTGGAATTGTTTCATGTGCTGATATTGTAGCTGTTGCTGCACGAGATTCTGTTGTGCTCGTAAGTATTTTAGCTAGTTTTAAAAAATAGCCCATTTCCTGACTCCCTAAAATAGATACATCTTCAAAAATCATTGAAAAATAGTCAATTTGTGAATTTTACAATTCTGTCATTAAAGTAATAAGCTCGAACTTAAAAAAGTAAAAGTTAATCATAATATTGTGGATGACTACACGACAATGATATGGAATTTCACTCTTCTTAAGTTTGAAATTCACGATATTGTCATACATTTCAGAATTAATGATATTTATGTCATCAAACTTTCACTTGTTAAAGTTCAAATTCCATGATATTGTTGTGACTTGTGGTATTTCCACATCAAAAGTGGCTATTTCTTACACAAACTTCCAAACACTGGCTATCTTTCAAAAATCAGTTTAATAATGGCTATTCCATACAACTTTACAATTTCAAGTTCCATAATAGTTTGGGCCATAATTATGATTAAATTTGTTGGTCTCAGTTAGGTGGGCCTTCATGGACAGTGGAATTAGGAAGAAGAGATTCAACAACAGCAAGTTTGGATACAGCAAATAGTGATATACCTTCCCCTTTATTGGATCTTAATGACCTTATTACTAACTTTGCCAATAAAGGCTTCACTGCTAAAGAAATGGTTGCTCTTTCAGGTAACAAACTTTTTAGTTTTTCTTATTAAGATGATTTTGCGTAAAAAAAATTTAAATTTATAACGATAACATATCCAGCTTAATCCCACAAAGTGGGGTCTGGGAAGGATAAAGTATATATATGTATACATTATCCCTATCTTGGAGATGGTAGTAGCATTTTTTAATTGAAAATAATAGTTCGAAATGAGTATTTAGGTCCGAAAATGGACAAGTTATATATATAGACAACATAAGTATAATATTTTTAATACAAATCACTACGATTTAACAATATGTAGAAAACCACTTGCCTTTATCTTTCATGTTACTAATTAATTAATGTTGTTAAAGTTTATATGGTCAGTTTATAGAAATTGAATCGAAAAAAATAAGAAGAAGGAAAGTTTACTAATTGATGTGTATATTTTCATATATAAAGGTGGTCACACGATAGGCAAAGCACAATGTACAACATTCCGACAACGTGTATACAACGAAACAAACATCGATTCATCGTTAGCTACATCGTTGAAATCCAATTGTCCTAGTACTGGTGGAGACGATACCCTTTCATCACTAGATGCAACGACCCCTGTATTATTCGACAATCATTTTTATAAGAACTTGGTTAACAATAAAGGGATACTTCACTCAGATCAACAACTATATAGTGGTGGTTCTACGGACTCTCAAGTGAAAACTTATAGTACTAATCCTATAACGTTCGATGCGGATTTTGCAAAAGCTATGGTTAAATTGGGGAATTTAAGCCCACTTACTGGAACTAATGGCCAGATTCGTACTAATTGCAGGAAAATCAATTAATTAAGTAATTAGCTTGAACCTATATAAATTTTAATAGTATGTGAGTTAATTTTAAGTTTGTGTTGAGAAAAAAAAACTCAACTTTAATATATAATGTGTTTGTATTATTTGTTTTAAGAAGAAACAAATGTTTGCGTGAATAAAGACTTTAATTTCCGGTTGTGTTTATTATATATTGTACTTTCACGTTATTGGTCATCACCATGGAGTAGTATTTTTATTTATTTATTTATTATTATTATTATTATTATTATTAATATTATTATTTACAGGGTTAATAATATTTTTGGTCCATCGATTATTAATAAATTTTAATTTCATTCCTATGGTCCGTTTAAGTAGTACATTAAAGTATTCATTTTTGAAATAAATAAATAAATTTGGACCATTTTTGGATTTATGCGTCTCATTCTTGAGCAGGGGCCATGCTAATCTTTTTGTATCATTCCAATTTTATCGGGTGTCCAAGAAGGGACATTAAAGCTTCAATTAATTGAATTGTGTAAATTTAATCTACTAGCTTGTGAATATTAACAAATTCATCATATAATTATTAATTATTTGACTTTTTAATTACTTATGTGTTATGTGAAGTTTGTGTTGTTACACCGTATTTGACAGTAATATTGATTGATTAATAATAGTAAAATAGAATACATTTTTTTACTTGAAATGACCTTAAATACATATTGTTGGTATAGTATATTACAAGTACAATAAATTATCGTTGAAAATAAAATATCAAAAAATGAATAAATAATCATTTAGATTGATCTGAGGTGCGGATATATCTTACTCTTTTTAAAGAGAGTTAAGTCCACTGCAACATAATCTACACTTATCCAACAGATTATTTAAATGTCACTTAATTGAGTTTCATATTTCATAACCTATTTAAAAAATTCGGATTATTTTTTAGTTAAACCACCAACATCTTGAGATTGAAGAACTATTTTTTTATAAGAATAATCTTGAGAAAGAAAGAAAAAATAAAATAAAAATGACTCTACCGCCTGAATAATTAACACATATATATTATCTACATTTAATTCTGTTTTTATGTTAATATTCATCTAAGTTGACTTACATGAATTGAAAATATTTTAATTAAATGGCCATCGTATAGTTTATAAAATCTACATATTTTTCAAGACAAAAATGGGAACCATATACGAATTAATGGCTGCAATTGCATTGAAACTAATTAATAACCCATGTGATCATGACTTAGTAATATGAATAGTGTCTGCCTAATTTTATAATATTCCAATAATATTTTTATGTAAACATGTATATACTAAAATCATTTTTAAAATATAGTCGTAGCATTCTTTGACTGATCCAAACCCTCTCGACTTAGATAAACTTAAAAGACAGCAATAATAATAATAATAATAATAATAATAATAATAATAATAATAATAATATATCAAATGTAATGCATCAAGTTACTGTGAAATACTTATAGGTATTTAGAGGATATCTTAATATATATATAGTTTTTGACGATTTCTATATATGAACCTTATATTATATTTTAGATCTGCCTCTCTTAACACGTATGTCAATGCGCTAATCGGCCAATGATAATCTTGTCAAGAAAAAAAACAGGTGACATGGACAGGAGAAAACTTCACAAAATGCGCTTTGACAGCGAGCGAAATCTTTGAAATTCAATCAGAACAACATTGGGTGGGTAGGATATAGAATTCCTATCTAAGTCGTGTGGATCACAAAATGAATCTATGATTTCAAGTATATTTCCATCGTATTTTTTTTTCTATGTTAGTATAACTTATTTCTTTTATATTACTTGCCAATTTAAAAATTAATTTAGAATAGAGTGGCTAGCTAGGCTATGATATAACTAATCCTACTCTTTTGATGAGCCCCACACGCCAAGAAAACCCAAACCACATACGTAATATTATATAAAAGATACATTCCTTGCTGAAATTTTAATTAATTAATTGACACCATATATAACTAACACACTTGTCGAATGATAATTATCCCACACTTTTAATCGTAAGTCTTTGAATTCGACTCACTAAAGGGAGCAAAAGAGTGGAAGCTCTTAAGGAAACGTAAAATAAAATATATATTTTAAAAAATAAAATAAAAAAATTCAAACATGAAAAACCTTATTAACGTTATAAGCTATAGCAATAGGGATCTAATTAATTTAGCAGCCTACATAGTTTATTAATGGTCACTAATTTGTCTTGACATCAAAAATGATTTTCAGTTGGCTTAAGGAATCTCTCGATATTTGCAAAAATCGTTTTTAAAATTAGCAACAACAAATAAAGTAGTAATAAAAACGAATAGAGAAGACCTAATTAATGTTACATTATTCGTCAAAACTAGTAATTAAGTCTGGTACAATTTTAGAGGTTTTAATTAGTTATATTTTAAGAGTAAAGAGTTTTTACTCAAAAAATGCAATTTAATTAGTTATAGTAGCACATTATCTATTTTTTCAGATTACAATTATATCAAAAACAATAACAATAACAATAATATATCCAGTGAATTCACAGAAGTAAGATTTGAAGAGGATAAAATATACGTAGATCTTACTACTACGTTACTATGATATAGAGTACAAATATAACATACATGAACTAGTAGTGTAAAAGAAATTCTTTGACACCATCTATCAGAATTAGAATTCGAAATGAGAATTAATAACTTACCGCAAATTATTATATATATATTTTTTTTAAAAAAAGGTATGCTTGCATGTCTATATAAAATACTAAAAGAAAATTTTCTTCCACATACAAAGTAAATAAACAATTAAAATGCACGCAAATTGACCATCACAAAAGCAATGAAAATTAAAAAGACAATTAATCATCATCAAATATCTCTCTAGCTAGTTGTAATTGTCATAATTGGAGATACAATATGGTATGTATATATATATAATAAAATGCTCTTACCAATGACAAGTTTGAAATTTTTTTAAAAAAAGGTGAACTAAAAATCCTCCAAATGTCTTTCCTTCAATTGTCTGATCTGTTTTATTTTATGTGACATGACTATTGCTGATCAAAATACGATATGTTATTATTGGTAATGGCACTAAAGTTTGCCACACTAGATGAGGCCGGTGTGTATAAATTAGAAGAAGTTGATGAAGCAGAAGAAGATGATGACGAAACCACCACCATGGAGGGTGGTGGTGGTGGTGGTGGCGGAGTAGGAGGAGCTTGTGGTAACTCAGGTGCCACAGAGGTGGAAATAGAAGCAATAAGACTATTAGCAGCTTCTCTATATTTGTATCTCAAAATTTCAGCCCTAATTGTATTAAGCTCAACTTGTAAATTTTGAATTTGTTGTTGTAGAGTTGAAATTGCACCCATGCATCCATACACTGGATCTCTTAGCCTCACATTTGCTTCATATACCAAACTATTTGCTGCATCTGCCCTTTGTCCCACAGGCACCTCCTAATTAAAAAAAAATCGTGACAAGATAAAAGTTACGTTCTAATTTATATATATTGACAGAGTAAACGAAAAATTATATTATTAACATACTGTAGCCTATTATTAGTTTATATGGGGAAAAATGGAGGGGTTCAAAATAACCTAACATTTTGATGGAACATACCTAACACATTTATATACATCACTAAAATTTCAACAAATATAAAAACTTAAACATATAATGTCAACAATTCTATATTTTTTATGGCAAAAATGTTATAGTTTATTTCTAATTAGCTTCAAGCCCTAGATCCGTCTTTGATTATACAAGCTAGTAACATAGTCAAAGATGGATGGATGATTTTCATCAAGATGGTTTCATCTATCATATATACACACAAAAAGAATTAAAATAAAAATTGACCTTCTATATATATAGAGTGTGATTTTACTGTTAAAGGGTATACTGAATTAGATGATCAACCCTTTTTCGTCACGGTTTACCCCAAGACATAACTTATTTTTAATTTAAGGATAATTATCTTTCAAGCGATTTGATAGTATAGCACGGATGATACATAAGAAGTTAAACTCAAATACAAATTGTAGATATATACCATGAGCAACTTGGAGACATTGCTGGCCCCAAAGACTTTATGAACAGCAGCAAATTTGTGAGGTTCATGTGGGGAAAAATATGGAGAAAAAGGGCATTCCTCAGCACATCTTCTTCTTAAAAGTTTACAAGCAGCACAAGGTGTAACATTGTTCAATGTTGTTCCTCCCCCAACAGGCCCCAACACCTGTCTTCTTCCCATTTGTTGTTGCATATGTAGCTGTGAAATATCTATCTCTGCCTTTAACTTCTTTCCCATCTCATCCAATATCTCCCTATTCAACACAAAAAAAAGTCAAATATAAATCAAACCAGAACCAGATTCAGAATTTGAAGTTTGTTGGTTCTGACATGTATTCGTTGAAATTCTCAATAAATATGTAGGGTTTTGACTAGATCTAATGCATTTTGTCGAATCTCTACCTTCCAAACTAACTCCGCTGCGCCGCCCCACAACATGCGACCGAACAAGGATTTTTAATAATGAGATTCAAAGTAATTAAACACAATAAGAATCTAACAGGATTCACACAAAGTTAACCGCGTATATACAGTATAATTATTTTTTGGCGAATGAACTCCTTGCGGCCCTAGCTCGGCGCCTTTGTTCATTTGACCTAATTAATCTAGCTAGTTGATCTTAAAAGGAATTTAATAACAACAACAAAGAAATTATAATGATTTGAACATGTAAATTAATTAATATTACTTACCTTTCTCTTGACATTCTATAAATGACTTGAGGTTGATGGAAGATAAGTTGCAATTAAGATGAAGATAATTGAGTTCTCAAAGGGAGAGAGGAAAATGAGAAAGGGGAGAAAAGGAATTCTTAAAAGGCATGACAAAGGTTAATTAATTAGAAGAAATAATTAATGTACTTTCACAAGAAACTAAAAAAATAGTATTGATTGCCAGCTGAGTGAAATCTTCCTCACGTGTGACTAATTGCACCTATTGACTTTTCATTACTACCAAACTTATGTTTACTTCATTTTTCAAAAATTAAATTTTGTCTAGCACAATCAAATCAGTTATTATTAAATGGTTTCAATTATTTAAATGATAAATATTTTATAATGTACAATTTTTTTATGAAATGGTTGAAATATTCTCACTCTTAATCAGATGTATCGAATTGAGCTTTTAAAAATAAAAGAAAAAAACTTATTTAGAGCCGTACCTTCAAAATAGATGAATATAATTGGACTTTAGTGTAAATATCGATCGAAAACCAAATGGGAAAGCAACGAAAAAAAGTCCAATTTCTTGTGATTGTGATGTTGCCCTTCCTATTTAGTGTCACCGTCAATAACCAAACTCGTTTGCCCGTTGAAAATATTTACATGTCGTCTTGGATTCTTACTTCAAACACTTTCAAGCTAAGACAATAACACATGATCATAGCCAAGTTATGTATATATTATACTATTAATTTTTAAGTTCTGGCTACTCGTTTTGGCGGGATAAATGATATATATATATATATATATATATATATATATATATATATATATATATATATATATATTAATCCATCCTTAAAATAATATCACATTTTCTAGAAATAATTCAACATTAACATTAATCTTAATTATCAGTGTGAAAAAATAGGAAACCAGAACCAGTAAATGGTTGCCAACATATGATTCAACTTTTAAATACATCATTTTGGATATCTTTTAGCTGCTGAAACAAAATATGATTATAAAAAATATATTGTACAATCTAACATAATATAAAAAAGGAAAAATTTCAGAAATAACAAAGATAATAGATATACGAAGGTTTTATAGCTATAGTTTTGGTAATTGCACTTCATAATTATGTATATTTCACTTGCGAATACAAACATGGTAAGTTTATACAAATTATGTACTTATACATTTAACTGTTATTCGGAAGTCCGTGTATATATTTCGCTTGTCAATATACAAATACGGTAATTTACATAGATATTTTCATAAATCGTAGTAGCTAGGAGCATATACATATTTTGAATTTATACAATCAGGAACCAAATTATATAAATTTTGTAATTATACAATCAGGATTCAACACCAAATTATACAAATTCTGGATTTATACAATTAGGAAATCAAATAGCAAAATTTCGCGAAACTGTAGTCATAGATTAAAAATAATAAAAACTATAGTTATATTACATAATATACTCTAAATATTTGTCATTTTGCATAAATTTCCCTATAAAAAATCTATTTCAAAGAAAACTTGTTGAATATAACGAAATATTATTATAGAAAATATGATATTTATTGAAAAAAGTATTTTTATAATATAAAAGTTAAACTAAAAGAATTAAGATGTGGGAACATGGAAAAACATTGGGAGGATAAAATAGATATAGTAATTATTTTAGAAAAAGAGAGTGAATGGCTTGCTTTAAATAGAAGGAAAATGCATAGATCTAAGTTTAGTTTGACCCGTATTTTTAGCCTATGAAATCGCCCTCTTGTTGACATCACACCTCACCAATTATTTACTTATCAATAATTAACCTTCACCAATTTTATAAGTAGAGTTTAATTAATGCATAAGGGTGAATATTTTGTTTACCAAGGATGCAATGGTCAATGAAGATATGCAAAAACTCATATGGTATTGTATTTTATTGTATTATACTTTGTTTGCTCCAAAAAATAAGTGTCACTTAAGCAAATAAAAGTTGATCAGAAATAATTTTTGCTTAAGAATTTTAAACAATAATTAGTAATTATTTTTAATTATAAATTTATATTGAAGAACTATTTCTTATAAATAGTGCTCAATTCTCGAGAAACATCTGATTAATACTCTGAATGATTTCTTCTTAATGGAGGTGAAAAAAATTAGATGCTTCCATTGATTTTCTAGTGAGGGAATAACTGATTTCTTTGTTACTTTATTTCCTCTCCTTCACATGCCTCATTAATTAAATTCGAGTTTTATATTCTCATTGTTAATTTGTTCATATTTATTATTCAAAGTAGCTGGGAATCTGTTGCCATGCATGTGATTTTCCACATTTTAACGTCATTTGTTATAGATAAAAAAAATAAAAATACTGTGTGTGTTCATGAAAACTAGAGGTTATATATCCTATATATATATACTTAATTTATTATGTATACAAAGATAATCTATGGTTAAAAATGCTATGCAAGTTTGATTGGGCCCTAATTTGTTTAATTTAGGATGGGTTGACAAAACTTGGGCCACATGTTCAGAAGAGTCCATTTTTAACTTGGGCCGTGATTAAGATTGGGCTTAATATTTCACATGAATTCCAGTCCAACAAAACGTGTCGTTGTTCCGATCGTCGTGTAAGTCCTATACAGAGGATAGGTTGATTTGCATAAAGAGAATTTTTTCTATGATCGGATATGAACCATGGTGTACATGAGCAAGCTTCGTAAGAACCCGTATAAGTGAATTAAATAAAACATAATCTCGATTCCATTTTATTTAGCTCATTTATAAGATTGTATAGTACGAAAAAAAATTAATATCCTCCAACACATGTCAATTCTCAACCACACAAACAACTCCCATGCATCCTTACCATTGCACACTCTATTTATCTACATTATATACAAACTAGAGAACTTATCCGCGCTTCGCGTGGTTGTAGAAAATGGTAGGATATCAATTACTTCTTCCGTCCATTTTTATTTGCCTACTGTACTAAAAATAGATGTCAAACAATACTTGTCTAATTGGAAAATCAATGAATTATTTATCTATTTGTGTCTATTTTACCTTACTATTAGATACTATTCAATATTTAATACATTTTCCAAAGCATTAAATTTAATATATTTAAAATGTAATATAATATTACCTTATTATTTATTGTTTCTTAAGGCGTTTGTTTAATGTGGATAACTACCGTAGAATTTAGCTCATCTTTTTATAATCGCTAAAAACTTGAAATTGTTTAAACTCCCTCTAACTTCTGAAATATGATACTTACACCCCCAGGAGGTTTACTTCATCAAGTTTCACCGCGAATTAATTAGTGGTGTTTGTTTAGACACTTTAGAGGGGAAAATGACATTATTTTGATATAATCTGGACATAAAATATTTCGTTAGTAGTTAGCAGACTTATTCCATCAACAACTCAATCGATGGGACTTGCTTTCCTTCCTAAAGGAAGTTAGCCAGAGCCGGTAGAAATGACTAACTGAAGATAGAGAGAGATCACCTCCATTCTCCGAATAGTAACACGGTAAAGCCAGATTATTTTGATATAATCTGGACATAAAATATTTTGTGAGAAGCCAATATGGGGACGGACCGAGGAAGGGCGATGGGTATGTTATCAGCCACTAGGGTAAATAGCCCCTTTCCCAACCCGAACTTGGTTTATCTGATGCTTGGTTGAAGCTTACTTGCAAGCACCATCAAAAGTGGGAAAAGAGCCACCTGGATTTCATTCCTTTGATCTATCTACTTCGTCCGAACCAAGTTGGTAGGCTACATCTCATTCTATTTTTCCACTGTCCAGGGCCATAACCTGCCAACGAAGCATAAGTTCTTATTTTGACAAAAAAACGTATAAAATACAAAATAAAAGAAAAATCATAGAAAGAAAATGTAAAAAAGTGCACTAATTTTTTTACGATCTTAATCATTAAAAATAGAAGAAAACAATACGAAATCAATGCACAATCTTGCGAGCTCTTGTCGACGTCCACTCCCACAAATTGATCATCATTCAATAGCCTTCATCTTATTCTTCAAGTCAAACTAAAGCATGTAAACACCAAAAACATAACAACTTAAAGAGCTAATAGTGTGATCATTTCTACAAATTCCTACAGTGTCCTTATTTATAATACTACAATATGAAATATCAAATAATGTCATGTCTATTAATTATTTTAGGGTTTACGATAATAAAAAATGTGAGTAATGAAAATAAAGATCATTAAATTACATTAACCGCTTGTTTGGATGGTTGGCATGTTTTGATTGTTAATCTAATTTTATTGTATTGTATCGTTAAACTAACCGTAATAACGAAAATTCTCATTATTCTATAAGAAATGATGAGTTCTTAACATTACACATTTAATATTACTAAGAGAATAAAATGTGTGAATTTTCAAAAAAACAAATGTAATATAGCATATAAAGTAGGAAAAAATAAAGAAAAGCTCCAAAAAGAGAAAGATACCGCAAATTCAACCTCAGTGAAATTTCTCAACATCATACTAAATCCCAATAAAGTATAAGCATATCTAAAAATAAAAATAATTCAATAGAAAAATATATTAGTAATTTCTTCAGAATCATCAATTATATATGTTTATAAGTACAAATATTTATATCAATACATCTATTTTCAAGTTAATAAAATCATAACATTTATAAGTTCTTTAGCAATAATTTTCTTTTGTACTTATTTGTGAATGAATTAGAAATTATTTTTTGGTCAAGGATGATTAGATTGCTTGAATTGTAAAATGATGCTTTTTTTTTTTGGATTTACGTAAGTAATTATTATTTTATATTATTTTTCACTTTCCTAAGTTATGACGCTATAATGAATAGTGTAATTTTGATTAAATAAATAAACAATATATTTGTATTAAAATGAAATAAAAAGTAAGAGATAAAAAAAACAGTGCATACACCATCTTTCCTGAGATTATTTCTATGCATTTTGAATGATCATAATTCTATTTTAATACCTTTCAAGCGTGACACGACCATTTCATCCTCAATAACATAAAATGTTGTATTCATTCAGTAATTTTAATGTGTATATTTCTTCGACGCCATCCCTCGCTCCTCCATTTTCTTGTCCTCTGTTATTAGATAATACTTTAATATTGCTTTTCATTGAAAAATAAATAAAAGAGGAAAAAAGAGAAAAACTTATTACATCAAAATTTGTTGTCATATTGAAGCTCTTTTACATATTGAAATTTAATTAATTTGTGTTACATAGATTCAATATTCCTTAACATGGGTCATTAAGAAATTAGGCATAGATTCAATATTCCTTAAGATTGGTGATCAATAAATTAGTTAGGTTCGCGTACCTATAAATTTTTTAAATAACCTGTATTGCACAAATTCAATATTCCTCAAGATTGGTGATAAAAAAAAAATTAGTTAAATTTTGATACATTTGAATTAGAAATGAAAAACATAAAATTCAAATTCAAAATTAATAATATTATAATGTATATGCAATTTTTAAAAGAAGATAATTGATTTTACCTTGATGAGAGCAAACCTATTTAAATATAGAGAGAAAAAATTATATCATACATGAGGAAAGAGAAAAAAAAGATGAAAATAAAATTTACAAAAAATATTATTCACAAACGACAAAGTGGATTGTTGAACTTATATTTAAAAGAAGAAGAGAGAATTGTTGAACTTACCAAATTTTAATGGAGATATTACAAAGAGAATGAAAGTGAAATCAATTTGTGCCAGGAGGAATATGACATTTTCAGTTTGTATTTGTAAGTAAAAATTGGTAGATTTTTTCTCATACATTAATACTCATAATGATGATATTTAATTTATCCAATTAAAAAGAAAAAGAGAAGAAAATCAAAGTAACATGAGGAAAATGGAGAGATTCTACGAAAGATTAATATTATAGTAATAAGGAAAGAAACAAATGAGATATAATTCATCTAATTAAAACGAAAAACTTTTGTAACATAAAGAATATAGAGAGATTCTAGGAAATTAATAGTATTTTATTGATAAGGAAAGGAATAAATGAAATAACGTTATTAGTTAACATATATGATTAGTAGGACTGATTTCAATAAATGCTAATACTAATTAATAAGGAAATATATAGTTTTTCATGACGGTTTTAAATAGAAAATAAGCAAAAATTTCAATATTCTGACAAAATAGCTAAATAGTCATTCTGACCATTGAGGCATGCCACATCATTATTCTTACATTCACCTTTATATTATTATATAGATTCTTTTATAACAAGTAACACAGAACACAAAAAAAAAAAAAAAACTAATTATTTTCCTGAAAGTATTTTTTTTTATTGCAAAAAACTAAAACATTTTCCCTCCTAGCGTACACATCCATAGAAAATGATGATTATATTATCTGCAACAGCAAGGTCATGATTATTGGTCCGACCGTCCCATGTTCATGACTCCAAGCAATTTGCTAGCTCCAGCACATTCTAAATTATTGTTTTAACGTACAAATAATTATAATGAAACTATAAGCCTTTAGTTTTGATTAAAATGGCCCACATATATTAATATATATAATATTATCCTCTAAGTAGATGAACTGTGTCTGTATAGTAATTAACACCTTTTTCTCAATCTTTTTTTTTTTTAAAAAAAAAGTCCTACTTTGGTTTTCTTTAGCGTATACATTTTGATCTTCTTTAATTCTCTTAGAAGGAAAAGAAGCTGGTATAATCAAATCAAGACGAGATGGAATGTTCATTTAACGTCTACGTGGCGTCAGCTCTATGCTTAGTTGAATAAAGCATTGGCCTTAGGCCCCCAATTTTAGAGGCCTCAAATTTTTTATCAAAAATAAATTATGAGTTAATTTTCATAGGAAAAAAAATAATTACACTTCAAAATCAACTTGTTATTGATTTTTTTGGTAACTAACTTGTATTGACAAACAAATAAATAATTATCGACATCTCAATTAAAAATTGATACAGTTGATATCAATCTTCACTTATATGAATCTTTACTAATTATGATATTATACATGTATATCAATTAAATCCAAAATATAAGCAAAGATATATAACACACAAATATAAGACAAGAAAAAGGTATATATTTACAATATGAACTTCCCCCACTCTTTTTTTTTTTTTAAACTTTACATCAACTATTTTCTTTGGAAAAAAAAAAAACAAAGCACGTCATTGCACATTTTTTCTTTTGTTTTTGTAACTTAGTAAAAAAAATTAAAAATTAAAAATTAAAAATCACCCAATGCTTGAAATTTAGCTGTCGGAAATGTGAAGCTCTGCTCCCCGTTGGCTCAAAATTACGGGCTTCAATTTATTCCTCCATACATCTTTATACAACCCATCGTCACCATCACTATTTTGAATTTCCACAACTACTAACCGTTCGGTCAATCGATATACATCCAAGCTTAGGCTCATGGTTAATTTACCATTTTGTACTTTCATTTCGATTCCCCATTCTTTTTTCTTCTTCATCCTGAAATTCTCCTTCTTCCCTACCTCTTCAATTCTCTCAATTACACTCTCCGGCGACTCTTCCACCACTATCCTTTCCAAATCATCCACCGGATTGTTCGATTTGAACAATCCAGAAATGTCTAATCCCTGGGAGAAGGAAATTATATCAAACGCATTCAAACAATTTGTTAATGAATTTATCTTAGTATTTTCTTCCTCTTCTGAGAATTTGATGAATTTCAATCCCTTTCTGAACCATGGATCTCTGATGATTTCTTCACTCGTTATTCTCGTCGCCGGATTTACATCCAGAAGACGAGATAGTATCCGCTTAACATCCGGAGAGATCCATTTCGGGCACCGGAATTCGCCTTTGTAGATTTTTTTGTACATTAACATCAGATTCTGATCGTAGAACGGGAAGTAACCGGCGATCATCACGAATAGCATAATTCCACATGACCAGATATCGGTTTTAGCTCCGTCGTATCCTTTAATCGTCAAAACCTCCGGTGCTACATACGCCGGAGATCCACAAACAGTATGTAGAAGCCCATCGAATGATTGAATTTGGTCAGTTGTAGCACTGAGTCCGAAATCGGAAACTTTCAGATCTCCATTTTCGTCAATCAGAACGTTCTCAGGTTTCAAATCGCGGTGGTAAATTCCTCGTGAATGACAGTAATTAACTGCGGAAATCAGTTGCTGAAAGCATTTCCGGCTGAGATCCTCGGTGAATCGGCCTTTACTGGAGATTTGGTTGAATAATTCTCCTCCTTTGACGTATTCCATAACGAAATAGATCTTCGTCTTCGTAGCGAGCACCTCATAGAGTCTAACAATGTATGGATGCTGCAGCTGGCGCATAATGCAAACCTCGCGCTCGATTCTATTGTTAGGAAGACCATCTTTATTCGAAATATTGCTCTTGTTAATTACTTTGATCGCGACGCTTCTTCCATTGCTGATTTCTCTAGCGTGGTACACTTTGGCAAATGCGCCACAGCCGAGTAGCTTTCCTAGCTCATATTTTCCGAATATAGGCTTCTCCGGCATCGGTAAACGGATGCCGGAATCGAATTATTTGGTTTATTAGATACGATTGATAAAGAAAAGCTAAAAGATTGGTATAAGTATAGTTATTTTATTTTCCTATGTGAATTGGTATATATATATATTGGAATATTATTTGGTTTATTAGATACGATTGATAAAGAAAAGCTAAAAGATTGGTATAAGTATAGTTATTTTATTTTCCTATGTGAATTGGTATATATATATATTGGAATAGTTCAAAAGAAGAAACTTCTTGTCTAAGCTCTAGTTTTGATATAACTGGTCTTTGAATTAGCTAGCCATCACTTCTTTTAAAAAAATAAAAAATAATTCATCGTTTCTAGTCAATAGAATAAAAGGTCGGTTTTGGCTGTGGTTTACGCGTTTTAGTCATCCAATGAATCTCAATTAAGTATTGTTTTTTTAATTATTATTTTTTTGCTTAAACAGATTATTGCTTAATTATATATATCATCCAAGCAAAAAAAAAATTCCGTCCAGTATCCATTGTTTCCTTCTTTTCTTTTTTAAAGGTTTGATATTAGGATTGAAGTTCTACTAATTTGGATATGCATCACGTAGGGCTTCATTCGGGGAGAAGAAGGAATGGTTCCTATCAAATATATTTTCATATTCAAAAGAATCAATAAGAAATTAAGAACAACATCACACTGCACCACATACTTTGATGATGTTCCCTTATCCTTTTCACACTAATGAAGATTTGAATTTTCATGTATGTAGAATGCAATCGTTTCATTAATATATATATATATATATAATTATGATTTGCGATCAATAATAGAATCAAAATATTCACTAAATATTATCGATATAAAGGGTTGCTCCGCGCTACTATAATATGTATACATACTAGCTTAGTATGAATATATTTATTCAACTATATACGATTAATGTCACATACTTGCTAGCTTTATATGAATATATTCATTCAACTATATATACGATTATTGTCTATAAATTTCAGCAGCGTTATAACAAAATCAACCTGAAAGTAACAAATATTATTTTATTCAATAAGAAGACTGAGTACATGTGAATTAATAATACTATTTTTAATAAATAATAATGGTCGGTATTAGTCCAACACGTATTGCATAAAAAATATCATGCCGGTTTAATTAAATAGTAATTAATAAGTTGTGTTAGGTGTCAAAGCTTCTAGGTTCCTTATTGTTGGTGCAGTTGAGAAATGGGAAAGGTAACAACAGAGAGTATTAGAGTAGGGAAGACTATTATCACTATAATCTAATTAAAATAATTAAGACAAAATAAAAATGTTTAGGGGAGAATGACAAGTGTCCACGGTTTAATTGACTAATAACGCGTATACTTCGTAAATTAATTAGCCCAAGGATTGCCCACATGCATTTAACACTTTTTGACAAAACCATATCTAGTAGTAGGACAATTATTACTCATATCGAATATTCACATCGCATTATATTAATTAATTAAAAGATGAATGTGTCATTTTATTAGAGGAGATATAATTTAGGAGCAGAGTTTTATAAGATAAGGTGACAGTGATCTTTGTGATGGACAGAAGAAGAGAAGTGAAATTGAAATGCTTCGAATATGTGAAAAGATGGTATATAGACGAACACACCAATTAAAATGTGTGATAGGTTGGTTATAGCAGAAGTTTACACAAGTAGAAGTAAGCAAAAATAAAAACAACAAGAAAGGTGATTAAACATAATTTGACTTAAATTTAATTTATTGAGAATATAATTCTAAATTGAACGGATGATATGACTTTAAACAAATTATCGACTGTTATGAGTTATGACACTATTTTGTTACATATTTTTATTTACGTAGCAAAAAATAAAAATGTAATTTTCATGAGACCAACATAAAATAGAATGACGGCCTGATGAAATTTACCCATATTTCCTTGGCTCTAATCCCTTCTCAACTTCATGACATTTCCGCTTCTCCTCTATTTTGCGTTGAGTCGTTTACTTTTGTCCTGCATAAATAAACTTTTTTGTAGAGCATAGATATATATTCACATTATAATATTACATAAACTTATGTCCCGTGTAATTTTGCTTATAAAGAATTTATGTTTCTCTAGGCATAAATTCAATCGTTAAAAATCAATATATTTGGAAGGGTAAAATAAATAAAAACCAGCCATTTTGAAGGATAACTCGTGTAATTTCCTCCAAAGTGAACCAGTAGTCCTCTTTGGGGAAGCTATTTAAGTTCTGGGAAAATTATATAAAATAACAAATTATTAATTCAAATTAAATGTCATACCACAGTTTGATTTTGATTGTAACCCGTAACAAACTGTTGTCATTTCGCCTTTCTTCCTAAAATTTTCTCGCCACTCTCGTTTCTCGCTGGCTCCCTCGCCCCTCTCACTTTATATACAAACACAAATGTATAAAATGCATTTGTATTTGTATAAAGTGAGAAAAAACTGTATATATACATCTCTTTTCGTTCGCCTCTCCCACTCTCCCAGATCTCGCTCGCCACTCTCTCGTCTCTCTCACTTTATACAAACACAAATGTATAAATTGCGTTTGTGTTTGTATAAAGCGAGAGAAAATTGTATATACAAATACAGATTTTCTCATGCCCAATTTTCTTTTGTCTTTATACCACATACGACGATGTTCCCTTATCCTTTTCACACTAATAAAGATTTGAATTTTCATGTAGGTAGAATGTAATCGTTCCACTAATATATAATTATGATTTGCGATCAATGATAGAATTAAAATATTTACTAAATATAACCGATATAAAGGGTTGCTCCGCCCCACTATAATATGTATACATACTAGTTTAGTATGAATATATTTATTCAACTATATTACGATTAATGTCACATACTTGCTAGCTTTATATGAATATATTCATTCAACTATATATATGATTATTGTCTATAAATTTCAGCAGCGTTATAACAAAATCAACTTGAAAGTAATAATATTGTATTTATTCAATAAGAAGACTGAGTACATGTGAATTAATAACACTATTTTTAATAAATAATAATGGTCGGTATTAGTCCAACACGTAATGCATAAAAATATCATGCCGGTTTAATTAATAAGTTATGTAAGGTGTCAAAGCTTCTAGGTTCCTTATTGTTGGTGCAGTTGAGAAATGGGAAAGGTAACAACAGAGAGTATTAGAGTAGGGAAGACTGTTAGTACTATAATCTAATTAAAATAATTAAGACAAAATAAAAATGTTTAGGGGAGAATGACAATTGTCCACGGTTTAATTGACTAATTACGCGTATACTTCGTAAATTAATTAGCCCAAGGACTGCCCACATGCATTTAACACTTATTGACAAAACCATATCTAGTAGTAGGACAATTATTACTCATATCGGATATTCACATCACATTATATTAATTATAGGGAAAAAGGATAAATATATTTTTGAACTATCGTAAATGATATGCAGATATCCTTCGTCATACTATTGGAACATTGATGCCCCTGTCGTCTTAAAACTATAGCATATATGCCCTTCACTCTAACGGAAGACTAAATAAGGACACGTGGCACAATCTTATCCGTCGATCCGATATTTTATCGGCGGATAAGATCATGACACGTGTATGTCCGTTAGTATAAAGGGTATATATGCTTTAATTTTTGGACGGCATGGGCACCAATATCCCAAAAGTATGACGAAGAGTATCTGCATACCATTTACAATTGTTCGGGGGTATATTTGTCCTTTTTCCCTTAATTAAAGATGAATGTGTCATTTTATTAGAGGAGATATACTTTTACATTACTTTTTTTTTGTAGAGCATAAATATATATTCACATTATAATATTACATAAACTTATGTCCCGTGTACTTTTGCTTTTAAAGAATTTATGTTTTTTTAGGCATAAATTCAATCGTTAAAGATCAATATATTTGGAAGGGTAAAATAAATAAAAACCAGCCATTTTGAAGGATAATTTGCGCAATTTCCACCATATTCCAATGGTGCATAGACTTAAAATGGGACGAAGTGAACCAGTAGTCCTCTTTGGGGCAGCTATTTAAGTTTTAACCGAATTTTCAAATTATTTAAAACTTAGCCTCTTTTTTTTTTTAAAAAAAGAATACTTCTCTTCACATTTTTTTTTTCATTCAATGTCCACTACCTATAACAGAGTTCCACTAAATTAAGTTTTTGCTTTGAAGTAAAGTGTTCCCTAACAAAAACGCCTAATAATTTAGCACAATTCTTTAGATTATAAAAATTCTGTCACCTTTTTCTTAATAGACTGCCGATTGAAGGTTGAAAAAATCTGAAACCCTAAGACCAAAAATCGTATCAATGTCAATGATAACCGCCGATTATCCGGCAGTAATCTATTTCCGCAATGGATTGCATGAATATTATAAGATTGATTTAGATTCCTTGCCGGAAAGACTTTCTCCGATTGCCAATTTCACTGAAGATTTTCCAGTGTGGACCGTTATTGATGAATGCATCGGAGGAAGGAAGGAAGCTAACGAAACAAACCATTTCACCGTCGGTATGAACTTGAATAAATATAGTAAAAACACAAATCCTAATTCTAATTCTACCTGGGAACTATATTTTTAAACGAATGGAAATAGATGCGACCAGATTTAAAAAAAATTCAAGCAACATAACTGATCTGGTATTGCTTGATAAATTTCAATGTCTTACAACAGAAAAGGCTGTAATTAAGGTAAATGATCATATACTGGTAAAGTTGTTGCCATGTGATCAGTAGAAATGCAAGCAAGACTGTGTATAACAGGCTCTTGTGGTCGGGCCCTTTTCCGAACCCTGTGCATAGTGCACCAGGCTGCTCGATCATTGCATGATTTTCTGTGGACTGTTGATATCATCCTTATAGGTATTGGAAAACAAATCCTTGCATAGTTCACCATAGAATCTGCAGACTAAGTCAATAAAAACAGGGCTTTTTAAATTCTTCCAACAGTACAACAATTCTTCTACATCCATTATATCCCTCATTTTCCCTTCTTCAACAATCATTTCAGCCAGATAATTCTCGAAGCTTCTACATGCATCTTCAACATCATCCTGAAATATTACTACTTCCTTTTTAGTAGCTCCACTTAATCTTGCATAAGCTGGAGTAATTGGTGAAGGAACTGGTGCTTTAATATGCCCTGCATTGCAAAATATCGACACATTTTTAGTAATTTGTTCAACCTGTTTAAGTTTATACGGGTTGAGTTATGACTTATTCGTTAGTTTGACACATATTATTGGGTCCAAATGACTCAAAATAGTGTATGCAATCTAAGTCCTGAGTCCTGACACATACAAAATGAAATTAATTTGGTACCCAAAATATTTCGCTGATAATTTAATAAAAATGCAGAGTATATTTCACGTTCACTTAAGGTCCAAAGCCGGAGAAGGCTTGCACCTTAAGGGAGGGCGATGCAGGTAGTCAATCATAATGCAAGCATTAATAGTAGTTGATTCCACAATCGGAACCGGTGACATGTAGATTATGTCATGTTTGGTGTATCAATAATGACCCGCTGTTTGACTCAAAGAAATTTTGGTCAATGATCATGACCGTTTATTGATTTGAGTCATTTAACATGTTCAAGTTTTACTATGTACACCCGCCCATTTGCCACCTTTACCTGAGAAACTCTTGAGTGCCATGACTTGGTCCTCCTCTCTTGGTTTTGATCTCCTTATCGAACGAAACACTGAAAGAACTTGTGAAGCTTGCTTTCTACGGGTGCTTGTATTGCTTTCACATTTTATTGAAGGGCGAAAAAATCGAAGCCTTTTTATAAAGAGAGGCTTTCTTAATTTGAACTTGAACAACTTCACTATTTTCTTGCATGGATTATTGAATTTCAAGCAACATGAAGTGTTCATTTTCATATTTTTTTTGTACCTCAAACGGTTGAGAAAAGAGTGTGGATGAAGTATAAAAACTGAACGATGGTTTTAATTTGGTATTGACAAGAGAGTTGTGTGGTGTTATATGAGATTAAATTTGTTGACTTTGGTGTATTTTGGAGAATAATATGTTGTTGGTTGCACGTTTGATATAAAAGAGGAAATTAAAAGTGGTGTACCATGAAAGAAATGTCACCAACTCTTGTTAGCTAGTTTTAATTATATATATTACTAATACAATATAGTTCTGATCTACATTTTAGTTTGTGAACGGACGTGATGGTTGTTAAGATCAAAGATAAACAATTATGGATGATATATATATATATATATATTATATACCATCAAGAATGTGGCGGGATGAAATGAGATCCTTCTAATCATACTTTGATGTATCATATTCGACTTTCAAGCCCCTAAAATGAGGAAACTCAATAAAGGGTGCAAATATGAATTAGTCGAGTTGGTATGAATTCTCAATACCAAATGATATTTTACGAAAAGAAAAAGATAAACAAGATGATTTCAAGAAGCATTAATCTATCTGTCAACAACAATTATATGGTGATACACTTTAGTCTCACACCTTTGTATCCTTTCATCTTATAATCAAGAATTTCTACTAGCAAAAAAAGTTCACACTATTGGGCCCAAAATAATTTTCCTGGAGGCATGTTTTGAGTCCAATAGTCCATGTAATCATGGGCCTATTAGCCCATACCTTCCATAATTATGGGCCTATTATGCATCATAATAAAAAAGCTCAGTCTTTGCTCCTTCTTTAGCTAAAATATTCACTACCCTGTTCTGTTCGCCCTAAGTGTGTCTAAGTATTGAATTCCCAATTTACTTCATCAATAATGACCTAAATTCACATAAGCTTGCGTTATAAATTAAGTTCCTTTTCTCGAATAAATTACTTACCTCCATAGAGTCCGAGGAAAATCACATTTGTATGATTATAACTTTAATAAAAAGCAAGACTTATATGAGATACAAGTAATTTGGAAACTTCACTTGCATGCAATGTATATAATATGTCTCCATTTTAACGCATGCTGGAAAAATTGTGGACTATATATTATACCTTTTAATAGTAAAATAAAAATTGATCACTTGCCATAATTCCTGGAGGACTTGCTTGTTTGGTGACCACAACCTTTCCATAGACATATCACTATGGGCATGTGTTGTTACTAATGATAAATCATCATCATTTTGTCATTGCATTTTTTATTTTATTTTTTATGAAGGGGCCAAGTCAGACTTCATAAAGTCCCACATAATTTACTCATATCCAATAAACAAATTAATGGACAACTGATAATTCCTCAAAAATGTCAGAAAAGCAAAAAAAAAGAAAAGGGGGGACACAATTCTTCATTTTATCTCTAGTGAAATTCTAAAAGATAGCTAGTATGTTGCTCTTCTAAAGCATTTTGGTTGCTTTCTCCTCCTGACTTCCTTTTTCTATTCTTTTTGCCTATTGGATGGGCCACTTGCATAACCAGAATTTTCATCGAGAAAGTTCAACATCTATTTATTATATATATGTATAAAAAATATTTACTTTGTATATATACACTATAATTTTTTATTGAAGAGCTCCGTGCTCAGGGGATTGATGGGTAGAGGAAGAAGAGAGTTCATTTCCCTTTGCAGAAAAATCACACAAAATAATGAACCTCTTGGTAAAAATTCTGTTTTCGTCACTGGCCGATGCTGATTTATACGATCAGAGTATGGACCAAAATCATTATTTTAAAATAGGTGTAACAGTTTGTGACTTTTCATTACTGTCTGAAGTATGAAAAAACTAAACTTCCCCATAACCTGCCCAATTTATGTATTGCCAAAATCATAATAAGTACTCCGTTTCAAGATTCAAACATGTCTATTTCATGCGCAAATTCTCAGTTAAACTTAAATTGTTTTGACTTTCGAAAAATAAAAAACGTCGCATAAATTGGGATAGAGGGAGTAACACATAGTAGCTGGCTTACATACATAAAATAGAAACCACTGTTTAGTCTGTGCTCCACTTGCTTCTTCATCACATATCTTCCTATAGGGTCCCCCTCTTCCTTTTTTCAACACTACTTATTTAGCACAAACTTTCATTATTTTGCTTAGAAAGAAGCAAAGTTGTTCCTCCAATGGGAAATCACAAGTTCAAGTTTTCAGATATGATGCCAAACACTTGGTTTTACAAGCTTAAAGATATGAGCAAAACCAAAAACCATAAATCCCCATTTTCATCTTCTTCTACAAATAAGTCACAATATTCTCAACCAAGATCATCATTTTCTTATACTAGAAGGTCCATTAGAGTTGACAAAATTTATAATTCTCATTCTTATAGCTTTCTTGATCAACCAAGAAGATCATCATCATCGTCGTCATCTAAGAAAAAATCCAAGAGAAAAACTATTTACAAGCCTTCTCCTAAACACATTCCTTCTTCTTCTGTTTCCAACTACGTCTCAGTCTCAAACAAGTTAAATTCATCTTCTCCTATTTACTCAACAGAAGAAGATAAATTCCCTGAATTAGATTTCCTCAACTCTCCATCCTCAGAATTAGACTCTGTTGATTCTCAATCATTCAATGAACTTGGCTCGAATTGGCCAAATTCTTGTAGTTGTCACTTCACTTCTTCAGCTACCGATATAATCATAGACATGAATGATAAAGCTCACTTGAATGAATTCCACAATCTTAATACAGAGTACGCGGAAATTTCAGATATTGATCAACTCCCTCCGATCATTACAAAGACATCGAATTCCATCAAGAACATAAACCAGGACGAAAATGTGAAGGCTCAACGAGAAAAGGAAGCTAAAAACAGAGTAGGTTCCCCTGTTTCGAGAAAACATTATTCTAGCTCTTCTGGTGTAAAACTACGAACAAATTCTACTAAAGTAGCGAGCAAGAGAAATAGTGTGTCATCATCAAAAAGGCGTTCGAAGGTAAAAAAAGAGAGTTGTTCAACTTCAACAGGGACTAGTTTTGCTATAGTGAAGGCTTCAATTGATCCTGAGAAAGATTTTAGAGAATCTATGATCGAAATGGTTGTCGAAAACAATATCAGGGCATCGAAAGACTTGGAAAATCTTCTTGCTTGTTATCTTTCATTGAATTCAAATGAATATCATGATCTTATTATAAAGGCATTTGAACAAATATGGTTCAACTTGTCTAACCTTCACTTGTAAAAATTTACTAGTATTCTCATTTCTTCTAAAAATGTTGAAAGCACTACTATTTTAAATTTTTTAGTTAACTAACTTGTTCATAGCTGCAAAATATTGTACTTTTTGATCTTTTCTTCCCCTTTCTGATGAGTATATATTTGAATATTCTGTTGGAAAACCCTTTATTTTCCGGTAAAGAATGTAAATAGGGCAGGGCAGAACCGGGCAAGGCAAGCCTTAACTTGTCAAAGGTTTAACCCTGCCCGTCTTGTCCTGTCCTGCCCTATTTAAATTTCGGGGGAGTTGTAAAGCTAGAAGCCGAAAGTATTAGAAATAAGGATAAATTGTGAAATAATTCATTTTTCACGTCCGCGAGCTTTAGAAAGGAGAAGGGAAGCGTCAAATCCACCTTTTGCCTCTATTTTCATTTTTCAGGTCTGCGAGCTTATTCTTTTTCTCTAGATTTTACAAGTTCATTAAAGATTAATTTCTAATAAAGTTTTTTTAAAAATATCGTCTTAGTTTACAAGGAACACTTGCCCTTTATTTTTCTAACGAAATCCTGCTTTGATACAAGATTAAGTTGTAAACTTTTATGTGAGATGAACATGTACTTTATTTCACATTTTTTTTGTCGACCCAAATTATTTAGTTGATCATTCACTTTCTAGTGTAGACAGAAGAGGTCCACATTAGAATTAAGATAGTGCAAATACAGAATGTGAAGAAAATATATTGCAAATCATAAATAAAGTGTGCATTGTTGTCATAAAGTAAAAGGTGGCCTTCTCTATTACATAATTGTCAAAATGAGTGAACAAAGACAGAGATAATTAAGGTACCCTATTGGCTGCCTTTTGCACAAATTAATAATGCAAATTTTTTAGCTGTTCATTGATCGTCAAGTTTCCTTTTTTGGGAACAGTATTAATTGTCTTATCAAAAAGATGTTTCCTATTAAAAAAAATAAAGTTTGAGAGTGAATAATGTTAAGTCTAATTCTTCATGGTAATTATGGAGATTAATGAAAAGGACCACAAAGATGTAAATATATAGGACAAATTAAAGATGTACGTTATGTTTCAATTGTGTTGGACATTTAGAATCTTGTGAGTTGCTAGTGCCTATTGTTGTTAGAAACTTAGTTGAGGGATATGTCTGATTAATTATTAAAGATCGTCCATAATAGATAAAGATAACCTGATAATATATATTCTTTGTATCATTGATATATATATCTTAAATTAATAATAATAATAATAATATCATACTTGAAATTTAGACCTCTATCCTACCTCACCCTCTTAACTCCCCCTTCCACGAGATTAGTTCAAACCTTAGATTTACTATATGATTAAATGAATGAATTCAAAATCAATAAACTCAAATTAACAATAGGTACAAGTCTTAGTGCATACATTTAAATTTAAAAATAAAATAAAATTAAGGGATGTGTATTCATTCAGGCACTCAGTATCGTAGCTAAATGTATTAGTCGAACATTCTTCATCGAATTTCTTTTATATATATTTATATGTGTGTGTGAAAATAAGTTTCATAGGTACATATTTAATCTTGAACACTCTTAAATATGCCCTTTAATTTGGCCTCATTTAACATTTATACCCTCCAACTTTGGATGTGCACAAATAGACACTTAAACTTGTATAAAGTTGAACAAGTAGACACATGAGTCTTATGCGGCATAATACACATAGGACACCACGTAGGACGCAAATTGTCATGTAGGATGCCACATAGGATGTGTGTGTCTATTTGTTCAATTTTATACAAATTTAAATGTCTACTCGTGCACACTTAAAGTTAAAGAATATAAATATAAAATGAGGCAAAATTAAAAAGCATATTTATGTATTATGCCCAAAAAATTTGACTATGCCACTGCATGGTTAGTACATAAGTTGCAGCCAACATGTAACTAGAAACAAAGAGAGAGAAATTGACAACGTTAACACTAACACCCGACCCGAATTTTGTGCGTTGAATGTATGTTTTTGTCGTTGATCGAAAAACAGGGTCGTTAGGGAAATTTTAGTACCAAACTCCATCTAGTCACGAGAGCACAATCCAGAATTAAATGTTTTCCAATTACTCACTCTTTGATTATTGCGTAAGAAAGCAAATAAATATTGTAAAAAATCTTTAAAAATAGTATGGGATAGGGTGGTATGGGGGCTAAGAGGCAGTGATGAAGCCAAAATTTCGATTAAGAGATGTCAAAAACAAAAAAAGTAAAATCGCTTGATGTCAAGGAAGGTCGATATGTGATGTATATATATTAAATATTTTTATTTAGCTACACAGTGTAATTTTCCGACTCCTCAAGTATATGTGGTTCCACTGCTAGTTGGAGGTTTGGGAGGAGACAATATAATGAGCTTGAAATGCTACTTATGAGATTTAATGAGTACAACTTATTAAAGGGAAACTACGGAAAAAAAAATCTTAGAGCTAGTTGTCTAAATCATCAACAACTCCGGAATTAATGTGCTCTTTTTTATGCTAGAGTCGTTTTTTCTGCTCAAGGGAAAGTCATATTCATAATTTTTAAACAACTTAGTTTTCTTCAAAATATTTTCACAAACCAAGCATGAAAAATTAGAAAATATTTTTGATCATACCAAGCACACTCTTAATTAATATTAGCAAGAAAATCAAGATTAAATTTTTAACCCTTATTTTTTTTTTTTAACAATCTAGTCCCACTAAGACGATGAGGTGTGGAAACAAACTTCCGAGAGAGCTGCTTTTGCCTCGAGTATTCAGAATCTATTGATTAGATTAATTCAAAATCAAGTCGGTCACTTAAGAGGAAAGCAATTCATACCAATAATCGTTAGTAAAAGAATCATATTCATTCACCTCCTTACGATTTACCCCTTTTAATTGAAGTAAAGAAAGAACCAAGAAGATGCATTCACCAATTACAGTTAAAACTATAATGTCCTTTGTATACCTGGAAATCAAAATGACCTTTGGGAAAAAGTGAAGCCTCATCATTCATTAAAGATCCACCATGAAGATTCTGTTAACAAAAGTGTAACAAGCATGGGGCAAATATACCATTACTTTGCCCTATTAATCAATTATTGAACATTATAACTCACATAGCATGCCATACACATCAATAAAAATGCCCTTCACATATTATTATTGCACAAAATTAACTATTTTATGGTCACAATTAGATAAGAGAGACAAAAGTAACCCATACAAACATGACTCAATACCCTTCAAACTATTTATTAACTCAGTCCATTTTAATCTGTTCAATTCAATTCAGTTAAGTTAAGAGTTCAGGTTGAAATGTAAATCAAATTGATCCATGAGGAACTTTGTTAAAAAATTTATTATATATAATTATAATAAAGAAAAAAGAAGGGTTGTTAAGTGCTTAAGTAAATTATTAAAATCAAACAAAGTATATAAAATTTAGTAAGAGGGGATGGTTTGGATTACGACCTACAGTTTAGTCTATTTTGACTCATTCAAAAAAACCAACCCATTTTGACCCATTAGCTGATCTCAGTAGCGTGAGCTTGTGACTAAGTAGGTAGTAAGGTGTTGGAGACAACCATGGTTAGTCCTATGAGGTAAACAGGGGTCAAAAGTTCAAGATTGTCCATTTTAAAGATTATTGAGCGTAATTTCCTGTCAAAAATGCTAGGTATGCAAAAGCTCATTTGGCCCTTATAAAAGAAAAAACTATTTTAACCAATCTAAAATCAATCGATCTGCTTATTTGATATTCTATAATCAGGCAAGAATATAATTTGTTTGGAAAGTATAGTGAAAATGGAGTTGTTGTAAATGGCACAAACTAAACGATACACTATATATAGCAAATTATGGGCCTATTCTCAAGGCTTTTTTTCGTAAGATTTAGATCTTTAGACCATGGTCTAAAAGGTTCATAAGTTTTCGAACAACCAACAGTCTAATGTTTTGTCAGTCCCAAGAGTAATATTTGCACAAATTGCAAGAGGGTGTTATTCTTCCATTGCTTGAAGGAAGAAATGAACAAAATTTGAACAACACTTTTATTGTCATTTACAATTACATCAGCTGCTTAATTCAAACTCTGATCTGCTTAAAACTACCATATGTATCGTCCTTACTATTTAAATTACATATTTTGTAGAAGAGAAATCAATGTCTTCTTGGTTTGTGACCTTGTCCCTTACCATCACTCGACAATGTCATCGAATTAGTACAATTCATCGATCTAGGACTCCTCTTCAAATCCTCGTAAGGTTGTTGAAACCCGATGTTTTCAACAGCACCAACAGTCTTGAACAATCGTCTCTTGTGCACTTCTTCCACCAATGACTTGTGCAACAACTGACTCCGCATATCAACTAAGGACTTGTTCCTTGTTAGTCTACGTGTATCATCATTACCTTTCCCTTTAGAGGTGGAAGAAGTTCCTTTTGATTCTAGCATAGCTTTGCATTGCTTGTAGCACGTTCTTGCCAAAGACTGTCCGGTGCTTGAGTTTTCCTCAGGGCAGAATCGCGAAGTGTGGTGACTAATTGCAGTAGCTGGTTGACTTTGTCTTGTAGAGGTGGTCACAGGATCATTCTCATCATCAGAGAAGTAATTGAAGTTGGAATAATTTGCAGAGTGTGATGAGCATTGAGAGCTCGTGTCATCAAACATATCACCTGCAAGAGCAAAATGCATATAAACAATCACGTCTTGGTAACTTTTTTCTGGTCGAAATAAGTATGCTAGTCCTTTAATATTACTCAACTAACACATATGTGGTTCATTCTCAACATTGCGAACTAATACTCAAGTTGATTGAATAAAATCTTTCGACGATAGAGCAAAGATAGAACGTGTGTGGAAATGGTAATATAAAACTAGATCAGATAAATAATGATACCATGAAGCCAACGCCGGTCATTGGTATTTGTGTCAATCACTTGAGAGGAGAGCAGACCTGACAATGATACTTGGGAAGATGAAGAAGACGAGAAACCTTGGAAAGGATTATGGCGATCGTTATCATCATCCTTATAGCTCAGAACATGGTAATCGGAGGATTCAAACTGATTCCATTTCTTCCACTGAGGTACTAGGCCAGATATTTCTCCATCAATCATATTAGCGATTTCACATGGTTTCCAGTCTGTAATTTCTAATTCCTTCACCATTTCATTTGCCACCTCCGTGGGGGTGTCAGTCACAGTGTCGAATGGGAAATACACATGCCTAACACCACCTGCAATGAACAGTGTTAAAATTTCAGTGAATGCTTCAGCTTCATGTGCTTATCTAGAAACTGGACTAAATAACATCCTTTTTTTCCTTTTCATAATCCTTCTCGTCTGCTTATGGAATCTAATGTTTTTTCCTAGAAAGTTCTTATTCTTCAATAACAAAAAAGTGGTCACAATAGATACCTTCTTTATCTGCAATCTGCACTTTAAGAAAAATGGTATCATCTTCAGGGTTCAACTTCCCCGTGATGGTCATATTAGTCCTTGGAACATCCTCATTCAAGTGAAGGTCCTCGATAGCAATTTTATCATTCAAGATAGGCTTCTGAAGTCGCATCATTGTAACTGACTCACTATCAGCATCATCAATCACAAGGAACGGATCAAGCATTAGTTCTTTAGCTGATGATCTATTTGATGCTGGTTCCAAGCATTTCCTAATAAACCTTTGTGCATCCAAGTCTTGAACTTTATAAAATGCCCTTGGCCTCTTACCCTGAGTTAGGAATAAACGGCATGCAAGTAAACTACTGATTGACTGATAAAAGCTGTCGAAAAAGTAGATACTAAAAACTAAAGCATCTTACAGAGATCACTTTCTTGTATATTTGTGCAGGGTTAACACATTCACTATATGGATATTCACCAGTAAGCATCTCCAACATGCACATGCCAAACGAATATACATCAACAAGCTCATCATAGTTCTCATCATACAATTCTGGTGCCATGAACTCAGGTGTTCCTATTGCAATAAATAGAAATAATAAACAATTAGTAGTAATTGCGGAATGTTTGACAAAACACTAGTGCACCTTACATTTGATTGAAGTTTATATGTAGTAAAATCTCAATATCAAAGCCAGTCTAGAAAAATTCATTTGGACATTTAGAACACCACAGACCTTGCTTGATTCACCAAATTCAAATGTATACAAAAACAACTATGCCTCAGTTCCGAACAAGTAAGGTTCACCAAACTCAAATGTATGATCTCAGAAAATGTCACCGCTACTTGGTATTCCGCAGATCTATAACAGATTGTGATGACAAAAGTTCCAGCTAGGAAAAAGGGAAGTGGGAGATGGAGTTACCTATAACACTGTGTGCTCTCTGTGATCCACGAAGAATTGCTGCCAATCCCAGGTCCCCAATCTTCACTTGTCCAAGATGACCATTAACAAATATGTTATCACACTTCAGGTCTCGATGAATCACTGGCGGATCATGTTCATGCAAATAAACTAGACCTTCCAGAATTTGGTGTGCCCAAATCTTTACAGCTCGAATATTTACTCGATGATATTTATTTCTGTATCTGCATTCAATCAAATGTATCCCTATCAGCAAATTCATCACATTCAAAACAGATACATACTTTAACTGAGGGCTGATACTCCAAATCTCCTAATAATCGTAACAATAGGCATCAAAACTCAAATTTAAATTCTTATTTTTTATGAGACATTACAGCAGTAAGGTGCCAGATCACTAGGACATAACATGTAAGATACAGCCTAAGGAGAAAATTTTCAATTAGTCTCATAAACTAACACGATTAGTCATCGAAATTGGGACCTTTAAGTCCAGGGCCCTCACATGCAATAAGTTGCAACATTAACTAGTGGGGGAATTTTCTGATAAATCAAACAAAGTAATTGGCTATCCAACTCAAGCCTATGTGACATGACCAATCAATAGATACCACCACCTTTTGTCCTATATTCCATACACCACACTTGATAGATATCATATTCATGGAATACGATTCACTTTCAGGATGCCTTGCTGGTGAAATGGTAGAAACACGAGACTCACAATCTCCACAGAGTTGATTTAACGATTCGTACCCATGGGACTCTAAATTATGGATTCGTCACTGCTCATAACTTTCCATATACTTCACAGCATAACTTAAAATCACTGCAATTAGAAGAGAACAATTACGATAGACAAGGAATAGAGCATTACCCTCGGAGAGTACCGGAAGTGAACAACTCAGTAATGAAATTAAAGGTCCTCTTTTCGATATCGATCCATGAAGTATAGAATTTCATGATAGAAGGATGATTCAGAGTACTAAGCAAATGAACTTCAGAGTAAAGCCTCTCTATATCCTCTGGTGACTGAAGCAAATCATTAAGTCTAACTTGGCTCCATGCCACTTCCATACCTAACAACTCATCAATTGCCCTATAAACTGTTTTCATTGCCCCTTTTCCCAAAACTTCCTCGAACTGTCCGCACATGCATAAACACCAAAATGCCAAACATAATCAAGAATCAACAAAAACAGTAACTTAATCTGTTCTACTTATCGAAATCAACAAATCAAGAACTGTAAATGCAAAATTGATCAACCCCATATAATAAAATGCAACAAAAAGATTGAAACTTTATAAAAAGAAACAAGAACTACTAACAACTTGCAAGAATCAACAAAAACAGTAACTTTATCTGTTCCATTTATGAAAATCAACAAACCAAGAACTGTAAATGCATAATTGATCAACCCCATATGATAAAATGCAACAAAAAGGCAAAAAGATTGAAACTTTATAAGAAAAAACAAATACTTACACGTCCATAACGACCAGTAGGGTCAGTTTCAACATACCGAAGACCCTCCTCCTCTGATTCTTTGCAGTTATCTGAAAATCCTCCAGAATACATATCAAAATTGATTCTTGAGAAATTGGGCACAAGTTGAATCTAAAAAAAAAGAAGAGATAAACTATTTATTTGTGGATGTTAAGAGTTACGTGGGTAGCTAAAATTTGTATTTCAAGACTCAGTAAAAGAGGTGATTCAGAGAAGACAACACAACAGAGAAGCCAAAAGGGTCTTGAGAAGTTGCTGACAACCATTTGATTGAGAAATGAGACAAATGTGATAGGTTAGTGTGTTTTGATTTGACAGCAAGAATAGCACAAGTGAAAATGGCTGATACACAATTTGGACTAATAGGGCCAGATTGGATTTTCTTGGAAAAAAATTGATTTTTTTTTTAAAAAAAATAAGATTTTTACTGGCCAAGTGAGTAAATTAGGAAAACAAATTAAGAACTGGACCTGAAGAATCTGTAGCTATTGCTTTGGTGGGATTATAATTTGTTGCTAGGTGACTAAGAAAAAAGAGTGGCAAACAGGAATATTGGAAAAGCTAAATCTTTAGGTTAGAACTTAAGATCTTTTATCAAGTGATATAATGACTAAAAGGTTAGTGCAAGGAAATAGGGGCTAGCTAGAGCGAGAGACGGAGTCAAAATTTTAAATTCACGCATGTTAAGGTTATAGTCATAGATATAGATTTTGAAAATGTATACCAGTTCTTACGTAAACTTTATCTATTTATATAATTCATGTTCAAGATATGATAAATTTGATGAGACAAAAAGGTTGTCATTATCGAAATTCCTTATAAAAATTGAAATGAGTAGATATTGATCGATATTATAAGATGATAAATGTAATATATGTTAAAGACGATAAATATAATCTAGCAAAGAAATTGAATTGTCAAACTTCCCGTTAGATTGGAACAAGTAGATGTCGGTCAATAGCATAAGAACACTTTCTTGTGTCAATTTAAAAAACTAACGAGTTCTTCATTTTTCTTTGATTCATCTTACACATACTCTAGTACACTTTCCATTCAAGCGTAAATACAAGTATATAATTGAAAATTTGAGTATCATTCTAACGTATCTTTTATAATAAATAAATAAAAATTGAGCGATCTAAACTTGAAGTTTTATTTGTTTATGGTTCTCACTATTTGAAATTTTGAATACAACATCCATTCACGAGTGGAGGCAATTTCACAGATGGATTTTGCATTTGACAACTTGAGTCCTACTAATGTAATACACATACATATTGTAAGATGAATAGACTAAACATTATTACAATTTATTATTTATGATATTATCGATTAAATGCAAGTTCAATCCATAAGTAGGTGAGATTGAGGAAGACATTTTATTTTATTTAATAATAAAAGTAATTAATTGTCAAACTAGATGCACGCCATTATGGAATTGCAAAAGGCCACGAATATAATGATCAACTACGTGGGAAGGATGGTAGTATTATTTTTCCTTTACACGCCTCTTAAAAAATCATAAATATAAAATATATTCTTACTAATTTTTCATTTAACTCTTTTTCATGCACTCTATTTATGTATCGTATCTCCATCAATATCAAGATTAATAATGAGGAACTTGTTTGGTACTTTACCATACTATTTATACTTCCCAAAAAATTAAATTTTATAAATTGACAAATATTTCTTGATAAATATTCCTAGTAACATGGACAATAATATGATTCGAAAGTGTATATATATATTCTAAATCGTGTAATTAATTTAAATAATAAAATATTTTAGAAATTATATTCTTAAATCATGTGATTAAATAATCATCTGGCAAAACATTATGCAAAAAGACGCATATCATGCTATTATTAGTAAAGTATAAATATTGGATTGGCTACTTTAAACTCTTTAAAATGATGATTTCATCAAACTTATTCAGTAATTATTATACTTTATAAGAAAACTGAAGGGGCAAGTTTGACTATTGCAAGGGAAAAAAATATATGTTAAAGGCGACACCTGCTCTTATATTATCACGTAAATAAATAAATCATATAATTTGCAATGCAATTATTAAACATTATTATTTGACCAAATTAATTAATAAAATAACTCCACTTGATGCACCGTGCACGTACTCTCATCATCTCTTCAATACTCAATCGTAAAGGAAGATATTTAATTTTCATTTTTATAAAAAAAGAAGTTGATGTCTGACTTGGCTTTAAAAATATAATCTTTTACTTTTATTTTAAAGAATTTATCAACTCGCACGAAAATATATCATTTTTGATAAATTTTCAACTCAAATAAAACAGAAAATCAACTTGCACTCTTATTAACTTGATATGCTTATATTGGTGACGTTATTATCATAGTGATCAAAGAAGCAATACCAAATATGCCTTTAAAAAGATCAGAAATAGTCAGATTTGTAATTGTTCGTACCCATAAACAAGGGCCAACTGCTAAGATTCTTTTTGAAACACAAGAATATATTTTCTAGATCCTCTAGTTAGTTAAGCAGACATATAACTTTTAAGTAGGTAAATTTTATTTTAATTTTATAATTAATTAAAATTTGATGCATGAATTGAAATTAGTTATTTGGATACATCATCATGATTTTATGTTGAATTAAATTTATGATTTGGTTCCATTGATAATGACTACAAGTAACTACTCCAGACCCACCATGTTAGTATACAATGAATGTAACAAGGTAGGAAAAATCCTGTCTATTTCCAATGAAAAATAAATAAATAAAAAGTAAAAATCTAAAGATAGTGTTTTAGCGGTCACTAAAGTAAAATGAAAATTAAGGAAAAAAAATACTCAACAATTTCTTCTCAACCTTCTGTTACAAAGACAAGTTCATACTTATGTTGATGAGAGTTACTAAATATTCGAATGATAATTAAGCTACGCACAAAGAAGGTAAAAGATGAGAGTTTCTTCTTTTTTTTTTAAATTTTTCATCGAATATTTAATACCTGATTTGAAATTAACTAATTCAAACACATATTATGTAAGATTTATTGGATAAAAAATGATTTTTCATTCCTTAAATTCAAATATTATGCTTTGATTAAAGATTAATGTTCATATTCATCCTACCAGAACTCTCGAGACGGTAGAGAGGTCAGAAGTCTCATCTAAATTCATTTTCCATCAAGGAATGAGTTGACTTAAAAAAAACACTTCATTTTCTTATCTATTTCACCCCCACTAATAATTGTTTTTTATTCTTATCCACAGAATATATATATATTATTATTTTTGTAGGAAACAGCATATCTCTTTGTGGGCACACAAAATTCTTCTCAAAATCAAATCACACATGATTGTATTTGTATTATTGTATTCACACTTTCACTTTTCGTTCTCATCTTATGTAATAATTGAAACACAAATTATTTTACTATTAAATAAAAAGAATACACTATGCACGTGTTCATTAAATCCCACCTAGAGACAAAATAGTACTGTATTCATTCCCACTGGTGGGTGAATTTTGGAAAAACGCTCTCATCTCCTATCACAAAAATTCTCAATTCTCCTATTGGGGCTTCAGCTCTCACATAAAATTTTTATTTCGACAATATGATGGATCGGGGGTGGGGGTCTGCCAGAGAAAATACAACACGATAGAAGAGTTCGCTTCGCTGCGTAAGATCCTCGAATCAAAATCAATCACTAGTATTCACAACTATCATCTGTGGTCCATTTTCGTTTTCGTGTTTTTTTTACACGCCTCTTTAAAAAAACATTAATCAAGAAGAATTTTGACTATCTTATTCTTATTTATGTCTTAATTAAGATATAACCTGTTAAAGACAACTATTTTTAAGAACCGCACTAGATAATTTGTAACAGAGTGGGAGTATAACTATATATATACTTTTGTTGATTTTGGGTTCCCAAGTTTAATTTGAGCTTTATTAGGTTTAAGCTATAATCATTCTAGAATGGTTGTTACTTAGAATAATTATTTATGGATTTTAAGACATAAGACTAAACGGTTTACTAGGTTGGACTTACTTTAAACAGATGGTTCCTAACAATAATATTACTAATTAGTAATATTATTCCACTTGAGATAGACCTACTTACGATTGCATTTGCATATTAGTATTAGTTATAAGAGTGGAAACTCAAAAACAACAACTCTTAAAATTACTATTTCTTTCTTTAACTCTAAAGGGCGTGAATATGTAGGTCAAGGAAGAAAGAATGGACATTCCGCGAGTAATTTTGATTTCTTGTTTTTTGTGAAATTGGACATCAAGATGGATCATTTATAATAGAACTAGCCTAATTTATCTCAGAAAAAATGGGCAAAATAGATATCCATAAGAAAAAAACGATAATTTCTGTTCTATATAACAGTGGCACACCCATTTGTGCACACATCGACTATCCTAATGTTACCTTTCATCAACACACATATCTAGTAACTCTAACCCCCCCCCCCCCTCCCGACACACACACACCTACCCCCAAGGCCTATAACAAGTGAAATGAGATCACCCAATATCTTGTCTCTGGAATTCGAACCCTGATATCTCAGAGGTTTTCATCCACTTCATTAACCTCCAAGTCGCACCCTTAAGTTGGGTGGCACATCATTCATCAAAACTATTGTCCAATCAATGACGAATCCCAAAAGTCATGTACTCATTATTGTCACTGAGACATTAAATATGAAGTAAAAACAGATGACCAAAGGGATGTAAATGCAGCCAAATCTCCAGAAGGGGCCACATACTACTGCCAAACAGAGATTAAAGATGAAGCAAAACAGATGAGCAGCACCAAAATGATTAGAAGCTAACATGCACTAAAAGTTTGCAATGGTGGTAACACAGGAACTACAGCATTACAGCCAATGGCGCAACGAAGTTCTGCCAAAGAAACTGTACAGTATGCATATGCTATGTTACACTACATTCATATAGCTGGCCTCGACTAGATCGGAACTAAGCTGTAATTGTTGTACTCTCCTGCTACCAAAAAGGCTCCACCTAGATGTGCATCCAAAAAAAAAAAAAAAGACATACTCGGATATACCGTCTTCAAGTTTCTCTTTTATATCTGATATCTGCCTAAAGTATCTGTTTTTGTTAGTTTTCACTGTAAAATTCCCTTTCAGTCTTCAAACAAGTAGGAAATCCTAAACCTTCCACAATGGTAGAGGAGGGAACTCATCTTCGTTCTTCAGCCTTAACGAATGCTCTGCATCCCTGAAAACCAAATTAGAACTTCAGTTAGTATCTAGTAACAAAGATCATACTACTTCACAGTCTAAAAATAGAAAAAGTAGGGAACTTTTCCTACCTTCCTTGTTTACTACAAGCAGGTTGTGAAAGTTGCACTTTTTGTGGGACACTTGGAATCAGGACCACATCACGAGAAGTGTGTGAAAGCACATCCTCAGAGAGATTACCCAGAGATCCAAATTCAATTCTACATGATGAATTCGAGAAAGCATTGGCATGAGATTCTTCGCGGAGGCCATCAGATTGGCTAGAAGAGGCTAACTTCTCACGACCTTCAACAGAAGATTTTACAGCTGAAATCTCCTCTGAATGATTTGCATCAGAAAATGCAACACACTCGTGACTATGGGTGCCACTATGCAAATGAAACTGACCATGACTTCCTAATGCCTTACTCTTAGTCCGTCCTTTACGTCTCTCCTGGTGATACTCCTGAAAGGAGATACAAAAACCGCCTCAAGCTTTACAAAAAGGGAGATACTTATCTAAACAAACTAAGATACCAAAATATGGGAAATAAACTGGCCAGATTGTAAGAGAAAACTACCGTATTCAGAAAGTAGATGCCAGTTCCTTGTGCCATTTCTTTCTTGTCAGAACCTAAAGTAGCATCAGATGATAGAGCATTGCCAGAAGGTTGAGCAGCTGGTTTCACCACAAGCATACCATTCCCATTTGTTTGCCAAAATGAGTTCTTTCTAAGTGGTATTGATTGTCGGACAGTATCCCAAAAGTTTTTGTTTTGAGATGGAGAAGGTGATGAAGGACTATTAAGTACTGGTGCTGAAAGATAACACCCATAGCAACACTGGCCATAAAGCAAACTCCGTATATGGCTGTCATAGTCCCCACTTAAGTCCACCAAAGGATTTATAGCTTCAATATCTCCAGCTGTGCTTGCCAAGTCCCTTTCCCCTATATCGAGAGTTACACTTTCTAAAACACTGGTCCTTGGACTTGAGATTTCTGAACCACCAGACCAGAAGTCCTCACTATAATCAGTACCTGCTTGGTAAATGCTGCTGCTCTCCTGAGGGCACTTTGGGGTTTCCACCCCCAAACAAGAATCAGATAGGTCACTTTGGCACAACTCAGGTTCACAGTTCCCATTTTCAACAGATGATTTATTGAAATAGAACGGAGGAGCATAGTAATGCTTCCAAGAAAGAGAACTCATGGAATTTCCATTAGAACTACACTCATATGAGCCATTTGAAACACCGAGATTTAGAGGTACAGAAGCTAAAGGATCATTTGCATATCCGTATTGACAGAATCCTGACACTAGTGCATCATCTGAAAAGGAGCCATTTTCTGACACCATCTCTGAAGAAGCTCCATTCATCAAACTACTCAACAACTCATTTGATATTGATGTATATGCCTTTTTCAGGCAATCATTCTCAAAATCACCGTCTGATGATTTCAGAAGCATTCTAGCATTGGCATAAAATTCAGCAGGAGATAATGAAGAACATGTATCTTCATCACCAAAAATTAGGCTGGAATATTGCAATTCAGCCACATGATTGAGTCTATGCCTCTCAATAGTGTTTGCAAAGAACTTCTTGATCTCATCAGCAACTTTGTCATCTGGTGACAAAAGAATATCGCCAAGCTTGCGGGCCCCATACTTAAAAGCTCTTTGTATTCGATAGAGATTACCTGAAGGGAATCAAAACATAATTTATGCGTGAGACAGAGCAACATAGACCACCTAAATACTCAAAGCACCACAATCATGCTATTTCCTGGAAATAACATGACAAGCACATTCTAAGTTTCCAAAACTTCTCTTCTACAGGCATACTAACTCTCAAATAACTTATATACTCCTGGGCAGGCAATCGTTAAACATATTGCTCATTATCTAACTAGTGGTGGTAACAAGGCAAGGCTTATGTACTTCTGGCAGCTACAAAAAAAAAAAAGAGAATGCAAAGATGAAAAGGAAGACTTGGATAAGCAGACAAAACAAACTTGGTAATGATCTCAATTGTCGCCAAAACAGCAGAACCAGTTCATAAGGATCTGCCATTCTTCATAGTTTCTGACTACCCAGAGTACCAGAAAAGGATAAAAAGAAAAACAAAGAAACAAAGGGGGACGGGTTTCCTATATAACAAACTTGTAAACCACAAAATATAAGTTATTCAAGTTGTACCTTTGCTGACACTACGTCCAAGGTTATTATTTTCCTTCAAGGGGTCAATGATGTTTAGATACTTCTGTTGAAATGGTCGTGTGTCCGACTCAAGACCCCTGGATGGAACTGAGAACATTTCCGCACTGTTCCTTAAAAACTCCTCACTTAGCAACAGCTCGTTGCTTATATAATCTGGCATCTCAACTGCAGACAGATAAACGGTGACTGTGAGAAAAAAACAGAATAAAGAAAAACAGAATCTTCACTCAACTAACCCATATACCACCCAAAAGCCAAAAAGAGGAGAAACATCAATCTCTTTGTAAGCTTATGCATAAGAGTGAGAAAAAATCCTAGAAGGCTGTAGACATCTGAAGGAGATCACCAACTACATCAATGAATTATGAAAGGAAGAGCATTGCTTACCAAATAACTCAGGAAGGGAGGATTTGCATACTGGACCATTCAAACTGATACAATAGTTGTCCCAATCAAATTTGCTGTAGTAATCCAAAAATCTATAGAGAACCTAAAAGCAAGCAAAAAAAGGAATATTAAATACACTTATACTTGCATACCAAGCTCAATGCACAAAGTAAAAAGGCACAAACAAGTAATTACCGCTAGAGGACCATTTAGCGATGAATGGAACAGTTGGAATATAAATAAGACCAGTGTTTCCAAAGCATATGTAGAAATCAGACCATGATGTGCACCAAGAACACGACTTTCATAATAGCACCAAGCCTTTATCAAAATAATGCTACGTTTGAATAGATGATTTTTACCAACAAGGCGATCTACCTGCGGTCATGAAACAGAGAAGACAAGAATAAAATTAGCTGTTCATTTCCTCATTTAACATGAAACAGAAGAATAAAATCAATTGATCAGAGGGGGAGATATTTAAAAGGACAATAATCTGAAATAGATAATAAACAACTAAACTCTATCAGACATTTGTTTAAAAAGCAAAATGTAGCTCATTTTAAGCACAAATCGCATAAAAAAAAGTTGGTCCAAATACTGCAGAATGGAGAGATATATGATGATGTCAACACTCAGCTATATATATTATTAAATGAGTAGAAGTTTACAACCACCTGGTAATTAGAGAGGGAATTGGGCTGGTAAGAAATAACAAGAACCAATTAACCAAAAGATCCCACTCTATCCAACCACATACTGCTGTAGTTAAATCAATACCTATAAGGCCATAACTAAAAGAGGTGCATTCTCTGTTTTAGAGATCCCATTAAACCCTTTTTCAGTTCCTGTTGTTTCTGCTTAACCAATACATGCAAAACATCTTGTATATAAGAGTCTTTGAAACAAAATTAAAGCACGGAGGCTCTATCACATTAACACAGTCATTGACCCACATCCGAGCACCTATAGGAACAAGATTATTTGAATGTTGACAGTTAGCTGGTAACTTACCTGCTCAAGGAAACAGAGTGTGCTAAGTCCTCCTAACTGATTAAAGGAAATATCTATCACAGTATTTCGTACAATACATTTCACGAGCTTAACCTGCCATGAGAAATTCAAAACTTTTCAAACTTTAACAGATAATAAATAATCAATTAAGCATAAATCTATTGAATGACTATGGATAGCCGAACTAAATAGATAGTAGTACACCTCTATCAAACAACATTCAATTACGATAACGTTCATCAAGCTACTAAAAGTGCAAGCTCCCCCCACCCCCACCCCCACCCCCCCACGCGCACCACACCAAAAAAAAAAAAGAAATGGCATGCTAATAGCTCCACTATGCTTAAACTCAAGTATCCATCTTCCATAGGTGGCAGGATATCGAGATAAAAACTATTTGTAGCTGAAAGAACTGTGAAATACTTCATCCAACTCAGTTTGTTTTACAGACTTTGAAGGTTTGAGTATACTTCTGTCATTAGAGTTAGGAAAGAACCTCAGCATCAATAAATTGGGGATCCTTGACTTCATACTCAGTATTTTCCTTTAGCTCTTCTTCCTGCAGAACAGCGAGAACATCACGGGCTAATGTTTCTTCAATAACAGGACTGCCAAAAACAGTCAAATCAATGTCACCATCAGGAAGGTAGGTCTTCAGTGGCACTGATCCATATGAGAAAACCTGTATGACAAACAAGTATAATCAGCAAAACTCAATTAAGATAATAGATAGCAAGATATACCTTAAAACAGTTAGAAAACATAAAACAGAAGTGACATACTTCAAGCACAATATGTGATGATAAACTTAGGTTTCAAGTTCAAGCACACCAGACTATGCAATATTGAAGCTGATGCCAACTAAGGAAGCAGAATGTAATTTGAAGCAGGGGTGATCCAGGATTTAAACACTATGGGTTCGAGTTCGGAATTCCAACAAATAACATTTGATTTACTGGATAAGAAATCAATAATCTGTCCTTATTTAGTGGGATTTTAGCACATATATAATGTCCAATCCAAAGCTACTTGGTTTGGAATTCTACTATGCAATGTATGCTAGATCCGCCCCAGATTCAGAGGGAGAAAAAAACATTCAACTATTCTGTGGACAAGTAAAGTTAGAGAAGATTTGAACATTTCAAATGTATAGAGTTGCTCAAGTTAGTCGGCTGGAACAAAGGGGTTCATTTTTTACTAAGTTATGCATTACGTTAAAACTGTAGTAGAATTAAAAGATGAATCACACACTTCGGTCTTAATCTGATATGTTTAATTAACAACTAAATTAGTTTCCTGATCTTGAATTGACTCAGAGGTGTATAAAGAACACTTAAAGAGACAAGAAACTACTTGACACGCAATGAAAACTATGGAAGTAAGTGTTGTCAGCCTCATCAATAAGGAACCAGCTTACACTTTTACTAGCAGAAATAAATTAGTGAAATATCACTCCTGAAGTAGTGCGGCAAACATTACAATGAAATATCCTGGTTTACCCAAAAATAGATGAATGAGGAAGAAGTGAATCTGCCAGAAGCGAATCTTCAGCTTAACACTACAATCTGCAGTAGAACTTTAATTTTTTTAAAATTGGCCACCAACGGGGTGGCCTAGTCATGCAGTTGAAGAGCTAAAGAGACAACCTTCAGAACCAAGGTCCTAATCTCATCAAAGTGAAACTTATATTAATTGAATTCTTCCCATCTTCCTAAACATTGATGACTCAGTACATGTGCTGGTGTGAAGCAGCAAGGACTAGGCGGATTAGTCAAGGTGTTTGTAAGTAAGCACAAACAGCATTTTGTTATTACAAAAAAGAAAATCTCTTCCAATCCTGCTTTAATTACACGTCATTTGAGTCGAGGGTCTACCCAAAACAACACTCGACAGACCTCACTTGTGGGATTGCAATAGGTATGTTGTAGTTGTAAAAAAGAAACGCCGGTAATAATGTAGTAAAACGGTTGCAGTAAATAGCGATTTTGTTCTCTTCCAACTACAAAAAACAAAAATCTCTTCCAATCCTGCTTTAATTACACGTCATTTGAGTCAAGAGTCTACCCAAAACAACACTCAACAGACCTCACTTGTGGGATTACAATAGGTATGTTGTAGTTGTAAAAAAGAAACGCCGCAAATAATGTAGTGTAACGGTCGCAGTAAATAGCGATTTTGTTCTCTTCCAACAACACCCCCCCCCCTTCTTTCTTACCATCTTAGATTAGTAAAGTATCCGTTGAGATAGATCGTAAATAATTAAGTTTACCCTTATCTGTTCAGCAGATATGAAAAAACCATCCAAGAAAATAATGTAGTACAACGGTTGCAGTAAAAAGCAATTTTGTTCTTTTCGAACTACAAAAAAGAAAAATCTCTTCCAATCCTGCTTTAATTACACGTCATTTGAGTCAAGGGTCTACCCGAAACAACACTCAACAGACCTCACTTGTGGGATTACAATAGGTATGTTGTAGTTGTAAAAAAGAAACGCCGCTAATAATGTAGTGTAACGGTCGCAGTAAATAGCGATTTTGTTCTCTTTCGACAACCATCCCCCCCCCCCTTTCTTTCATACCATCTTAGATTAGTAAAGTATCCGTTGAGATAGATCGTAAACGATTAAGTTTACCCTTATCTGTTCAGCAGATTTGAAAAACCCATCCAAGAAAAGGTAACACACTGTTTTGTAACCCCCAACAAGTTGACCAATCCCCCAACCCCCAACACCATCCAAAAAAAAAAAAAGCATACCAAGAGAACATCTGATGAGTTATCAATTGAAAGCTAAAATAACATTTCGATTGAATTGGAACAGCAAATAGACATGCAAATTCAGGAATCAACAGCTAAAATCTCAATTATGCAATCAATTAATCAAATCAAATTAAATTCAGGAAAAAATGACCTCGCATCCAAGAGTACATCTGATGAGTCTCTGCACATAATCAACAACATCTTTCCTCTTCTCTTCAGTATCAAGAGTCGGATGAACACAATTCACAACCTCTTGTACAGCTTCTTCAGCAACAGCCCAACTATCCTCCGTAACTGCCGATGGATCAGGACCCAACATCTCCACCCATCGAGGCTCCATTTCAACCCGGTTTACGACTCCACAAGAACCCATAGCCCCCCTTCCTTTTCAACCAAAAAAAAAATTAAAAAAAAATCCTGATTAATACCCAAGAAAATTGTAGGGTTTTAGAGGCCATTGACAACATGGAATGTTCTAGACAAAGTAAACAAATGGGTAAATGGGGGAAAATGAAGAAAAAATATTGCTATATATAGTATTTATGTCATGTATATTTTTTTTGGATATCGGTAATCTGATTATCGTCTTTAATGTCAAGAAGAAAAAGGGAACAAAAAATTCCGGAGAAGGAGACAATTCTCAATTGCCCCCACCTCCCCCATAACCCTACCACCCCTACCCCTCTCTGTTCTTGTTTTCTTCCTCAAAATCCAAAAAACTTTCTTCTGCTTTTCTTCACATCCGTTTCTACCTGCAATTACGTGCAATTCTTGTATACATATATATATGTTTTGGGTTTTTTTTTTTCTTCGAGATTACTCTGTTTTCTGTCGGACGCCGGTGAACTCTACGGCGGAACACGGTGGCGCAATGTTCAAATGCCGTTATTCATAACTTATCCAATTTTTGCTTTACGACTTTATATATCCCGATCAAACTTTATTATATATACTAAAATTTATGTGACTTTTCACTTTTCGAGGTTCGAATTAATTAAACGTTAAATGTTAGTCAAATTAATTTTCGCAAAGTAAAAACAAGTCATGGTATTAGTAATAATACGTAATACAAACTTACCTTCGATTAATAACCATTGATTGAAAACATCATATTTGTTTGTCTTGTGAGAAAATTTAAGACTATTTGGAAAGAATTTTTAGAGCAAATAATTAGATGTTAACTAGTATAGCGATATTTGATTGTTTTTTTTCATGATTTTATGCAAATATGGGATGTTTATATATCAATTACTTTTTTTTCCTAAATTGAAATTTTTAATTATTATATTCAAGTCAAACGAAATTCATAAAAAAATTATTATTTTTTGTGTCAAATAATATTGATAACATAAATTTAAAAATACTTTATATATGAAGACTTTAATTTATAGATTTGACTCTACTGTACCCCCACTTTAAACAAATTCCCTTTTATGGAAAAATCCTAAAATAAAAAGAAAGAGAATCTGGAACTCTTCTTCCTCGATTTATTCCTATGAATAATTAGTTAGGAGAATATTATTTTTCCTTTATTGGACAGGATAAATAAAAAAATAAATGTTTTAGCATTTATAATTTTACTTTAAGTAGGCGTTTGAATATAGATTTGACCGATACTTGAAAAAATTAAAAGTACTTTTAAAGTTGAAAAATAATTTTCAACGATTGAAATTGTATTTGAACATGCATTTCATTTTTAAAAAAACACGTCTCCAATTGATCAAATTTGAAAAAAAAAGTCAAAACGAAAAGTCCATTCCAATATATAACCAAACATTGCTTTAAAAATATCTTTTATTAAAAAAAAAAACATTTTCAAAATCTTATATTATACGTCCGTAGAAAATATATATAAAAAAAAAACTTCTATTATTTTTATATTTTATTTTCTATAATTTTAATTTATATAATATTGATATAGATGAGTTTAAATTGAATAGTATTATACATACAAATTTATATAGTTGATTTTAACGTGTTAGGGGGATCGAGCCATAATTGCTATCGTTGTTATCGCAGTGTTTCAACATTTGTGAAATCGAGATGAGTCAAAATTATTTAATTTCATTGTTGAAATTAATTTTTTTTCTTCTTCTAATACGACTAGACAAACATGAATTTCAAAATTCAGATTTTTGGTCTGGACCATCTTGGTATTTAGACTTAGAACTTTAATCATTTTTCACATGCATCTCATTTTAGCATTAATTAATATATTCGTGTACTATGATTTAATTAACAATTTGAGAGAGAATAAAATGGCTTTCATTTGTCACATGCATCTCATTTTAACATTAATATAATATCCTCGTACTATGATTAAGCAATTGAGAAAGAATAAAATACCATAAAAAAGACCCGTAAGGATTGGTACATAGATAGTACTTAATAAAGAAAGTCACACATCAATTTCTTATATCTAACGTTTTCTCGATCTAATTTGTCACATTGAATTTGCCTAGTACAAAAATTATTGCACATGAGTGAATTTATCTGATGCATGCACACCCAAAAAATAAAAATGGTGAATGTCCACGATAATTCCAAAATAATCCACCAAAATAAAATAATTAATTAATTATCATTTAGGTAATGAAAAAAACAAATGATTTATCACCTAAATGTGTAACATAGCAAGTAAAAAGATCAACCATGTGTAACATATCAAGTGCCACCATGTGAATACCAACTTGCTATATTTACATAATTTATACAGTAAACGTTAAAAAAATATTAATTTTATTAAAAACATGAGTTTTGAGTCATTTTTGTCATTTACTCATTGATAGTGTAAAATGTATATTTACATCACTTATACGATAAACGTTAAAAAAAATTTAATTTTATTAAAAACATGAATTTTGAGTCAATTTTGTCGTTTACTTATCAATAGTGTAAAAAGTATATTTACATAATTTCTACGGTAAAAGCTAAAAAAAATATTAATTTTATTAAAAATATGAGTTTCGAGTCAATTTTGTTGTTTACTTATCGATAGTGTAAAAAGTATATTTACATCATTTATACGGTAAACATTAAAAAAAATATTAATTTTACTAGAAACATGAGTTTTGAGTCAATTTTATCGTTTACTTATCGATAGTGTAAAAAGTATATTTACATCATTTATAAAGTAAACGTTAAAAATATTATTAATCCACATTTAACATTCACAAAAGAATTTGCAATATTATTTTGTGCAAAGCTTATTGTTCACATCTTCTCTTAAATAAGCAATACTATTTACTATAACATATATTTTCTGAACTAGTAATCACGTGCAACGCACGTGTCGAAAAATTAGTTTTATTAAAAACATGAGTTTTGAGTCAATTTTGTCGTTTACTTTCGATAGTGTAAAAAGTATATTTACATCATTTATACAATAAACGTTAAAAAAATATTAATTTTATTAAAAACATGAGTTTTGAGTCAATTTTGTCGTTTACTTATCAATAGTTTAAAAAGTATATTTACATCATTTATACAGTAAACGTTAAAAAATTATTAATTTTATTAAAAACATAAGTTTTTAGTCAATTTTGTCGTTTACTTATCGATAGTGTAAAAAGTATATTTACATCATTTATACAGTAAACGTTAAAAAAATTATTAATTTTATTAAAAACATGAGTTTTGAGTCAATTTTGTCGTTTACTTATCGGTAGTGTAAAAAGTATATTTACATCATTTATACAGTAAACGTTAAAAAAATTATTAATTTTACTAAAAACATGAGTTTTAAGTCAATTTATCTTTTATTCATCGATAGTGTAAAAAGTATATTTACATAATCTATACGGTAAACATTAAAAAATTGATTAATTTTACTAAAAACATGAGTTTTGAGTCAATTTTGTCGTTTACTTATCGATAGTGTAAAAAGTATATTTACATCATTTATACCAGAAAAGTTAAAAAAATTATTAATCCACATTTAACATTCACAAAAGAATCTGCAATATTATTTTATGCAAAGCTTATTGTTCACATCTTCGCTTAAATAAGCAATACTATTTACTATAACATATATATTTTGAATTGGTAATCACGTGCAAAGCACGTGTCGAAAAACTAGTTTTATTAAAAACATGAGTTTTGAGTCAATTTTGTCGATTACTTATCGATAGTGTAAAAAGTATATTTACATCATTTATACAGTAAACGTTAAAAAAATATTAATTTTACTAAAAACATGAGTTTTGAGTCAATTTTGTCGTTTACTTATCGATAGTGTAAAAAGTATATTTACATCATTTATACAGTAAACGTTAAAAAAATTATTAATTTTATTAAAAACATAAGTTTTTAGCCAATTTTGTCGTTTAGTTATCGATAGTGTAAAAAGTATATTTACATCATTTATACAGTAAACGTTAAAAAAAATTATTAATTTTATTAAAAACATAAGTTTTTAGCCAATTTTGTCGTTTAGTTATCGATAGTGTAAAAAGTATATTTACATCATTTATACAGTAAACGTTAAAAAAATTATTAATTTTATTAAAAACATGAGTTTTGAGTCAATTTTGTCGTTTACTTATCGGTAGTGTAAAATGTATATTTACATCATTTATACAGTAAACGCTAAAAAAATTATTAATTTTACTAAAAACATGAGTTTTAAGTCAATTTATCTTTTATTCATCGATAGTGTAAAAAGTACATATACATAATTTATACGGTAAACGTTAAATTTTTTTATTGAATGTTATTAAAAGTCACGCGACAAAAAAGCTTATTTTTTTTCACATATACAGTTAGATAGAGATATCATTCCTACATGTTTAAGGAAAAGCCAAACTTATACAGAGTATCATATTCGTCGTTTTTCATAATTCTGTTACACAGTGGGTCACACACAAGTTTTAAAGATTATATGTCATCTTTACAGATGCTCATGAGTCGGTTTGAGTCGATTATTGATTAAATAACATAATTTTACTCGATGTAACAAGCCACTTGTCACAAAAATATATCCATGCTTCTAATAAAAATATATCCATAAAATATTTTAAAATGACCTGATAATGTAAAAAAAAATCGTATTTTATAAGTTTAAATAGCATAGACCACAAATTTATTGGGTCACGATTTAAGCGTGTATACTTTCTAGGACATACGGTATACAAAATAATTCTGTTTGTTTGGATAATGTCTTTTTACGTAATACAACAAAGTGACAAATCCTTTTTAAGTATGAAAAGGATAAGTAAAGGAATCTTGAAAAATTGCAAGGGGGACCATATAATAAGTTGTTTAATAGTAACTCTTTTCTTGGATCAACTTACATTCATCTCGATTAATTTTATGAAATATATGTTACCTTCTACCAACTAGGACATTTTGAATATTTTTATTCGATTAAAATTTAAAATCTCATGATTCTCGACTACTTTATTGATTTCATATTGCATACTTCAAATTACTTGGATTGAAACGTAATTGTAACATTTGGCAAAATACGAAAGGCTTGTCAATTATCATAGTGCATAATTAAAGATGAAATAATTCTTAAGTTGCATTAGCCAATTATTATTTTTCATTATTATTAGAGAAATGGTCTAAAACCTCTCTAACCTATACCCGAAATTCCAACTACACATTGTAGAGTTAGAGTTCTTCATTATACATTGAACTATTTTTTAATGGAATAAATAGCACCCTAAAACTGAACACCCACATTCATAACTTGCAGTGATGGACATGCACAACCAGCTGTCAATGATTTATTTTTTTATATTCTTAGTTCCTTCTTTATCTTTATTCTATTTTTTTTCTTTTTTCTTTTAAAGCTTGTAAACGATATATATACACAAATTGATCCATCAAATTTTAGATTGCTATAATACTTGCCTCAAAATCATTCAGTTGTTTTCTTGGCTTTATTAATTTCTGAAAATTTGAAAAAAAAATTTATTGTTCTCCATCGTGTTCATCGGATTTGTGCGAATCTGTGAGTGTGATTAAGTTTGGTGTATGAAATCTACACATTACTTGTTAATTGATTTCGAATTTGGTGTGAAGATTTGAGCCAAAAACTAGAAAACCCTATTGACGTACAAAGCTGTCAAATTCAAAAAAGAAATGTGGGTTTCTGGGTTTAAAGCTAAATCTGAAAATCTCATTTGCAATTACTAATTTGTAGAGACTAAATTGAATCCTTTATGAGAATTCCATTGTTGAGTTCTTGAGTTTGAAAACATCTAAATCAATTGATTTGAACTAAAAAAATTGACGAATGAAAGGCGAAATACAAATCTATGGACAACCATTGTTAAAGAGCTTCGAAGCTCAAGTATGAATTTTTGAATTTGTCGGCGAATTCATCTTTTCTAGTGATTATTTCCTCGTCATTGCCGACTTGTTCGATGAGTTTCTCTAACAAATATAAAATTTATCATCCATCAAAAATGGAGTTGGAACTGTTGATTCGTCTTCTCCAAATGAAAGGGAAAGTAATATCCTCCATTAAAACGGTGTCATTTTGCTTATAAAAATAAATAAATAAGATATAATACTATTTAAGCTTCTCACTCTCTCAAAGAGAGTGAATGCACTCTCTGTGCCAACTCAACATTTAAGGAGTCATTTATTTCATTTTTAAATAGTCCAAGGGGTGATAGGACACTCATGAAATTGGAGTGTGTAGTTGAGATTTCGGGTATAAGTTGGAGAGATTTTAGACCATTTTCTCTTATTATTAAGCCATAAAGAAGGACGAAGCAATTTCATCCTCTTTCCCTACTTTAATTTTCTCATTGGAGACTCATTTTTAATCAAGTTTGATTGTTTGATCAATAAATTTGATATTCCAACGTCGATCAATATAAAACTAAACACTAATTTATACGTCAATACTTTCTGAAAACAGAATGGAGTTGATTTCTCGATCACTCATGACCCAACTAGTAAAAGTAGTTATTATATCAGAATATCATTTTCTCTGTTGAAGAAAATTAGATTCAACAAGAAAAGTGATTTTCTGAAATAATAAGTATTAGTTGAGTAACTATCCGAGAAATCAACTTAAAAAGAACAGCCGAGAAACCACTTCCACAAACCATAACCTTCTATTTTTAACAAGTATTCTGTAACTTTTTATAGGCATTAATAAGAAAAAAGAATGTCTTTCCAACAATCTCGACTACTTTATTGATTTCATATTGCATACTTCAAATTACTTGGATTGAAACGTAATTGTAACATTTGGCAAAATACGACAGGCTTGTCAATTATCATAGTGCATAATCAATGATGAAATGATTATTAAGTTGCATTAGACAATTATTTTTTTCATTATTATTAAGCCATAAAGAAGGAACAAGCAACTTCATCCTCTTTCCCTACTTTAATTATCTCATTGGAGACTCATTTTTAATCAAGTTTATTGCTTGATCAGTAAATTTGATATTCCAACGTCGATCAATGTAAAACTAAACACTAATTTATATGTTAATTCTTTCTGAAAAAATAATGGAGTTGATTTCTTGATCACTCAACTAGTAATAGTAGTTATTATCTCAAAATATCATTTTCTGTTGAAGAAAATTAGAATCAACAAGAAAAGTGAATTTCTGAAATAATAAGTATTAGTTGAGTGACTATCCGAGAAATCAACCTAAAAAGAACGGCTGAGAAACCACTTCCACAACTCATAACCTTCTATTTTTAACAAGCATTCTGTAACTTTTTATAAGCATTAATAAGAAAAAAGAATGTCCAACTTTTGTATCACAATCAGTGTAGTGCTATCACCATGAGTTAATCTAAACTAAAAAGGGACAGCCTGGTGCACTAACTCCCGCTACACGCTATTAGGAGTTAATTTCACTACAACTTCCTAATAGGACAACTTGCTATTAAGGTAACGGTCTGAAAGGATACTCATTCCTTCTTACCTCGAGCAATATCAACAAGATATCTATTCAAATGCTGGCCAAAAATCTTGGTAGAGAATGACTCAGCAACGTGTTGATGAGCATCTTGCCCCATTTTTTCAGACATGTGAGGATCCTGAATAAAATTAGACATTGCTGAAGCAAACTCTCGTGGGCTAGGGTCACAGAGGAAGCCTGTCACGCCATGCTTTACTGTCTCCACTGGACCCCCACTATTGCAGGCAATAACAGGTTTATAGGCTGCCATTGCTTCCAAAGGAACAATGCCAAAATGCTCATCCTACTCTTCCAAAAAAGGAAAGAAAATGTCATCCTACTTTCAAGGTGAAAAAAATATGGGAAAAGACGGAGATGCTCCTTCTAACAGCATACTCCAAGGTAAGACAACATTCCTCCAACAAGTCACTCTCAAGAACAAATGTTTCTTTTCCTCATTGAAGAGATATTAGAATCAGACATACCTTTGGTGTATAAAGAACACATAGGCAATGGCCAAGGAGTGCATTTCTCTCAGCAGTAGAGCAAGATGTGATGAATCTGACCCGCTGAGAAACACCTTCCCTTTCTGCCAACTTTTTCAGTTCTTCTAGATACTCGACATTCTCTCTAAGGCGATTATCAAAGCCTCCTGAAATAAAAGCAGGAAGAACTCTATTAGCATGCAATAAGATTTCTTTTGAGTATATATTCAGCCACTGATGGTAGACAACAGGTATCTAGGACTCGTTTATTGAAGCATACTTCAAATCCATCTATTCAAGGTATTAAGGGCACATAAAAATAAAAAAAGAGGGCTTATCATCAAAGGGAGACAAGCACCCAAAAAAGTCCTATAGCTAACTTGATCAATAACTAGTTGCATCTGATTTTTATATAGTTTCAGGGCACTAAATATCCTTATCATGTACATGAGATCAGACAGGTTCATATATCTTATTGGCTCTCGATAAACTCCGCAAAACCTCTAACAGAATATCAGAAACTTTTGCACTACAAATCAACCATACAAGATGAATACCAACAGCAAATAAAAGAGATGACGTAAGCAAAACAGAGAACAAGAAAAAGTTGATGGATAATGCAGCATACATTGAACTTGAAGAATTGAAGAAACTTGCCTGCAACAGTCAAGGAAACATCATTCATGTTAACTCCTTGATGATCATGGACTTCATGGGCGTGAACCATGGCAAAGGCAGATATTGCCAATTCTATGTTCTTTTTTCTTTCAAATCGATTGATGGATAGAAAGTTCAGCCTAAAAGAAATGAACAACTAAAGTTATCACTGTATTGCTCCAATTTTATCAGATGCCCCTCCAAGGGACAAAGGAATAACTGAAATGATACTATCATCTGATATATTAGTTGTGTTTCTTTGAGCTCTATGGAGTAACCTTCTCTCCACCTCCCTACTATCCCTCCCCCCTCCTTCTTTTTTAAGAGCACATGGAAGGGCAGGATGCATTTGAAAATTAAAGAAACAAATATTGAAATTTGTTGTGTTATTGCAATCAGACCTCGAACTAGAAGGTACCAAGAGATGGAAAGGTGTCTCTTACTTGATGGCATCAGGTTTCTCAAACTGATCAACATTGACCGCTGGGTACAAAACAGCTGGTTTAATCCCACGTGCATCTAGGTTCTTGAAGGTTGATGCAAAAGTAGATGCTGTAAACCTGCTGTTAACCAGAATCAAATCTGCCATTCCTATAGTTTAACCAAGCAATCAAAGAAGAAGCAGATGTTTGAACAGATATGAAAAAACAAGTAAAACGTCGATAACAGATGAACAAACACCACGGACAGAAGGCAAAATGTCAACAAAAACCTGTTGTTATTTCTTCTATGAAGTCAATAGGTTTCCGATATATCCTCCTAAGAATAGTTGTACGTTGCGCCAGCAAAAGATCTGGAAAATGGCAATAGAATACAACCTGCATGAGGTATAAACTTCATATATATCTCAATGATCATTACATAGCAGTTGATTTCATCAAATCCATCAAAATACCTTAGCAGACTTCTTTAACTTCAATATTGGAATGACAACAGAGACTTGATCTGCTAGAATTATATCAAATGAAGGCCACATAAACAACAAGCAGAGAGCAACAAACATGCACCGCAAGTATGCACATACTGCATGAAGCCGATAAAAGATATGTCGAGGAAGAAAAGCACCATAAACTGTAATATCAAACACACCTGTAAAGTGGTATTCACATCAGTAAGGGCACAATGGATGTTTGTTTAGCATATGACTTGAGTATAGAAAGTAAGATTTCTAACCAGACAGAGTCTCCTCAAAACATCGATTTTTATCATGATGTGAAGTAAAAATGTGAACTTTGTGCCCTAAAGAAGCAAGTTCCATAGCAGCATCAACAATTAGCCTTTCAGCTCCACCTAAACATTATAAAATATGCTTCTATTAGCCCATAGATCTCTCATTGACGCAAAAAATTATTATACCCATTTTTTTGAAATTTATGATCTTCTACAAATAACTCATTTGATCAAGGATTCAACAAATTGCAATGATAAACAGATCTATGAAAGAAAAATAAATATGTGTAGATAATAATTTACCGATTCCGAGATCAGGATGGATTATCGCGATATTCATCTTCGAGCTCCCTTGTTTCTCCATTGTTGATTATGAGAAAAAGCGGGTGTAGGGGAAAATAGATATAAAAAAACGGGTCGGGTCAAAAGCCGGAGATTGCTGAAGGGGAGGTGGCGGAGAAAGTCATCCGACTGCTTTACTTCGCCGGCGCTGGATGTACAATTACACTTTTAGTCCGTCGTAATTTTTTTAAAAAAATAATATTCTCCTTATACAATTTGAAAAATATTCTTTATTTTCTGAAAATTTATGTTTCAATAAATAATGTCATGTAAATTAAATTAAAATGAAAGGAATGCTTTTTGTTGTCGTTGGGTTGTTTTCTAATAGGGCACACATTAAACAAATGCTTAAATAAAATCGAAAGGGGTTATCTAAGTGGTAAACATCTTTCGCCTCGACTCTAAGTTATGAATTCGAGTCACTAAAGACGCAAAAGGGAGCTCCTAGAAGAGGTAAAAATACAAAAAAGAAATTTGGATATCATTTATCAAGTGAGAAATAAAAAATTACTATTGAATGTTGATACTTGAATAATTATTACTCCCTCTATCTCAAGCGACACAGTTAAAATTTCGAAATTTAAGTTCTAAATTTTAACTTATGAATTTGAACATAGAAACCTTCAGCCTTTTAAAATTTTATATATATTATAAATGGTACTATAAAATGTAGACAATTCTGCCTGCCTTAGCCTTTCTCATCCCCCCTGCTACTCCTTCAACTTACCTTATTCAATTTTATTTAGGCAATTTTATGTAATCACCTTAAATAGGGGAAAAGGTAAAGAGAAAATTTACATCATCTCAATTAAATATTGAAAGTTATTATGTAAAACTCTCATATATGGGAAGAGACAAGAACTAAAATAATTAAAGACTTGAGCAAAATGAACAAAGAAATCTAACCAATTCGAATTCAACATCTTCATTTGCTTCATATGAACATAAACTAATCCAAGAAAGAAATAATCTGAGAGCTGCTGAGGAACATAATACTCAACTAGGTAAATTTGTATAGTATATAAGTGTGTCTAACTAGTACAAGGCTCGATAACAAAAATGCTATGTTGCGACAGCTATCCTTATACTTCAAATCTACCAACTGCAATGCAAAATAGAAAGCTATATTCTTTTCAAATGTTGTAAGTTGTAACACATTGTGTGACGTATGGAAAACTTTGCAGACACATCTTCATTGCTGAAAACGTCTACCTATACTCTGATCAAACGGCTAGCCAATAGCCAACCGTTAGAAGCTTTATACGTGCTGATCCTTGCTAGAATTCCAGCTAGGGGCCTGAGCAACAACACTATCTGGTAAATTGCCAGAGCCTTTTTCAACATTTATTAGAGGATCAGTTTCACTTTCGTTTACCTTCAACCACAGAAACAACAGAGAGAATTAGTAAATCTATGTTCTAAATGGATAAAGGAAAGATGATAGTAAAACACAAGTCCCCACCAGCTTCTGGAACTGTGACTATTCGGTATAAGCACTAGAAGAGTAGTGGTTTAAAATGAAGGGAGCATAAGGTTTTGGAGTTTACTTTTCTTCCAGATCTGCCTCTCCCATGGCCCATGCCACTAACTAATTAAACCATTTTGCAAGTTTCGTTTTCTTTCCGTCTAGAGGTGCAGTGTAATGAGGTGACACACAATGAGGCAGTGAAGGGAGCACAAGGATTTAATGACAACTTTCTTCTAGATCTGCCCCTCTAACGACTTATGCCACTAACTAAACGATTTCAGAAGAAATATTGCAAATCTAGTACTAGTGTAATGAGGTGGAATGAAGGGAGGTAGTATTGGGCATATTGGACATCGTTAACAATCATCTTGCAAATCAAGATATTGCACAAGTTGGTGTATGATAATATGAAATACCTTTTTTGTCTAGCACAATGTGGAACACCAAAAAACAAAGGTGTAATACCTGAGACAGAAGGGATGCAGCCTCTATAGACTTCTGCTGGCTCTCAAGGGAACAACAATATGAATAGAGTATCATCCCAAGCATAGCAATGACGATACCCAGAATGTTTCGCCAGCTGAAGGGATCACGAAGTAGAACATACCCAAAGGCCAAAACAAGACATGTTTTTAGATGCCCAAGGACCTGATAGGTGACTGGAGAAGTCTTGCCAATTACCAAAAAAGTACTGAAGTTCACAGAGACGGATATAAGGCACGATAGAACAATAAAGGCCTGCCATCAACACGTTGAAGTTAACAAATAGTGCTAAATGCCAATATCTAGCTTAAAATTGAAAATGATTTTCTAACTTACCACCACATTTTGTGTGTAGTTGAAAGCAAATACATTCTGATTTGTCAAAAGCCAATCTAAAAATGGTCCTACTATAAACAAAGTAATTGATTGATAAGGACAAGACTGATACAGGAGCTGGGTTGAAGAAACCTTGAACTTCTTCTGGATGGTATTCGTCATCTAAGAAGATGGGTTAAGATATTCAAGCAAGAGAAGATATGATGTAATAGCTGTGAACTATAGGTCAAACATCACTTTCTAACACATACAAAACAACTTCCATAAAAATTTAAAGTCTTATTTGCCAAAAATAAGGTTGCTAAACTGGGGATTTATAAAGTAAGCAGAGCCAGTAAGGGAAAGAACTGAAAAAAATTGATTGACCATTCAGCAAAGGATACAATCTGCGCGATACAAGTGGTGACAATTGCAAACATAGATAAAACAGAACCCAGTAAATTGAGCTGCAAATCAGTTACTGTTGCAATTCCAACCCCAAAGAGAAGAACGGTAAGTGCAAGCTGGATATTCCTACTGCAAATCATAGTTGAGACAGGAATCAAATCGTTACTAAAAATGTACAACTAAAGGGTAATTTCATAAATGCTTAAGCAAAAGAGTAAATGAATGCAGAATGTTATTTAGAAAAAAGTATCAATTTATAGGGCAATAGCATCACTCCAGACCAAGAGATACATAGAGGTTACTTGGGTCAATATTGTGGAACCAAAGAAGCTCTTTTTGTGCACCAAATACTTCACTTGAGTAAAAATTTCTCTTCATGTGCACCCACCTTTCAGATAGTTCCCTCACTTACTGCTCCATTACCATTACAATTATCTGATAATCCACCAGTCACTTGCAACCTTAAAATTGCGTCTAGCTCAGCCTTAAATAAGTAGTCAACAGTTGAATTAAACAAGAAAGACTTTCCTTGAAAAAGAGTTCCATTCATGTTGACAAGGATGTTTCAGAACATTGCATAAAAATAAGACAAACTATCTAAGAGTGATAAAACCAAAAAAAGAAAATTAATAATAATAGACAATGTGGAATGGGTCTTTAAATTATCAAAGACCCAAAATAAGCAGAGATGGCTTGGCTCCAAGAATCTTAATGATCAGTAACATTTTACAGGAACATACATATATCAAAAGCACAACTTGTCAAAAAACTTGGTCTTCCACTATCTCATTTAACCGTGTTAGCAGCCAGTGAAATCATTTCACTGGCTCAACCTTTAACTATGGATGATGGCTGACCCTAATCTAGTATAGAAACGATTGTATATGGGAATAATGCTATACCTCTGACATTCAACTTTAGATAAGGACAAGACATAGGGTTCAGACTCTTAATTGTTCCAAGAAATTACTTCTGGTTTGACGGTTCGAGCAAACCACACGTTAACGAAAAGCTTCTCCAATGTAATGCTCCAAGCTTAATAAAATGAGAACAGATTCCTGTGTTTGATACGCTGGGAAGAGAAAGTTCTCAAAAATAGATGTTAAGTTAATGTAGAGTGATCCTCTATCTACCTAGTGTAACATAACTGATTTTTTAAGAACTTTCTGTGGAAATAATAAAGTCATCGTTTTGCTGGTATCCTGTGGAATTAGTCGAGATGTGCGAAAGCTGGCCTGGACACCACAGTCATCACAAAAAAAAAGTCATTTTGAGAAAGTCAAGGTTGAGGACTTTTACCTGAATTTTTTCCTGTAGAAAAGAGTCTCCAAAAGAACTGTACAGGGGATGATTGCTAATTTTGTCATCTAAAATGCAAAACAATGAAGAAAATCAGAAAAAAAAAACTGCATTTAAGATTCTAAAATTAGTCAGAAACTAAAAGGCTTGCTTTGTAGAGACAACTTAGAATTGAGTTTGTGATGAATGTTAGAGACCAATAGGGAACAAGAGAATCTCATCACATTAAGTAAAGTAGTTTATAACCACAAAAGGGAAAGAGTTTGCTGCCCTCCCCAATAAATGAAAATAGAAAAGAACCTTACAATTCAGCTAGCTATGTATGTTGATAATTAATTTCATAATGATCATTAAGCATTTCATAATAAGATTTTTGTAGCACATCGTGATGTGAATAATTCAGGTTACAGTGGAACAAGTTGCAATTTCAAGTTTAGATCTTATAAAACCTAACTACTCCAAACAAGTAATCACCAGAAAACTAATTTATGAGGAAAAGCTATCCCAGTGGATACATTGCTATACCTTGAAATATAAGTCCAGAAAAAAGGGGACAAGGAATGAGAATAAAGATAAAGGAGGGGGAAAAGAAGATCTTATCCAGATAAATCGCTATTTAAGGCAGCCAGGATCCCAGGTAAAAAACATTTAAACCAGATAGTCATTAACAGCAAAAAGGAAAAAGAACAAACCTGATAAAATCCAACAGAATTAAACCCCAGGCTTAGATTAAGAAGTCCAATAGAGGACCCATTCAGTATTCCAAACCCCATAACGGCTTTTGGATCAAAAGGCTTGTGCTCAAAAAATCTCATCCATCTTGCCACATGGAGAGAACAAAATGTAACTAAAAGATGCCAGCTTGTCAAAGTCGTAGCTGAGTGAAAATTTAAGAAGTTAGAAACTCAAAGCAGAATGATATAAGAATTGAAAATTTTCTTTTATGAGGTTTTGCAGGTACCAAAATAGAAGTGTCAACAAATCAACAATCCCCTGATCCAAATTGGATCATCCTTTTCCCAACTCCCTATTTCCTTATCAATTTTTTTATAAAAAAAAAGGTGTCAACTGACAACCAACTATATTTTAGATGTGAATGCGCAATATCTAGAAGTATCTTCCATTTCCATTATGTTCTAATTTTTGTTTAACTATATGCAAACACTTGCACATGATTTTGTGTTCTCTCCTCCTTCTTTTTTGGTACATTTGATTCTGTGTTCTCTCCTACTACTGCTCGTATGCCATAAGCCAAATTCACCAACTGTCAAATTGAGCTGTTTTACATTAAAGGAATAGAGGAAATAATTGCATAATGACTAAAGAAGAGCACAAACAGAGAAATAACTAAGCCAAATATTTGAGCTTGTTCTGGTCCCTACTAATTACATTGTCGAACCCATTTTTCAACAGAGAATATTGACGTTTACTGAATCGCATTCACCCAAACAACAACTATCTATGCCTCAATCCCAAGCTAGTTGGGTCGGCACATTCATCCCAATAGAAGAAACGAGACAATCTTAGAAAACTTTCCTGCACAAGCTCTTCGTGAATCTCATAGAACCATGTTAAAGCAATCTATGAATCAATCAACTATCCTTCAATCCTCTATGTTGATTATCCTCTATTTCGATGTATCAGCTAATTCATCTTTTAAGGTAAATTAAATACTACCAATTATAAAGCAGGTACCTAATTTCATGAAGCATGTAAGCAATTCACTTGTAATATTAGCCATTACACTAATGAACCCGAACAAAGAAAAACAACAAAACACCATCCATTATTTGCATTACGGAAAAAAGTTATCAAAACTCACCAAATGTAAAACCTAATGTGCTAATAAGCGCCTTATTGCAAATTACAATGGACACAGAAGACACCACCGACAAAGACAGTGCTCCAATGGTCCCCAGCTGAAACCTCTGGCTTTCTGTCATTTTCGCTCCTTCTCCAATTCCAACTTCAAAATCTACACATCAATATAAAATTTCACACATAAACCTAAATACAAAATCATCTCACAATTTGACAACCGAGTTTTTTTTTTACCTTATCTCAATCGTGCGTCCATGAATCATACAAAACCAGCTCAGCTGAAAACAAAACGTTCAAATATATTTAAAAACGAGATTTATTCAACATAAATATATACAGATCCAAACACGAACAACAAATTTTAAAAAAATGCAGAGTAATTTTTAAAAAAAATTAAGAATATGTTAATATATTAAGAAGATTACCGAAATGCAAAATTATAGATCTGATACTTTATATAAAATTGGATCATTTTGTCAATCTTCATACGATTATACGAACAAGTAAAAAGGAGAGAGAAAAATGGAGGAAGAAGAAGAACCTGTAAAGCTTCGGATCACGAAAATGGACAAAGGCGCTAAGTGTTCGATAGAAGTTGAAGCATTATTATTATTAGAATTAGAAAGAGAGCGGAGAAAATTGCACCACTAACATTTATACTTTTTTGTAATTTAATAGTTAAATTGGTGACTTCTTAACTGAATTCCTGCTAGCTTTTCGCCTGCGGGTCATGTGACTGTGTCTATGAGAGGGGTATATGTATTAATGAAATATTTGGGGAAATTGATGGGTTGCGACATGAATTGCATCTAATTTTGATAATTATTCTCTATCTTTTGTCGTAAAATTATTTGTAAGTTTTATTATTAGTTATGATAAGACAAAAATTTTAAATTTATTTTTTTAGATTTTTTAACTAAATTTCGATTAATTTTTTTTCCTACGGATCATGTGACTGTGTTTGTATCTGTGAAAAAAGTATATACAGGAAATATTTGGAGAAATCAATGGGTTTCAACATGAGTGTTGCACTCAGATGATAACCATCATCGACCTCTTATCTTAAGATTGTGATTCGAGTCACGTAAATAAATTTATAAATTTATTATATGTTATGCGATTAATCTCAATAATACGTAAAATTTCAAATTTGTTTTAATTCAAGTTAATATATATTATAAAATGAAAGAAAATATTGGAAGAAGATTTAATAGGTTTATAAGGAACATTGAAGTCTAACGTTCACCATAACGATTAAAATGGGTTTCAAATTTGTCTTTATGTCTTTTCTCTATTAATAATAGTTGAATAAATATTGTTATAATTTAACAATGCTTGGAAATAAAGACTTATTTCATATTAGTGATTGAATGTAGACATTTCTCTGACATTAATTAAAATATCTAGAAAATGAATCCAAACATATTACTACATTCATTGTTTCTCTTACATTAATTAAAATATCTAGAAAATGAATCCAAACATATTATTAGAGTACTACATTCATTGCTTCTAATATGTAAATGCATTCCAATCAAAATATTGATGAAATTAGAATTTCTAGAATACGAGTGCACCTTAAAAAATACAAATTATTAGTACTAGTTAAAATTGATTTCTAGTTTTTAAGGTAAATAACTCTAAACACAATAAAGTGCATTATGTAACTTTCTTATAATATGAGTGTTTGATTGTAATATTATGTCAATTTTAGAAATTATATACCTACAATATCTAATTTTATAAAGAAATTATGAATTTACATTCCGTACCTATAAATTCATTTGCAAATATTCTCACAAGTATTAAATTTGTTTACATTTGGATGGTTGTTACTTATTGTTCATATATCGTATTGTATCGTGCAATATTATTTTAATGAATACAATATTTGATTGATTTTATCATTCTCATTTCAATTGTCACACATTCATAGTTTGAATGATAAATATATAAGAAAAGTAAGAAACATATAGAGCTACTATGAAAATGTAAGGTAAATGATCAAACAATAATTATCAATAATAATAAATAAAGACAAAATGAGAAGAAAATATTCACATCAAATCAATTGTTATATAAAACGAGTATTTTCATTGTTATCTAATAATAAATATAAACGATATCATACAATATAATTTAAATAACAATCAAAACAAACATTATACTTAAACTAATAATACAATAGAACGGTAACAACCATCTAAACAAGGTGTTAAAAAAATCTTTAAAAGAATGAGAAGATCTAAATGTTCTTTTATTCTTCTATTACTTTACTGTTCCTATACAGAAAATCAAATATATTTAATACTATAATTTTTAATTTAGGAACTAAGTGTAAAGTAATTTTTTTTATTTGGCACAAATTACGAAACAGCATAGTCAGGACTTAACCCTTCTATTTGAAAATTGATTCAAACGAAGGATTTATATAATCGGAGCATCGCCGGAGTATTTTGTTCGGAGCTTTTATGCAACCGGCGAAGAAATCGAGGATCACCTGACCTAACCCGACCGGACAAAATTGATATTTTAAGGAACCCTACGAAGGATTTTGGGTTTTTAGGGTTCCATTTCATGCTTTTACGAATGGATATCGACACTGATATTTCTCATTGGATTCTCGAATTCATCCTCCGGCAACCGCTCGACGACGGCATTCTTAACGGCCTCATTCACGTTCTTCCACTCTCAAACGACAAGCCGAATTTAAAAAAGGCGCTGCTTATTCGAAAAATCGAATCTGAGATTTCTAACGGTTCAGTTAATGAAAAAATCCTTGAATTTCTCGAACTGATTGAGGAACTAAATCATCAAGACGGGATTGAAGCTTCAGAGGTTATGAAAGCCGCGTATTGTGCGGTGGCAGTGGAGTGTACGGTGAAGTTTTTGAATAGTGAAGGGACAGGAGGTGATAAAGGTAAGTATTTTGACGCAGTAAGGAGGATATGGAAACGGAGAATCAATTTAATGGAGAAAATGGAGAATGTAGGGTTTGTATCGGAAGAGTTATGGAATTGGAGGGATGAAATAGAGGCGGCTCTATGGGATGATAAGTGTTCTTACAATGTGATAAGGAAGAGTAAAGGCATAGTTGCTGTTGAGTCGGTTAAGTTTTTTGTTAGAGAAGCTAAAGAGAGAATGGGGTCTCCTTTTCTTGATGTTGTGGCGGAAACTTACCAGTCTGATGAGACAATGAAGGCACTTTTTGGAGAGGTGAACAAAGAAGGAGCTTGCTGGGAAAATTACAGAGGTAATGTGTTATTAAACTCTATGATATGATCAAATTTGGATGATAATTTTGTACCTATTATCTGCTTATTGCTCCAGTTCAATGAATGATGATCAAATTCTGTATGTTGCTGTTAAATGTTGAATTATGTGCTTTTTTCTGTAGTTTATATGGTCACCCTTGATTAGATATAAAGGGAGTACTTTTGACATTTCCTAGTAATACCAATATCAGTTTATCCTTGTTAAGGGGTAAAAGATTACTTTTTGACATTTTGCTTGCTGAACTCATATAAATTTCATAAGTTTATGTCTAGATGATTGTTTTTCTGCTTGCAGAAGTGTCCAAAGGAAGTGCATTGCGCAGGAAGAAGCATGTTGCTTTCAAACGCACCAGAGGAGGTGTCAGGATCAGTGATTCTATTGAGTCAGAACTTGAGGCGTCTGGTGGAGGTGGTCAGGATGGTTTACCGCCTTCAGCTGAAATACAGAAAGCAGAGAAAGCACTTAAATTGAGTTCATTGGAGCTGCGTGCTATGGTAAAGGATCCTCTACCTGATGCACTACGTTTTGCTGAGACTCTTTCTTTGGCAAGGGATAATATGGGTCATCAGCCTGCTGAGAATAGCAGTGACAGAGCCCCTCCTCCAATGGCCTCCAGTAGCAGAATGGTTCAAGCTAGTGGGGAGAAATGTGAGGCGCAGCATAATTGTCATGATAATGCTGCATCCAAGCCAGACCGAGTGAACCAAAACAGTGCTGCCAATCCACTTGAGGTATATGCATCAAAAAAGATTTTTTTCTCCACCTGCTTAAAAAATACACGGCCAAATGCTGCTTCTTGGCATGTATTGATGCACAATGCTCTTTAGTATGCTCTTGAATGTGTAGTAACTTGAAGTCTTCAATGCAAGATAGTATTTGTTTATCCTCAAAGCTTTACTAGCCTAGTGACTAAAGGATTTTTTGTGACTAAATGTGCAAAACTTTTTCCCATGCCAAGTAACGAAATGATTCTTTGTATAGTAGAGATTAGAGAGGTTAGATCAGATATTAGCTCTAGATTTGGTTTTGCAAGACGAATATTATAGCACAAACATTAAAGCATATTCTTGTTTGAAAAAAATTGTCCTAGGCACCCAAACTGTATTTGAGAAAAATATCCAAATAGAGGGAAACAAATTTGTAATTTATGCGTGCTAATGGAAACAAACGCTGAATTTTATATACAGTTGGATGATTTCTTAGACGAGGTAACTGAAGAATCACCAAGTAAAGCGAATAGGGTTACATTACCTACACCAAAGACGACGAAAGTTTCTCCCCTGAAGAAGTATGAATTTAAAAAGATCACCACGAGGAGAAAGCCCATGAAATGGAGTTCGTTGGAAGAAGACACTTTGAGAACTGGTGTACAGAAGTATGGAGCATCTCTTACTTCCTCTGACTTCAAAGAAATAACGACACAAGGTTTAGTGCTCTAATTGTTTTCCTTTTTTTCGTAGGTATGGTACTGGAAACTGGAAGGTCATCTTAGACACTTATCATGACATATTTTTAGTGAGGACAGCAGTAAGTGTTTCTGATACTACTACTATTTATAGACTGGTCGTATATTACTCCTACTTATGAAGTCTAAACAATTTTGTTCAGTGCGACTTGAAGGACAAGTGGAGAAACATGATATCGTAGGTATTTATTTTGAAGAAATTTCACTCTTGTATGAGAGCCTTTTGTTTTCTTAAGCAGAGGTATGGCCTTGCATATTTTTTTTGTATCATGTAAATGTCAAACTTCCTCCCTGTGTATTTTGTTAGATACATAATACTTCAGATGAATGTTATTGTATATCATGTTTCTCTGGAGAAAGCTGTGAGCATGTTCATATACACTCTAGAAATAGTTGCCTTTTTAGGTCCTTGTGACTAATTTAAATCAGTGGACACAAATTTCAAGCTAAAGGACAGTGAAACAAGTGAATTACTAAATTTCAAGCTCAACTGATAATATGAATCCAGATGCCTTTTAGATTTCAAATTGAGTTAGTTAATAGTTAAAAAACACAACAAAAGTATCACCTTTTTTGGCGAGTTTCATACCTCAACTCTCTATTGTTCTATTTACCTATCTATAACTCTCTTCGTATTAATACACATATTAATGCGTAGTTGGCCTACACGCATTTGTACTTACCATCACTGTGTGTTGTAAAAGTGAGAATTTAGGTAGGTAAAGAGAACAATTGATAGTTGAGGTATGAAATCCGCGAAAAAGTAATAGTTCTTGTGTGTTTTTTTTACCATTAGCTCTTTCAAATATTTGTACATGTATTGTGACTATCATCTATCACAAGCTTTGTTGTTGATTGAGAACAAATATTTGGTCAATTCAACATTGAGGTGCTTTTTAATACAAAAGGAGTGATGGTTTAGGCTGATAAAGAGAATAATGGATAGTTGAGATATAAAACTTGCCAAAAAGTTAAAGTTTAGATGCATTTTTTAGTCATTAAATCTTTCAAATATTAGTAATTGATATTAACTTACTCAATAATGTTGACGGGTTTCAATTATTGTCTGAAGTTGATTTTGAAGCCGCCAAACTTTAATGACCTTGTAAATTTCAGCTAGTATTTTTCAAATAGGGTTCCTAAAATGGTTATTATTGCAATTCGTTCATAATAATGTAGTGAGTTGATCACTCAATTTATCTGTTGTGATTTTTAAAAGTAATTGTCTCAAATTGTCATTTTAGAAGTTTAAGACAACTAAATATTTTTTTCTCATTTCTATGATAGTAAATTAGTAATTGCTCTAGAATATTACAAACACCTCACCCTAAAATAAATAAAGAATTTTGTGCTAATAATATAAACGCCTTTAAATTGTATTTAACGGTAATAGTAAATATAAGTATTTATAATCAATACTTAATACAAATATCGTTAAACGCTTTAGCGATGGTATTAACTCAATTATTATTAAATGTTTTTGCGGTTGCTAATAGCAAGACCTATTACAACTAAATGTCTCTTTTATTGTAGTAGATCAAGTGAGTAAATATTTAATGAAGAGAGCTTATAGCTTAAGAAATAAACAATAATCAGAAAAGACCTTCCAAATTAATGTTTTCTAAAGGAACGTGTAAAAGAGAAACATGACAAATTATTTAAGACAAAAGAAGTATCAATCACTTCTTTACTTTAGACTGCTGAATTTGGTATAGAGAGGTTTTCTCTCCGCTTTAAACGTCTTTTCCCCGCCTGTTCAAGCCACTAATAAGCAAATCGAGTAGAAGAGAAGGCTCGGAACTAGGTTGACTGAGATTGCCAACTACAAGAAAAGAGAGAAAGTAAGTCGGAAACTTAACGAGCAAATGCCATGTGCTCTATCAATCTAGTCTCAGACATTCCAGCAAGCGAGCGAGTGAGACTAATGAAACCAAGGTACACTGAAGACAAAGCAATTCATTGCATTAATCTTCCTCCGTCTCAATTTGTGTAACACCATTTGACTTGACATAAAGTCTAAGGAAGACTTCTAAAATTTGTGGTCTATAAATCCTTGATCATTTGTGTGAGAGTGAATGTGACTATAAATCGTTTTATCAGGATAAATGAGAAATTTAAAAGTTAAATATGATTATAAAAAGGTAACATTTTTGCACGGACTTAAAAAAGAAAAATGTGTCACATAAATTGAAACATAAGAAATACTATTTAGAGCAAGAGGTGTGTATCAACGGATTTGGTCCAATTTTATATACGATTTGTCAATTTTTTATTTGTGAACACGTTAACCTGATTATCAAACCACTAAGATATTTATTATTGATTTTCAATTAAGTGATTTTTTATCCTTAATGGTTTGATCGATAATCAATAATACAATGCTCATATAATCATGTATACAATATATTCATAAAATAGAAATAGTAGCAGGATTTTGTATACAAGATATTCACAAAATAGAAATAGTAGCAAGAATACAAGTGTAAGACATATTGTTCGAATTTGTTCTCAAAGACACGCACAATAAATTGCGATAATAACACTAACTTGTATGTCTGTCACAATCAAATCTAAAATTGGAAAGAGAAAAGGTAATACTAATTAGTGTCGTGAAGAGAGAAGATAACGGAATAGAAAGACCAGTTTGAGTTGCCATGGTCAAAAGTAATACTGAAATTTAGGAAATAAAGTTGGTACAATGTAAAAATCATTGTTATATAATTAGGAATAAAATAGTAATTTTAATATAATCTTATCGAATGATCAACCAAAATCATAAAATCGAAAATCGAACCAATAGCCCAATAAAAAAATTACAAAAACATTAAACCAATGGTGTTTTTCTCTGTTCAATTTATCGGTTAAACCAAATTTTGCACACCCCTATAATTAGAGGCCATAAACTTCAAATTTTGGATCCGCCAAATCAAAAGATAAAATAATGGTGCAACCTAAAAAGAATCAAATGATGTCACAAACTTCCCTGAACTTTGGTAGTTTTTCCTTGATAGAGTACAGTAGTACACATTAGGTAAAAGAACAAAGTACATTTTCCAGCAGAAGGTATGTATGAGAACCCACAAAAAGTGAAGGAATTTAAGACACAACAGACTCCTTCAACTGTGAGTATGTATAACACCTCAACAATGAGGTTGTGAACAACACTATATATCTTAACAAAAGGCTCATATAACTGGAAAAAACACAAAAGAAATTACCAAACCAAAGGTAGGGACTTAATTTACGCTTCGGCACCTTTACCCCCTGGTTCAACATCTGCAGTTTTCACGAATCCGTTATCAGGATGGTGCCCTTCACTCTCACTGGCAGCTTGTGACAGTAAAGAGTTGCCCAAGCTCTCGAGCCTGTTCTGCGTTAGATACTCCAGGGGAAGGTTGGTAGCATTAACAAGGGAGGTCATGCTCATTCCAGCAGTGGCCTCAGCTAGCATGTCATCATCACGGTTCGGATGGCAGTTCAGGTCCAACTGTCCCTTCCCAGGTCCGAACTCCTCCACTTGATCCCCGTTTGAATTCCTCTCATTGTCAGAGTGATTCATGTGTTCGTTCTCGGAATGATTCATTTGAAGCAACTCTATTCCACTCGTCATCCCATCTGTTTCTGGTTCATCTTTAGGAGGGACCTGATCTTTTGCCTGTGCAAGTTCTGCTTCTCTTTCTGATTGCTTTTTCTTCTTACGCAACATGAGTGTTTTAAAACGACGTTTCACAGTCAAACAGACATTGCACTTACACGTGGGATGGTGCTTGCCCTTCCCACTTGGAGGCTGAATGCACACAATGCAACTGCAACCAGGGCGATGCCGAGGATGTTTTGTTGTGGCTCCAACTGAAGGCTCTCCCATGTCGCCAATGCTATCTCCCATGTCGCTAGCAGCAACTGTTGCCAAGGCATCTAGGCCAGAAGACTCTAAATCTTCATTGTTTTCTACAAGTTTTCGCCTCTTAGGGTCTGGAATGAGGAGACACTCATAGTGAGTTGACTTAGATTATCTAAACAAAGGTAAGCATAATTCATATGTTTCAATTTATAAAGTGTTTCATACAAGAATTATAATGCATCTACTATTTTTTTAAACTAATTTGACACATTCATCATAAAGCCCTTCATAAACTGGGTGGCAACAAAGAAGCTCTCGAACTTGCTGGAATCCCGAAGGAACATCAATGTAACACATTTTATTTGGCAGCTCTTTAGGATGTTAGGGGGCGTGAGATATGGATTGCGCAATTAAAATATCACAGATAAAAAAAAAAAGAAAACCAAAAAGAAAGCTTCCCCACCAACCATAGTGAAACAGATTTCCTAAAGTGTAGTGCTTTGAGCAGATGAACATCAAGATATAAATGAAAAGTCGATTTCCTAGAATCAGGAGAAAAGTCTGTTTAGCAGAAATTCCTTAGTCTCACTTTTTTGAAATGTTTTTTAAAAATAAACCTTAAACCTTCAAGATGAACCATCAATTCCTAACAGAAAGGTGTATTTTGTAAATGCAAGTAAACGGAAAAGTGAGTCCTTAAACTTGCATTACTTGCATTTACAAAATGCACAGAATTTGATGGTTCAACTTGAAGCTTGTACATAGAACTATTTATTCCTTGTGAAAAGTGACCTTTTAGCGACGAAACCTTTTAAAAGCTGTTACTCAAAAGCACATTCAAATCTTCTACCAGCAATAAACCCATTTAAATCACACGTTGTCATTCTTGCCCATATATATTTATATATATATATTTCCTTACTACTTCTTGATCATATCCTTGTGAAGATTGTGTGTCATTAACAAAGAATCAGCAGGTAAAAAAAATAGGAGGGAAGATTTCTGTTAAATAATGAGAAAAGATATCCAATACCCTTGCCAACTCTAAGGAGAGCTTCCAGTTCCCTCGGACTAATATCATCAGGAATAGCACAAGAGCATCTGTAATAAAGTTTGCAGAAAAAGGGTAAGAAACGGTCATTCTTCAGAGAGTATCTATTTAATATATGAAATAGCACACAATTTGTATAGGCCAATTCCCATAAAACACAGAGACACCACATGAAACAAAGCAAATGCATCTGAAAAACACGATTCATTCATCTAACACAAACATATCTTCAGTTTGTACAGACTACCAATATCATAGTAAGAAGCAACTAAATTTGGTAGAGCGGAATTACACCCATGTTTATGGTTTACCTATCAAGAGAGAGACCACTACATGGGTAAAAAGCAAATTTTCTTTTTCTTTTAGCTATGTGATATCTTAAAAAATGAAAATGATATAACTAGTCTAGTCTCAAAAGTGAATCCGAAGTGGGAGATCAATGGAACCAGATATAGACCTTCTTGAGTCCCAAATATTGTCAGAACAAGTCCACTTTGCAGGAAGGAGAACGTGAAAAGGCAATCTACGCCATTTAGCACAGCTGTCACATTGAGCCCATTGCTCCTGATCCCTGTGCAACGGTACAACAGAAATCAGCATTGAAATCCAACAAAAACAAAATATCAGACAGATAGCAACCAAACATTTCTCGTAAGTGTAGTTTTGATATGACCAGCAAAGGCAAAGGTGAACATTATTAACAAAGCACCAACAGATCTTAGAGCTTTTTTGCTCTTTTTGCTTTTGATAACATTGGTCTGCACAAGTTGATCCATTGACATAATAGATAACTACAAATAAGTTTCACTCGGTACATTTAGTTTTTCCCTTACCCAGAAGATCGGGCAGTAAATATTGTCCTCTTTCCAAAGACTGGTGCTTCCTATTGAGGAAGAAAAAAAGAGAATTAAACTTGATTGACTATATGAAAAACGAACAATATAGCATTAGAAGTAAAGAGACAATTTTTGTGGTTTCCGTATTTTGGTTGCACTTACTTCATATTCCTCAAATTCACAGTCCTCAACCACAACAATGTTAGGCTTGGCAGTTGGAGATGGCCGTAGCAATTCTTGTATTTCTTCCCAAGTGATTCTAAGTTCCATAGCATCATCAGCATGCATAAGAAGCCTCTTATTTTTGGACCCAATGTTTCTTGCCTTTTTCTTCTCTGACATCGGCACTTGCCGGTTAACAGTATCATCACTTGTCCTGCCTCCATTCTTTTCATGTTTTGGATGGTAAAAAGAATTCGCATTACGGGAAAGAGCAAATTCAAATTGCTGCAAGCATGTGACAATACCTGCTTTGCAAAAACACCTAGAAGGCTAGAGTAAACACTCACCGGAAGGTTATCAGCCATGCCAGAAAATGAAGTTTCTCCAGAGCCATTGCCACTGGGAAGGTTAGGCGTTTGAGGATCCTGTTTTGCATACAAAAAGAGGGAAATAAACTCACTTCACTAATCAGGAAAAGAGCGCTAACTATAGCGAACAATGTTTCTGTAGATAACCTGCATGTCAACATTGTTTGTTGCCTTCCGAAATCCCATAACAAGCTTTCCTCCAGGATCTATTCGACTGAAGATCACTACAACAATAGACCATAATTAGTATTTCTATCTGAAAATCATAATCGCTATCAAATGCAGAATCAATTGATGACCAAACTGAAGGAAAGACAGTATCTACAGTCTGATAACTAGCCACTCTGCCAGAGATGGAAAAATATTTCTTTTATTAGATGAAAGCATGAACATTTACCAGTATCACCAGCTTGCAATTGCATATTCTGTATACAAGGGGTAACACCCTCCAAAACATACATCCGGCTGTTGTTATTGGGCCAAAATCGGAATTGAAATGTCCACTCTTTACCCTTAATATCCTGAATCCTTATAGGTAGACCCTCTGATTGGTTAATTGGAGGGAAGTATGCCTGCAAAGGAATTGGCATTGATTAAGCAGAAAAGGTGCATCACAAGCTAACCATTCGAGGCCATAAAGATAACAGGCAAGATATCATATTGTCTAAACTTCACAAAGTAGATAAAAATCTGAAGAAGTAACTATTACTTCAGCACATGCTTTGGGAAGAACCAGACGGCCTATTCGTCCAGCATCACTGGCACTTAGGACCTTCTCAAACAGTGGTACAATAGTAGACTTTAAGCTGAAATTCCAGTTAAAGTAAACAAAATAAGAGTGATACACAACTCAAAGACAACTAACAGCAACCAAAAATAATACGTTGTCAAGGATACTCTCCAGCTAATTTCTCCAACTCCTGGTCTGTAATCCGAGGCCAGTATCGAGGCAGTAACTGACTGCGTCCACCACGCCCTTCAGCAGGTGGCCTTGCAATCCGTGCTTGTGAAGCCATTCCTTTGACTGATTCAGAACCTGAGGTGGGGCTAGGTTTGGGGGGCTTGGGCAATATATGGCGTGCCCTTTGGCCCTGTTGGAAGGGAGAAGTTTTGCTTTGTTCCCTTCCTTCAACATCTCCACCAAGAAAAGGCTGTCCTGAACTTGAAGTACCAATTGGAGTACTTAAACAGAAATTTAGAGACGGCTGATTGATCGATTCATACATATCTTTAACACCTTGACTTGGTCTCTCATTATCGGGTTTGCCAAAGAGAGAAGCTCCAATGTTCTGCTGATTCAAATTCGAAAAGCATGTGCCAACATTACCAATAGGAAGCATTGTATCTTGTTTCTTGTCATTCCTCTGCGTTTGAAAGAGTTGACCAGGCTCATTGGTCTGCATAAGCCTTCTTCGTTCAAAGTCATTCTCATCTATTTTATTCTCAACGCCCAGTGGCTGTGCACTCTTAGATCCCAAGGTGCCATTAGGAAAATCATCACCAGGTATCTGCAAAAGCATTTATAAGATGATTTAAGACTCAAATTACATCAACTGACCATCAGCTAAATTTGTCAAAGAGAATACTTTCAAGGAATGCAACAATTAGTAACAGACCACATGAAGTGGGCCTACACATTCAAAGCACACGTAAAACGAACTCCAATTAGATAAGTGAAATAAAAGAAAGAGACAAAATTCATTTGTCAATATCTTGAATTTGTTTGTTTCTTTCAAGGATTAGGTTTTGGCTTTCCGGTGGGATTGTCTTTCAATGTTGCATGGGAACAATATAGACGCCAGATATATAGTTATAATAACACCAGAAAACCAAAACACATAGAATGTTTGCTAACCCTGAGGGGTAGCTCAGCTGGTAAAGGCCTGGGACAAAGTCCTTCAAGTCGCCGGTTCGAGCCCCAGCAGGGCCACTGGAGGCATTACAAACCGGCCGCGTCTCCAGGGCCCCGTGGAACTAACCGTGGTGGACCCGCCTTGAAACAGCGGGACCCGGTGGGTACAGCTAGTCGGGTTCGCAAAGCGACGCCCGGAAACCACGGTAAAAAAAAAAAAAAAAAAAAAAAAAAAAAACATAGAATGTTTGCTCTAAGTGAAAAAGCTGCATCAATTTGCCGAATTAATATGTGAAGGGTAGAAAGTGATATACTAAGGTGGCAGTTACAATTTTCACTCTGGATGGTTACTTAGTACTCCAGCATGGAACCACACTGCGATTAACCTTACTCTTCTCCCCTAATGGAGACAAATTATTTTGACCCTGCATTTTTAGATACTTACCCATATCTTTAAAATATTATTTAGAAAGTTTTCTTAAAATATGACAAGTAAGATAAGACATTGTACTCAAATATACCAAGTAAGCTTGCCAGAAAGAGCATATATCAAGTACGACAAGTGAACGTCTGAATATCAAATAATCAAATATTAAAGCACAGACAAAAAAGAAAAAAAGAAAAAAAGAAAAAAAGAAAAAAGAGAGCAGCCTGTTGTGTCTGTGTTGCAAGGAAATGACACTTGCATTGACACAATACAGACACAAGATACATAGGACGATTTATCTTAAGTGCAAAAGCTGTCTCAATTTGCAGAATTACTATGTGAAGTTTTGAAAGTAATATTATGCAGTGGCCGTCTGAATTTTCACCATTGATGGTTATCAGCATGAAAGTAAACTGCCTTTGGCTTCACTCTTCTCCCATTAATGGAGAGCTAATTTTGACCCTGTTGTTTTAACTATATCCGCACATCTTTAAATTAAACAACTACTAATACTACTAACGCTTCATTTCCAACTACAAACCTCTCTATAATGGTGTTGTTTGCCTCGATATCTCTTTGTTTCTATAGTGAAGTGTTGTTATAGAAAATACATAATGTAACATGAAAAATCGATTCCAAAACAATCTTGGCCATTATAGTGAAATGTTGGTATAGAGGTCAAAGGATGGTTGCTATAGAGAAGTTTGACGGTAGTTGGATCGCTCTATAGTGGAATATATAATCGCACTATCTGCTTTGCTCTATTTGCAAGTATTATTCCAATAATTCAATAACTTGAGATTCTCTACCTCTTACTACATACACATCTCTACACAGACTGAACCTAATTATTATAACTAGAAGTGAACGATCATGAGTAAAATAATTTTTTTTAGTACATGACAACTAAAAATAGAGAATTTATGTCAATTACAAAGTAAGCTTGCCAAGAGAGCAAAAAATAAATTTGACAAGTTAATATGTGCATATGATACTAAACGTCAATAAAACACAACGAAGTTTATATAAAAAGAGGTTGATTTATTGATTGATTAGAGAAACAGAAATAAATAAAGGAGAGTATGTACATATGTTTTATAACTATACAAATATCTTGACCCATGTACCTTTTTCTATTTACAATTTTCTTGACCATTTCCTTTAACAAAATCTTTTTTCATCCAAAATTTTAATGTGTAAATGAACAATTCTAGATTTTCAATACCATTTCTTTAATGCGATGAACCTTAAAACCAAGTAACCAACAACAATCACCAATTTAATTTTTTATCCATTCCAATAAGTTTGACGTCTTTCCATGGATGAAAAGTATTCTTCCTTTAATAATTTAAATTAGTAATCCTATCCCAATTTTTATTACATCCCTTCCATTTTGGTGCATTCGAAAATATTTCATACCATTCCACTAATAAATATTATTTTATACAATTTTCACAAGTTCTTAAAATTCAAATCTATTCACCTATCAAATTTATGAGACGTGAATTTTTCTCTCTTAATCTATTTCTTTCAACTATTAGGTTAAGTTGTTCTTACATTACTAATTTGTAAAATATACAAGTCAAATGATATCTTAAACTGCTTATCCAACCAAATGGTGTCACCTAAATTAAAAGGAGTAAAAAACTACCACTATAATTTATTATTTCACATCTTTGTAACCACTATTCAATTTTTACATTCCAAATTATTATTATAAACGCTTCTTTATTAATCATGGTATAATAATCTTAAACATTTTATCTTATTATCTATACAAGTCAAAGTATGTATTCGTATTGGGATGGAGTATTTTTGACAAACTACTTCATTTTACTCATTTGAGTTATTGTCTTTACATGCTCTAAAGTTCTCATATAATTTTTCTTTTTTTATTCCCTAAACTAATCAAATGCAATAAAGTAAAATAAATAGAGCAAAACATGTGAATGAGGCATAACCATTTCACAAAGCTCAAGGACTTCAAGCTATTTTAGGTTCATCTCCCTAAAAGTGAGGTTATCAGCTTATTTCGTGTTCAAACATCCTCATATTGAGTTGTTGCAGTAAAAAGTATTGGAGAGAAATTCACTGTTCCTCCTTCTCCATAAGCGTATTTATTTTATTCATAAAATAAATTGCACTAAGATGCTTATAATACTAAAAATTTTAGAGAGCACAAAGAAGTTGTAAAATCTTCTAAGTCATTTACATTTTCTAATTTAAGCGAAAACTATGGTGTGGAAGCATTTGGCTTTCTAGAGAAGGCCCCTTCAAAACATCTCCAATTTCTTTGTTTCCATAAAGTCCATCCTATACATAATACTCCTTTAAGACAACAAGGATCTACTACTCTAAAGTTAAAATTATTTTTTTAAGGATGTTAACAGCATATTCATCAGCACAAAACGCTGGCTGGTAACCAAATTTACATAAAAAGATCCAACGGATTAATCTGCCCTTTTGTACTTACAAGGATTGTTTTGCTTTCATTTTGGAACAACAAGGCTTTTCTACATAATTCTAAAGCCATGTTGGACTTCATGAACTCATAATACAACCTGCGAATCTCTACAATTAGGTTTATACTTTTGGATGTGACTCCGGCACATCCTTGGTTCTACTTTAGTGTTCTCCCACACCGATGCAGCGACCTACAACCATCCTTTAGTTTACTATAGAAGCAGCAACATTATAGGGTTAAACAGAAGCAGCAAACCTTCCTACTTCACTAGCAGAGAATATGCAACTTAAAATTACTCATGAGATCTAATGAAGAACCAGATAACAATATAGAAGTTAACAGAGTTTATGAGACAACGTTAATATATGGTATACTTGACCAAGTTACTGTTAAGCATTAGCTATCCAAGTACAATGATGACAATGAATATGGTGCTAAGCATATAAATTAGTCTCATTAATCCAGAATAGGGGGAGAGAGGCAGAAGACACGATACTGAGGTTTTAGGTTCACTTCACAACTAACTGCATACACTCTATGCAAACCCTACCTCTACCTTGGGAGGTAGACTGGTAGAGAGGTTATTTCCGATAGACCCTCGGCTCAAGGGAAAACATATAAAAAAGAAATAACGGAAGTGAAGAAATCATGGCAATTACTACAAAAATGAATAAACAATTTTTTTTTTTAAAAATAAGGATACCTGTATTGGCCTGATGGAATGACCATCCAAATGACGTGCACATTTTATACATGTAACACCTCCGTAATCCAAGTACTCATACAAATATTTTGAGGCAATGCACCCACAGTGTATAGGCTGCCAGACCAAATGAAGATAGAATCAAAAACACTAGTTGACCATGCAAGTCTAGTACAGTTGACCATGCAAATATAGTACATGAGATTCAGTGACCTACCTTTCTACAAGTTCTGCATTCCCTCCAACCAGATTCATCCGGGTGGAATGTTTCACAGAAAACTAAATTCTCAAAAGCAGATCTACAGATAAAAAATGAGGAGAAATCATAACTTTCGTTTACTGATTGCATAATTAACTAATAAATAGCTAGGCAGAAATACCATATAAATTACGAGTCAACTATAAGTCAAGACTGATGAAAAGGCTCTTACTTTGTGACACTTATATAAAGAAGAGCAAAGAAAAAAAATTAACATTAGCAATATGAGTCCGGAACAACAACAGTGTCTTACAAGGGAGCTCTAAGAAAGAAGTTGAATTTCCAACTGTAAGAACTTATACTATGATTTTTTTTTCTATAACGTAAGGTAACAACTATAACAATTTATACTTCCGATTTCAAGAACCAAAAAGAACCACAGTAAGTCATCAACAACCAAACAGTTGACAAAGATGCTGACATACCATTTTACATGGGAAGACCAACAAAAAACAACAGAGCAAGAAAGTACTACTGCCTCAAACGATAAACTATTTTGCGCAAGTTATTATCTTGGAACTCGCTGCATCTAACTATAAATGCCTTAGTGTTTTAAGATATAACATGGAAACATATAAGCCCAAAACTAATGAAAGATCTCATCTTTACTCCCAATGACCAATAAATCATCAAGTTAAACTCATTTTTCTTCTAAAACTACTGAAAGATCTCATCTTTATTTCCAATGACCACTAATTCATCAAGTAATACTCATTTTTCTTTTGTTAAAAGCTTGAAAATAAGAAAATGAAAACATGAAGGTCCTTTGAATTCTGACCTTCCATCTCCTTCCTCCAAATTAACACTTCAATACTTTACGAAATACACATCGAAGACCAAACTATTACGCGTAATATGTAATCACAGTATGCACTAACAAAAGGTGGAGGGCACTCACTCTTGAAGGAGAAACCAATATGCCACAAATGTGATATTTGACTAAAAACCCAAAATTTAGGAACAATCCCATAATGCAACAAACAGAAATTTCTCTACAACAAGAAAAAATAAATTGCCCCCCTCTATTTCAGGGAGATCCACAAAAACCCCATATCCCCAGACTACCCTTTACATCAGAAAATCAACACAGATATATAGCAAAAAAAGCTACAATTAATTTAGTACAAGATAAATTAATTACCCGCAGTTGTAGCAAAGCTTAGCAAATCCACCGGATTTGAATCCCCATCCTTTCTTCCACTCAACCGACGTCGTTGCACGACATAACTCATTCATGCAAATCATTGACCCCATTTTTTCCCTAAAAATCAAACCTTTAACAACAAATCTTTTAAATCAACACAAACCCTAAAACACCCATCAAGAAAACAGTAAACCCAGATCAAATAATCAAAAAAAACTTTAAAAAATACCTTCAGTATCAAATGTAACGAATACCCAGATGAAAAATCAACCTTAGCATGAGCACATAACTTACAAAATCTTGAACTGAATCAAAATGGGTCAAACACACACACTGTAGAAAAAATAAATAAAAAATTAACGGTGGTGGTCGGTGATTTCCGATGAAGATAGAAAAACAGAGCAGATAAAGATTCAATTTTGCAAAGAATTTTAGAGAGAGAATACAAAAAAAAGAGATTTTTTTCAGATTTTTAGAGAGAGAAAGTTGAATGTGTGCATGGAGAGTCTACATAGCAAAGAAGATGAAGAAGAAAAATAAAATGGATACACAAAATGCATGCACGACACTTGAAGACAGACACCCACCGCAAGGTCTTCTTCTATACTTTACAGAAAAATTTCCTTTTTTTTTTCATACAAATTTAAAACAAATTAATTCTTGTTTTTATTTTTTAAAATTATTTTATTTACTTTTGGTCAATTTTTTCGGACAGTGATACGATTGACCCCTATAGTTTCGTGAATTCCCATGTCCCCTTTTGGTATTTATGACGTCAAATATATCTTTTTTAAAAGAAGTCAAGATTTACTGTTTTATACTTTGAATAAAAAGTTACCAGGTCAGGTAAATTTCAACATGAATGAATCTAGGAAAAAAAGTGTTATTTTTACTGATATAATATAATGTGGAAAAGATTTTTATATATAATTATGAAAAGTTTGGTTTTGTAATTCATTGTGAATGTTAGTATTATTTATAGTTTACTCTTGGAAAGTTACATTAAGAACTACTATGTTATTTTTCATATCGATTTTTTCTTTTTATTTTGCTTTTGATTACGTTTATTTTAAATTGAGGGTCTATAAAAAAATAGTTTTTTTATATCATAAAGATAATAAGATATGTGTATATGCTATACTTTTTTTCAAACTCTACTCATGAAAATATCAAGAGATTATAAATGAAAACATAAATTATTTTTGTAGGAGTTTTTGTTAGATTTAATTTGTAGGGATCATATATGAGATCATTTTGTGACTGTTTATAGATAATGATGATATAGTGTGTCGAATTTTTTCACTATTATGGTATTTATATTGCTAAAAGATCAAGCATGTTATTATAAAGATAAAATTGAAAAATTAAAAGTTAAAAAGAATTTTTAAATATCAAAATGTGTTTGTTTAACACATTGAAAAGGGACAAATATCATATAATGAATTTTATTTTATTTTTTAATTATTTTTTAAAAAAAATGTGTTAGTATTAAGCTAAATAAGTCAAGCTGCGTGCATGTCAGTTAAAACAAAAACTGATTATTAACAATTCTGATAATCATGATATCTTTTCAAAAATATTCATGACATGAAATAAAATTGACTAGTGTCATATTCGTTGACGTATAAGATAATTATAGATAAATTTAATTAATAAGTATTAATTAATATTACGATATTTAATATTTAATATATGATATAATAAATTAAAATTTATTCATAGTCTAAAAAGATTTGTATCTTAATTATTCTTGTATATAATTTCAATCCTTCTATTTATGTATGAATGTTGATTATAATGTGATAGTAAAATTGTAAGAATAGTTATATTAACTTTGACTGATTAATTAATTTAACACTAAAATTGGCATCAAGGAAAATATATTCATGAATTTTTCATGGTTTACTTCCCTACCAAACGCACCCTAAATGTCAACCCTTTGCAAGTTTTTTTTTTTTTTTTTTTTTTTTTTTTATACATTTAGATATCATGAGATTATTTATAGCATTTAAGGTTTACTAGTAAGTTTATATTCTAGGAGGAGTAATAATTTAGATATATTTGTATGAGTCAAACATAGAAAAAATTATTGAAATATTTTGAAGAATCTTTAACTAGTCAATTATTAGTTTGTTGTGTTATTGTTTTTGACTTGATCGTATTATGTATTATTTTAGTTTGTCATCATATAACTACAATTAGTAAAAATAATGGAAGTTCACAATGTTTATATTTTAAAACTATTTGTAAATAATCTCAAAAGTATATTTTGTATAGAAATTTTATTATTTCTCAGCCTATATGCACATAATCTCAATTATACTAAATGAGTGAGGTCTGCTTTAGGGATTAACATATATATTAAAAGCCTATATGAACATATTCTCAATTATACTAAAGAGTGAGGTATATATGCTTTGGGGATTTAACATATATAAATTAAAAGTTTATTTCATGTCATGGGAAAGCTTACAATAACAGTACTATTCATGTTTATTCGTCCCAAATTGATAAAAAGGTTATGCAAAATAAATATTAGCCCAACTCGATGGTTTGGTCGTTTGGCCCATCCAATAGATGATACAAGTTTAAATAATTGACCCATCTATTCAGAATAGTGAAGATTTCGATCAAATTTTTTTTACTCATTTGAACTTCGCTCGAATTAGAACTTTTATATTCATTCACTTTCGATTTCAATATAATAACTTACCTATTATTTTAAATATTTAAAAACATTTTAACATCAATGAAATTTTAACTTTTCAGTATTAAAATCAAAAGCCCAACGATCTTTTTCTCTAACTGGACTTGGTCCGGGTCGGACTAATTATATATAATAGAAACAAAGTTACAAAGATAACAAAACCGAGCCCAATATAAGTTTAGCTCCTAATAAATAAAAAACGTAAGAAAGGTGATTTTAGGAATAATCTTCCAAATATAATCGATCAGCTGACCTACTAGTTTTGATCGAGTTTTAGATAATTATCTCAATTATTTAGAATAATAATGAAGAATTTGATCAAGAATTTCGATTCAATTAATAACTTACCTAACAAGTGCCTATGAAAGAGCTAATTTTGAATTCATTAGGTTAGAATATATATTATAAATGTAGAAACGAGAATTGATAGCTGTCATAAAAATAAAATAATAATATATCTTTGTGAAAGGTGCATGGCTTACTAATTTGTAAAAATAATTAACAATAGTAGGTATGTATGCATGTTAATTTCTAGGTTTATATAGGAGTAACATTTATTTTATCTATATTTACTAGGGTTTGGTTTATCATGCATGGTACGCACGTTACGATTATTTAGGAGAATGACATATCACCCAATTGTTACATTATGTTGCAACATGTTCATTCACCAACATGTCTTCATGTCTACCTTCCATAGGTTCTCCTAAATTTGGTAAAACATAATTGACGCGATAAAATTAGTCTATAAAAAATATAATTCACTTAATTTATTTAAATTCAGATTGATTAATATATAGTAACTCGTATATAATATATCCTAAACTAATCTTTCTAGATTTGACTATTATTATTGAGTTTGCTGCTCTAATTACAATCAAACTAATACTTACTCCGTTTAGTACTTCAGATGCTTATGTTGTATCTAATGTTAAATTCCTTAATAGAGATCAATTCCAACGAGCCTTTCTAATTCTTTTGATTTGTTAAATTGAACGAGTAAAATTAAATATTTATTTTTACTGTAGGTAGCTGGCCACGTGTAATATGTCGGTATACCTTAAATGATGCTTATCCTCGTTTCAATTTTTTTCTTAAGAGCCTGGTAAATTAGGGAAAGAAAATAAATATTTGGTCCCATTATTTTCTGTTTTATTGCCAATAGGACAATAAGACTAGTAGTGCTCTCCATATTTACGAAATTGAATGTGTTTGTTTGTTTAGTAAAATCCAAGTATGAGGCTTGATGAATTTCCTATGCATGAAATATTATTATTCTTATTATTATTTTTGTTTTGCTTGCATGTGTATGGTGTATTGGTAATAGATTTGGCAAAATAATAAGTCTAGGGAAAAAGACAATTTAATAGCCTGCCAAAAGTCATTCATGTGCATGGCATGATAACTAATTCCTAATTCTACACCTACTTTATAATTTACTTATTCACTATCTATCAATTGCGTAAAAAAAATCTTTAACGGTAATTAATTAATGACAATAATCTAATTGTCATTAAATATATATTTTTAGCAATAATTAGCATTTTTTATATATGTCCATAAAGTCTTTAGCGACATTGGATCTAATAACAATTAACTAATGTCGATAAAGGCTTTAACACTCTTTGTTAATGTGGATATTTATTGTCGCTAAAAGATATTTTTGTTGCAATGATCTTATTTATCCCATTGTGAAATATTATCCAACAGGGCTAGGTTAGGGAAACTTGAACATGTTTGTTTTGTGCACACATAAAACAAGACTTTTTCGATGTGGATTATGATTAGATGATTGAGATTTCTCCATCTTATAACTAAAGGTATATTAACTAGAGATTTTAAGGTTAAACATTTGAAAATGAATTTTTTTTGTTCGAAGTGTCGCTTCTAGAAATAAGCCATGCAATGCGTAAATTCAAATTTAGTTGAACCTCAATAAATACTAGACACACGGTAAATAGTAATAACAAAAATAAAATTATAATCATCTGAAAGTTTCCAATACGTCTAGTATATGATAGTCGTCTTTGAGACTTTCGTTGCCATTTTTTTAAAAATGCATTATACAACAATTATATGATTAAAATTTCTAATAAAAGAAAAGAAAAAAATAGTTAATTTTCCCAATTAATTAATTAGGAAATTAGAGTGAACAGATTTTCCCAACAATAAAAAATTGTTTAATTATCCAAAACTTTTGTAAAGTATATTGGTCAGATAAGATATTTAATAGGTGTCAAATATCTTTTTCTGCCTGAGCTAGAATCCTTGTGTCAAATGTCAATAAGATGAAATAACAAATACTTCAGGAAAATTGCAAAACTAAAAGTTCACAATGAAAATGAAAATAAAAATGAAACAAAAGCTGCCGGACATTCTCATATATATTTTTAGGAAAATAAGTAAAATATATCTCGTTGATCGCAATGTGTTAACGACACCATGACATTTATTTAGGAAAAACAAAATATGAAATAATTTGTATTTTTTATTATTCTATATTGAACAATATTCAGAAATGACAAATAAATCAAACTTTGAAGAAACGTAATATAAGGTGAAAAAGGAAAAAGGGAAACTAAGCAAATATTCATAAAAACAAAATAATTACAAATATATACTCTTTATATTCATACCCCACTGAATAATTACATTATATATCCCAAAATTAATTTTGCGATGATAAATTAGTGTATATATATAGATTTAGTATCAAGTAAACGAAATTATCAGCCTTAATAATACCAATACAATATATGATACTCATTTAATAGCAGTTAAGCGAAAATTGTCAGCCTTAGTGAATAAGAGAGGGGGTATAGGATGTACTCCCTCCGTTTCAAAAAGAATGATCTAGTTTGACTTGGTACGAAGTTTAAGAAAATAAAGAAAACTTTTAAATTTTGTGATCCTAAATTAAAGTTATATCAAATGTATAAAATTGCCCTTTAATCTTGTGGCCCTAAACATGCCACGTGGAAAACTGAAATTAAAATGTTACCAAAAAAAGAAAAAGGTCATTCTTTTTGAAACTGACTAAAAAGGAAAGGAGATCATTCTTTTTTAAACGGAGGAAGTAATATTTTTTGTGAGAATGAGTATTTCTTGACTTATTTTGAATTGGGGTGTGAACATATAATTATTTTGAGTTTTATGGCTCATTTATGTTGTTTTTCCAAAAAGAAATAAAAAGGCACAAAAAGTAAGAGAAGATCTAATAACGGGCCCTGAATAGTGGGCTTCGGTTTGCTCATGGGCTGATAAAAGATGAGCCCATATCACTGAACAATTATTTCATCTTTTGTCATTTGCACTTTCTCCTCTAGTCTGTGTCGTCTTTAATATCTGTCCCTCAAGCTAAATAACTTTTTTTTTGCGGAACATAAGTTTATATTTTTGCATCGTATATCTCACAAGTTACGTCCCGCAGCCTTAAAGAAATTACACCCCACCACATAAAAGTTCGATTTCTAAGGACAAAAATAAAAGACTAGCCCATTTGAATAGCAAATCGTGCAATTAAATGTAACAACAAGCCAATTTGTGAATCACTTATTATTCAACAGTACATAGATCATGATAAGTATACCTTGTTTTCTTTTTGGTTTTTCCACTTGTGTTTTGGGGTCTCGATTAATCCGAATTCGAACCGTAGTAAAACCTAAGCAAAAACACTCCTTATCAAAAAAAAAATTACTAGGAATCGAACCTCATACCTTTGTTAGGTGTGGATGAATCCCACCACAATCCTTGGATTATCTTTCTTTAACTTTCTTTCATCATCATGCATATATTGCTACCTTTTTTGCTACTTACTTTCTTTATCTTAATGTTTTGTTAGAATTAAAGAGTAACTTGTACTGATTTATTTGGAGTTGGGATTGTTTTGAAGGTCTAAATGAAAGTCAACCAAGTCCATAAACAAATATACTTACAACTAATAAAATAATAAGACAGATTAACTGTTACCATATGTTAAATATGTATTTGTTAAAATTCGTTGTTTCTCTATTTGTGACACAATTGTTACGTGACTTACATGTTAGTATACTCTGCTACAGATCTGATGTTGGTCATATTGTTTATGTTTTAAAGTCAGTTTTTTCCTCTCTTTCTCCGCTGTTTGATCTGTTTTAATTTTAGAATATGGGGCAACTATGCTTATTTGTAATATATTTTACGTCGTACGAAGCTTATGTCAGAGTTTTAAGGCCATGTGGTCACAGTAAGTTAGCATTTCGTCAGTTTCAGTTTATGTTACACTATTGCTATTTGGAAAGTCAAAGAGGACGATATATTTGTTGAATTTCCATTGATTTATGTTGTTACAAGAAATGAATGCAAGATTTTATTTATGAATAGGCTCCCAAACTGAGAGTGCATACATGATTCTTCCTTTCCAGCCTTGCAACATCCAATTGCTATCTTCATCCACTAGAAAATCCGCGTGATAGAACATTTTCACCTTGGTTTTTACTTCCTTGACGATGTCTTGATCCAATGGAAGTTGTCTAAACCCCGCTATCTGATTCCTCATTGACCATTTCTTGTAACTTTCCGGCCTCTCAACTCTCTCCGCCCCTTCACTAGCAATAACGTTCATTATATCTCTTCCGAATACTTCCTGCTCAAACGTCATCCTTCCTTCATCTTCTCGTGGCATCGTGGCTTCAAACATGTCAAATTGGGACGAGAAATGGAATAAAGCCTCTCGGAATCTTGTAGTAAAGAAAGATGCATTGTACATAGCGTTAACGATCCCATGGACAAAATAATGAGGATTTATTTCCTTTATCAAGTTGAGAACAGCATCTCTTGGATTTTTGTTGTTGTGTGTTACTACTGTTTCATCAGGGACATTCTTTAGCCTGTACAAACAATTCACCACGAGGATTTCATCTCTGTCAATGTCCAAATCTTCCAGTGTAATCTCATCCCATTTCTTAGCTATTGCTTTATACTCAAATGGAACATCAAATCTCTTGCAATAGTCCTTCAAACGTCGTCCTGTCTCCTCAACTCTCTCAGCTGGTCGAAAACCTGGCTGAGGGAAATCGATTCCTGTGATCTTAAGCTTTGGAGGTCCCCCGGGCCTTAGGGAAATCCCGTGTATTATACAAGGCCATTGAAATCCATATAGAATACCAAAATCTATTATATGAATCCTCGATGATCCACTTGTTAGCTTCGCGATAGACTTGTTTGCGAATATGTTTGACATCCTCTTGAATGGACAAGCAGTGATGTAGACCTGATAAGCTTTTAAGAAATCTGCAGCTGATATTTTCTTACTTGTGATCAATGTTGCATCTCCGCCAGCAAAACGAGCTTCGAGGGCATTGGCAAAGCAATAGGCCAGCCTTGAAGTAGGGTCACCAAAGGGAGATGAATGCTCCCTAATTTTCTTGAGAACCTCTATGAATGTTTTGCTGTTGTAGCTTGCTGCAGCCTCCGCGCAACGCGTTAGGAGACTAGTAAGATCTACTACTTCATTCGGCTTAACACCTTTTTTGCTCCCACGAGGCCTTCCACGTTTAGACTGCTTTATATGAGAGCTCTTTTGTTTATCCCATGCTGCATTATCTGATGCTGTTGCTGATTTTGATCGATTTTCATAGAAGGAAGGATTCAAGCCTGGACAAAGAAGTGCCTTATCGTAGTGCTCCTCTGTTTTTCCATCCTCTGTTTCCTCTGTTCCATTACTAGCTAACTGCTTCGATTGTCGCCCTTTTGAACTGTCATTATTTTCATCTCGAGTATGCTTTTTGTTTCCATCTGAACTTGATATCCCACCTTGATTAACATCATTGACTTGATGATAATTGATTGTATTCGATGCACCACCATTGACAACACTAATACCATCACCAACACCATGACAGATATTAGTATTATAAAAAAGGGAACATTGGCCAGCATCTAAATCAGAATTGAAAGTTGTCTCAACAAATTGATTCACAGCATCGCAGTAATCGTCTTGAAATTGATTACCACTATCATCAATGAAATCGCGATGAACTGGAGGTGGATTCAACGCATCATAAAACGATTTTTCAGCTGCTTGGAGAGCTATGCAATCTTGAAACATACATGGCCTATTTTCCAAATCTTCTTGGTCTTCCATAAGCATCTGATGTATATACTTAAAAACTCCATCGAAGTAATCTCCTTGGACTACTGTACGATCACTACCACTTCCAATAACAACCTCCTCCTCCGATGATCGTCTGCTCGAAAAACAGAGAACATCGTTAACTCCTCCTCCTCCTCCTCCACCGCCACCGCCACCAAAGCGATGACAGAATTCAAATCCATCAGATGATCTATGATCACCTGGGAAATGGGAGCTAGTATTCATCATAGAAAAAATATTTTTTTGAGGGATTGTGAAGTGGATGTTGATTCTTGATGAAGACACAGATATATATATATATATATATATATTACTTTTAACTAAATCTACCTGTCATCTTATATGAGTTAGTTTTGATTTGATACAAATTTTAAAAAAGAAACTTTTTTTAAACTTATAATTTAAAATAACTAACAGATATTTATTTGATTGAACATTTTAAAATTAAATTGTTATTTAATATAAAAATATATCATTTTTTTAAAAAAAAATTAAAAAGAAAAATGAATCATATAAATCGAACAAAGGTAGTACTTATATATTTTTTATTACTGTATTATATAAGAGAGAATAATATATACTCCAGTTGTTCATCAAAGAGTTGTACGGGAATTTTATATATTTTGATTCTTTAAAGTGGGTCATAAAGTTAACTTTTTTCTCCTACAATTTTTTTTAATTTGGCACTTGGGACTTTACAATTGGTATATCATATGGATGATAAAATTGCTTTTTCCCTTTCTTTGCTACTTGGGTCTCTGCCCTTGGTCGATTATATGCTTTCTTTGTTCGGTTCGATTCAATTTATATGATATGATGTAATTTAATGAATTTAGAGTTTAAAAATATGGTAACACTTTTGCTATCTTTTTATATGATTGTTAAGATAAATCAATTTTTTTAAACAAAAGAGTACACATTTACAGTGTGATTAAATATTTATTGAATAAAAAAATGTGTTTTTTTTTGTGATCGGTGAAAAATAAAAAATGTGTCATATAAATTGAGACAAAGGAAATAACTTTTATCTTGGTAAGAATATACTTTACTTTATTTGTCTTTGTGCATCTTGGTTTATTTAGGCAACTTTGTAGCTAAAAAAATTTTGTTTCCAAAAGGGTGCACTTATGAGGTCTTTCTTACCTTCTAAACATGATGAAACTTACCCGCACCTGATGTGAGCATCGTATTTTTTTTTGCGTATTCTTTTTATTTATTTTATTTAAACGTTTAAAAATTTGCTTCTTTCATGAGCTCATATTATCTATCCTAGCTAGAATCATTTCCAAGTATAACTTTTGCTAATTTTTAGTCAAACTTTGTTTCTCATAAATATTTTTTTCTTTAAATAATAAATTGTAAACACTTATCAAGAAAATATAATTAAGATGTCATTATAATTTATAGTGTAGACAAGCTAGCTGATACATGCTTATAAATAGACTTGAAACGGACGAAAGCTTACAAAGTTATGAGCTATACATGGGAAATAGTACATGATTTTTTTATCTTTTATTTTTTTGTCGATCTTCATAAAAGTTGATGATATATTTTGTAAACAAGCTAGCTGGGGCTCACCTTGGGAAAAAGAGAAATTCCAAAATATAAAAGAACAATAGTCTAAATGAGAGGAAACCGACTGTAATTCAAATACTATTAATTTATAGAACGATGCGAATTTGAATTTTAAAGTTTATGTTTTGTATAATAATTTCAAGTTATAATAATATATTTTGTATAGCTTCATAAGTTAATTTTGTAGAAGATAAAATATATGTATATATTATTTTTATTCTATGAAAAAAAAATTATTTTTAAATAACCCTCGATCGATTCAAATACAACATATCAAATAGATGTAAACAAAGAAATACGATTTAGGTGAATCGAGGGGCAAAGAGGGTTGGGTGGGGAGGGACAGGACTACATGGCTGACACATTTTTGTAAATCTCGAAATCAATTATTGTTGCCACTCCATCTGGTTCCTTAACATGTGACTTCCTGTCTGGTTCCTTAAAAGACTCGTTTAATATGATTTATAAGATATAAAAACTTTGAGATAAAATATAAAATTATTTTATTCGATATCTTATTGGAGGTATCAGGTAATTATTACATTATTTATTTTATTATTTATATTATAGTGATAGAGTAAGTTATTACTTATACATGATAGAATAACTTATTTTAAATCAAACGAATTCTTATAATGCCAACTATTATTGATTAAAAAATAGTATCAAACAAAACTTAATTCAAATCTTTCCTAGGCAGATTCAAATCCGCCAGCTTCAAAGAAACTTTATTTTTCTTGATTTTTTTTTGTACATGTTAAATTCATTTGATTTTTCTCGTGAATATTTTTTTTTTATATTTTAGTTATCTTTAGTGAAAATACTAATTCATGTAGTAATTTTTATTTATCAAAAGTGGACACATTAATTTGCCTCTCTTCGATATATATCCACCGAATGCAAACATTCTACGATGCTGCAATATTTGTCGGATGTATAACATTCAACGAACATTCAGCCTACATATCTCTATATTCTTGTTCTTTCCAACATCTTTTGTTTTTACTTAATTAATATCGACGTGAGTTATTTATATTATTGATTTAGTTTGGATAAAGGAGGAGTAGTAGGTTGATAATCAACGTAAATCATGCTAGTTTATGATGAATTTTTATGATACAAAAATTATAGTGATACTATTATTGGAGGTTAAATAAAAAAAATAAGAATTTATATAATTGATTCTTAACTTATTTGAGATCGAGGTGTCGTGAGAAGTTTCCTTTATACACCTTTTTCGTTGAGCTCAATCTCTATGATATGCATATACTATTATAAAGTCTGAGAAACCCAGTGTAAATGATAATCAAAAGTAATGAATAGATGGTAATGCAAAGAACCCATGTAAAAATTTGAGTTAGAGTTCTCATGTGATCATTTAATTACTATTATAAATATTTTAGAAAGTCACTTATTTATTTAAAAATATGACTTTCTGAATTAATAAAAATTAGTAATCATTTGAAAAATTAATTGTTCATTGAAAGTAAATGACAAGGCATTAATGGTGATTAAGGTCTACTAGATGATATAGAGATCCATGGTTAGATGAATAATAATGTAACTTAACCAAATGGCACAAACATGTTCATCGTTCACCAACTCTTTAGCTAATACTTCTTCCGTCTTAATTTATACGTACTTAACTATATAAGTTAAATTTGATAATGTCATTTAAAATGTGGGGCAACGTACCTAACTTAGCTTAGGTGAAAAGAATAAAAAGAATAGAAGACAAATCAAACAGATCTTTTATTTTCATAACCAAATAGAGAATTAAGTGAACAGAAGAACCACCTGGTACAACCTACTACATTTTTCTTATGTAGTAGAATAGGTACATCCAACTGTTTTATGTATTTTCGATATTTACGTCAAATTAAAAAAATATGTGACATATGCCTTCTTAAATAAACTTTATGCATAATTATCGTCAAGTAACATATTTTTTCATTCTAAAATAAACTTTAAGCATAATTATCGTCAAGTAACATTTTTTTTTTTCATTAAGATGGTTCAGTTGATTTGAAATCGATGCTCCTCAATGCCTGCTCATCCAAGGAGGTATAATCCAAAAGTTGAATGGAATGACAATTTTAGCCCAAACAATGCAATTAATTCTTCAATAATGTTCTCATGGGAAAATCAAAGTTCATTTTGTACCATGGGCCATGGCTATTGTACATCAAGAGAGCATTATTATTTTCAGATAAATGTAAATCTTATAATGAATTTTAGTCCAAGAAGAAAAATGTTTTCTATAAAACTTGCAAGGTTTTCACTTTTCAATCAAAATAACAACCATACTTCTATCAGTTTTCTTCAGAAGCCCTTTACTGATAGTGTTACAAACATCAGAAAGATCTTGGCTTCATCACAATGGTAGAATGCTTCAAAATGTGGAGACTGAACTGTCCACCTTTCTCCGAGGTGTCGAGTTTCGACTGCCCTGGAGGAGGCAACATCTCAAAGTTCTGCACCAAACGTCCCAAAGTGATGCCGAGAATTGGCAAAGCAAGGATAATTCCGGGGCAACTCCTCCTACCAACACCGAAAGGAAGAAATCTAAAGTCATTGCCATTGGCCTCAACGTGCTTCTCCTCTTCGAAGAACCTCTCGGGTCTGAACTCTTCTGGTTTCTTCCAGTGAGCGGGGTTGTTAGCTAGCCACCAAGCATTGACCAAGATTTTGCTCTCAGCTGGAATATCATATCCAGCAAGCTTTGCATCATGAAGGTTCATGTGTGGGACCAAGAGAGGAATTGCCATCCGGAGTCTAAGAGTCTCCTTGATCACAGCCTGAAGGTACGGAAGCTTGGGCATGTCTGGCTCAGTCACTTGCACTCCTGGTCCAAGAACTGTATCAATCTCGTCACGGAGTTTCTTTTGGATGTGAGGGTGGTTGACTAGTTCCGCGATACCCCACTCGATTGACCATAATGTTGTTTCGATTGCTGTTCATGACAATAATTCAGCATATTAGCCGAATAATCAACTAACCAAGAAGTTTATGAACGATATAAACAACCAAACATGCTTCAATGGTTCAAATAAAGCTCACTTATTGCTCAGTACAAGACAAAGCGACGAAACTACTTTAGGACCAGAGGCAATTCCAAGATCTACAATTAGTGAGCTCAAAATGAGTATGATTTTGTCATATATATTTAATAGATCCTTCTTTCATATGCATGCACACTACAGACCAAAAGCAGTGAGTTCAGTAAAACTCAGAAAACCGCTTAAATCCATTTTTGTTTGAGACTTTGGCCTTATAGTATATCATACAGTTCACTTTGTTACTTATTTACGGTTCTGCTTGAATGTTACCATAACAGCTTATTTTCAAAAATTACATCAGTGCTTTTGTTTGTAGACAAAATAATGATACTAAAGATCTTTTAGTACATTACTCCACTATCATGATCATAATTAACACGAGTTGTTTCAAGTCATTACTTATGGAAAGTTAGATGCCTTAAAATGTGCACCAACAGCCCTGTCTACCTAACCCTCATCAAGAAAATTGGCAAGTACACCAACCATATCAAACTGTTACCTATCCCCATATTTGGAACTTCTCACCTACTACTTTTGATTAAAAAACAGAGTAAATCGGAACAGGGATCCGTCAGGCTTTCGCCCATTCCAGAAAGTTCCCCACTGCTGCCCCTCACAGGAATCTGAGCCATGTCTCAGTCCTAGTGCAGTTGATCATCCTCTAAGATCTGCTACTGATCATCCCTCTGCAAAGTGATTGTCACACTAACTAGCTAACCACACGCGAGCCCCTCGGGTGGATTCCTCCTTTTCTTTAGCAATTAGTTGCTGTTCCCCACCCAAATGCATTCACTTATAAATTACTTTTCTTAGTTTCTGACTAGGATGATTAAAAATCATGTAACAACTAAAAAAATAAGTTCCTTAAACTTTGGTGCAAATCCAAATACCGTACAAAAAAAATATGTTTGTCATTCTTGGTTTACCAGTCAAACACACCATTCTGTTATTCTTATCCAAAAGGAACTCGTGAGGATACCAAACCAAGTACCGTTAAAAGTTATTTTCAACATTTTCACAAGGAGATGCACATATTAAACCAAACTAGAACAAAGTATGTTCAGAGAATTAAAAAGTATTTTGAAACATACCAGCAACATTAATGTTCTCAACAATGTAAAGAACGTTATCCTCGTTGATCTCTCCCTTCTGTTGAGCATCAAGAATGTGATCAATGGCACATTTTAGAGCATTGCTGTCCGTGCTCTTGGTATTTGCAAGCTTCCTGCACAAAGCAAAAAAATATGTTAAAAACTAATTGTACCTCAAAGCACTTCATCTAGCCAGACCTTACAGACAATATTTGGCTAAACTATCCTTTATCTCTCTTTAAAGGAAACCGGTAATTAACACACCCCTAATATCAAATGTTTTGAAGCAAATTTAAGTCGCCACAACAACTCAAATTTAAACCAGAGGAATTTCTCCCTCCAATCCTTTTTATTTACAGCTTTGACCAAACAAATTTGGTCCATAATACCAGTTAACGTCTAATTAATTTAGACAAAATCTAGTACTCCCTCCGTTTAAAAAAGAATGACCTCCTTTCCTTTTTTGGTAGCATTTTAATTTCAGCTTTCCACGTGGTATGTTTAAAGTCATGAGATTGAAGGGCAATTTAGTACATTTGACATAACTTTAATTTAGGACCACAAGATTCAAAAGTCTTATTTATTTTCTAAAACTTCGTGCCAAGTCAAACCAGGTCACTCTTTGTGAAACGGAGGGAGTAAGAAAATAGACCGCAAACTTGACTCAACCTCAAAAGCACTCAATTTCCCAAAGACCATATGAAGAGTTCAATCACACCATTCCACACCAAATGGGACTTCCAACACCACCCCTGCACACAGGCCTACTATCTAGAGCATGGACAACACATACAACATTGGGTAAACGAAGAATTAGAATAGCTTGGCTCGGATACCATGATAAGAAAGTACAGACATAGAACCTAACTAAACCCAAAAGTTATCTCATCACCCCTCATTGAGAATTGTCTAAACCACATAAAAGTCCAGTCACACCATCCCTCGTTGATGCAGGATTGAGTAAAGTTTAGTTCCTTAGATTGATCCTATACTCCTAGACAATAAGACAACACTTTGTGATGTGATCACTGATCCCCACATTCAAAGATCATTACCAACAATACACCTAATTTATAAAAGAGACCGAGTAAAGATTGGTTCTTTAGATTGATCCTATGTCCTACACATTTACATCAAGAGAATAAAACTAAGGAAAATTAATAATTGAGCATTAAGGAGATAAAGTGAACTGAACTTACTTTCTTTCATCAACAAAATAGTCCTTGAATAGCTTCAACCTCTTCTCCTTAACTTCCTTACAAATCTTCAAGTACCCTCTCAAGAAAGGCCTCAAGATAGGGATAAAATCACCATAGTTGTACTCGAAGCTCTGAGCCAATCTACTCCTCTCACCATTCAAAGCCCTAAGCTTTACAAAAAGGGGATCATCTTCGCTCTCAAATCTTCTATCAAACATAATCCTAAACATGTTATTATACATCATAAGCTGCAATCTTTTCCTCAAAACAATCCCATTTGTTGCAGATTCAGGGTTCTTCTTCACATCCTCAACCACACTAGCAGCCTCAGACTCCCACCCCCCTCTATACTGCTGCACCACCTTATTAGTAAAAAAGGGTACAGTCATAATCCTCCTCATTTTCCTCCAGTGTTCACCATACACTGTAAAAACCATATCTTGACCCTTCCCTGTAAAAATATCAAAAACAACATTTCTTGTTCTTGAACCAAATTCAACCCCTTGTGTGTGTAAAACTTCTTTAGCTAATTCAGGGGATGACACAACAACTAAGTTCCTTTGCCCCATTCTAAGCAAGAACACATCACCAAACTTTTTAGCATACTCGGTAAGGTTTCTATGGTTCAAATCATCACCAACTTGAAGCCAATTTCCAAAAACTGGGACTGGAATTGGACCTGGGGGTAGTTTAAATCGCTTGGAACGAAGTTTAGAGACAATAATAGCGATTAAAATGGCAAAGAAAAGACCTATTAAGGTCTTCTCCAGTAAGAGAAGATCCATTTTTTTTTGAATTCTTTTAGAGGGAAGTTAGAGAAAAGAATGTTTTAATACTGATCAAGAGAAAACTGTGAGTATTTATAGAAGAGAAATATGGGGGGTTAGGTAAAGAGTTAACGGCGTTAAGTTTAATGGAATGGTAGATGGGGTTAGGTAGAGGAAAGAGAGAGCGGGGTCGGGGTGGGTTGGTGAGCTCATAAAGACTTTTGCTAAGTGCATACATCATTTAATTTTGATTAATTTAATTATGAAGATAAGATTGAATTTAGGAATTATCTAATTATTATATGTATAAATAAATTACAATTTGCATAAAAGGAAAATAATCTAACTAAGATTTTATATAACTAATTTATAAATTCAACTTATTATTATTGGAAGTCTGTTTGGACATGATTTGAAATTGAAATTTTGTTTGAATATGCAACTTGTGAGGAGTCAATTCCTTAAATGGTAACCCAAGTTTAGGAATTACCTTGAAATATCATTTATGTTTCATTTATAACCAAAATATCACTCAACTATCATTATTTTCCTCTAAATATACTTAACACTTCAAAAACCCCACTCTCTCCTAGTTGGCATGACATGTCATTAAAGTTTTTTTTAATAATAGATTGATTTGATTCATTTAAATCCATTTAACTAAAATAATGATCATATTATTTAAAATATATATATATATATATATATATATATATATATAAGTTTATTAAGAATAAAACTTCATACTTAAGAACCTTTTATTATAATTCAACTTTTTATTTTTTTATGTTATGAAGAATAGGTTTTTAAAACGTACTATAATAGCATCAATTTTGGAATACTTATATATATATATATATATATATTTAAAAAAAAATTGATATACAAATCACTCATTAATGCTAACTTACATCAATTAATCATAAATTTTATAATGAATCAATAGTATTAAATGTCAATTAACTATTATAATAAAATTAATTGTGTGTTTTGAAATTCATGCTTACAATTTTTTTTCTTGAAAAAAAATAGAAAGTGAATAATATTATTACTATTTTTTATCGAAAAAAATAAATACTAAATATCTCAAAAGTCTCCTTCTATTCTAGACTTCTAGTTGATATGTCATGTTATTAGATCATCATTTTAGAAAATAATAGACCTATTTAATTCATAAACTTATGTCTCTACAAAACAAATATATAAATTACATGAGAAATTTTTGAAGATTTTAAATAAAAAAACTAATTTCTTTATATTTTTTTACCAATGAAAAAAAATTTGTGTGCAATTATTACTTGGTAATTTTCAAAATCCCTAAGTAAATTAGTTGAAAATTTTAAGAATTTTTTTCATAAAAGTATTCAAATAAATTTGTAAGGTTGACAAAAAAGTTGGTAAGAAAGAGAAAATTATTATTTAAATTTTTTTAATTTGTTTTTTTATATTTATTCTTTTATTGCTATATTATATTTTAACTTATCATACCATTAAACACCACTGTATATTCTTATCTTATTCCAAATTCATGAAATACAAGTAATAATTAATTGAATTGCCTATTTTAATTCAGTAATACATATTATATGAGATTAATATACTTATAATAAAGATCAAAATTTTATTTTCTAATATAAATATTATTCACTTTCTATTTTCTTTTAAAAAAAGATATTGTAAGTATGGATTTCAAAGTACCCAATTAATTATTTTTAATAGTTAATTGACCTTTAATATTATTGATTAATTATATAATATATGATTAATTAATGTTAATTGACATTCATGAGTGATTTATATATCAATATTTTTTGAATATATGTGTTTATAAGTATTCAAAATTGATGACATTATAGTAAGTTTTAAAAAACTATTCTTCATAGCATAAAATTAGACTAGCTTGCTTCCACTAGTGGCGGGCGGGCGAAGGGTCCAAAGGACACGTAGCCGGGGGCGAGTCCAAAATCCAATTGTTCTATTTTCCTTCTTGTTCATCAATCGGATTAAAAAAATAATTATGATAAAAGATTCTTAAGCATGAAAATTTCTTCTTAATAAACTAATATATACTTTTTAGAAAATAATAATATCATTATTTTAGTTAAATGAGTTTGATGAATTAAATAAGTCTATTTTTTTTTTAAAAAAAAAAGCTTCAGTGACATGAGTCATGACATGCTAACTAGGAGAGAGTAAAACTTTTGAAGTGTTAAGTATATTTGGAGGAAAATAATGATAGTTAAATGATATTTTTTTCCTAAATGAAACATAAATGATATGTCAAGGCAATTTCCTAAACTTGGGTGACCATTTAGGGAATTCACTTACTTTGTGATTCGTCTTCTTTTCATTTCTCTCCATTTACGTCGAGCCTTGACAAATCATGGGGTAGGGAATAGCTTGATTTTTTTTTAAAAACGACAATTATTCTAAATTATTTTCTTTTCTTTTTTTTTAAAATAAAGACGACAAGTAAAATAAACAAGAGGAAAAATCTCGACCAAAACAAGGGAGAAAACTTGTCCAAAATCTAAAGGATTCGTGATTAACATTCAACTATCTTTAAATGGAGTGAAAAAATTGGCCTTCTTTTGACTAATTTAAGTTTATGCGAAAATAAAGACGTAAGTTTCACCATCCAAAATTTAAAAGATATATACTCGATTTTCAATTATTTTTAAATTGAGTGAATCAATTGAATTTCTCAAACTAATTCAAGTGTATCAAAAGAGACAAAATTGTCACCATCCAAATTTAAAAGGATTTGTGATCGACATTCAACTATCTTTTAATTGAGTGTTTTTTTTAGTAGTATAAGTGTTAACATAATTTACGTGATATTATATGATTGACATAAAATTTACTATATTTGTTTGAAATTTATGGTCCAAAATATTTTAAGATTACTTCTTGGCAATACATCATTCATCAAGGATAAAAATGAAATTTTGAAGTTCAATTATAGAAAAATGACATTTTTTTTAGATAAACTAAAAAAAAGTGTGTAAAATGAACAATGACTTGTTCCAAATAAACACATGATAAAGTGTTTCTATTAGTCACTTTCGATTCAAATTTTGAAAAAATATTCATCTGTGTTCACAAAAGTCTATTAGATACTTGAGCAAATCGCATAAATTATTTCATTGTTTAATTGTACATATCAATCTCAATTGGAAGCAATCTTGAGGTTTTTGTAAAAAAAAAAAAAAATTGGTCAAAAAAGATAAACTATTTTATTAATTAAATAATAATAGTGGCGGTACTAGGGGTGAAAACTGTTTGTTCTGAGGAACGTCAAACCAAAAAAGAGTGTAATTAGTAGAAGTCGATGTTGTAGATCATTTTTGGAGACTAACATGATGTACCAAACCAAAATATTTGAACCAGAAATATTAGTGTCTATTTTCCCTTCTCCTTTTCAAAATTTGAATTGAAAATGTTTAGTAAAAATATTTTATCATGTGTTCAAGTGCTCAATTGGAAGTTTGGAACAAATCATAGTTAGAATATTTAAATAAAATTTACTCCCAAATTTAAAAAGTTATTGATACATTAATGGTGATTAGTCTCCACTAGAGAGCCATGATTAGATGAATAATTATGTGATTTAACCAATGGTAATAGGAGAACGTTGAGACATCATTATCGTTCTTTTAAAAGTACCCACAACAATGTAGTACCTAACTAGATTAATTTAATTTAATCTAATCATATTCAATTAAAAATAACCTAACCAAGTTAGGTAAAGAATAAATAAGATTTAATCGCACACATTTAATTTCATAGGCCAGGTCAAATGGACTGTGGACCAGGGACACCAACTATTTCCACATATTCAATGTTGCATTATATTAAAGTTAAGTGAACTCAAATAATAACACACTTAATCATGATTAAGTAACATGTATTTACGTACTAAATCGATTATTTGATGAATAATAAATTAACATGATTTTGTGCAAAAGACCGTAACTTCATCCTCCCTACAACTTCCTCAATGTAAGCAAAGAAATGAGTAGGTGATTGAAAAGTGTCGTGACAATATGAGAAATCAACTCAAGTAATTTTCGCCAAAATAATGCAATTGTCAGAAAGCCAAATTACCACTGTGCATCAAGAAACTACATCAGAAAGGTAAAACTTATAATGAATCTAGTCCAATAAGACTTTTATAAGACATAAGAAAAAGAAGAATGTTTTCTGTCAAACTTAAAAGGTTTACACAAACAAACAACAATCATAATTAATTGATAGTATTACAAAGTTTAGAAAGATCTTGGTTTCATCACAATGGTGGAATGCTTCAAAATGTGGAGACTGAACTGTCCACCTTTCTCAGAGGTGTCGAGCTTCGACTGCCCTGGAGGAGGCAACATCTCAAAGTTTTGAACCAAACGTCCCAAAGTGATGCCGAGAATTGGCAATGCAAGGATAATTCCGGGGCAACTCCTCCTACCAACACCGAAAGGAAGAAATCTAAAGTCATTGCCATTGGCCTCAACGTGCTTCTCCTCTTCGAAGAACCTCTCAGGTCTGAACTCTTCAGGTTTCTTCCAGTGAGCGGGGTCGTTAGCTAGCCACCAAGCGTTAACCAAGATTTTGCTCTCAGCTGGAATATCGTATCCAGCAAGCTTAGCATCATGAAGGTTCATGTGTGGGACTAAAAGAGGAATTGCCATCCTGAGTCTAAGAGTCTCCTTGATCACAGCCTGAAGGTACGGAAGCTTGGGCATGTCTGGCTCAGTTACTTGCACTCCTGGTCCAAGAACTGTATCAATCTCGTCACGGAGTTTCTTTTGGATGTGAGGGTGGTTGACTAGTTCCGCGATACCCCACTCAATTGACCACAATGTTGTTTCGATTGCTGTTCATGACAATAATTAAGCATATCAGCTGAATAATCAACTAACCAAGAAGTTTACGAACGGATATAAACAACAAAACATGCTTCAATGGTAGGACGTGTGACTTTTTAAGTTTAAGACCATATCAAAACTCATGTATTACTTACTACAAGGCGATGCAATAAATGAAACAACTTCCGGACAAGAGGCAATTCCAAGATCAACCCGTTATTGAGTTCAAAATATGTATGATCTCATTACATGTGTATACATTACGAATGCTTTTTTCATATATATGCACACTTCAAACCAAAAGCAATGAATTCAGTAAAACCCACAGAACCCGATTGTATCCAACTTTGTTTGGGACTTAAGTCTTATAGTAGTATAAGATTTGTGGTACCTAACAAGTCTTCGTAACCTAGCCTAGAAACATCACCATCACTTGAAACATGTGGTTCATTTTACTATAGTGTACTTATTTCCCCTTCAAACTTGGAAACTACATGTCTTACTTGGATGTAAACATAACATCTTATTTACCACAAGAAATTGGTATGTGGTACCCCCCAGGGCCCAGGCACCAACTAGTCCTTGGCATCATAAAAAAAGTCAAATCTTGGGGCCCTTATTTGGTAACTCTCAACTACTACTTTTGAGAAAAATAGACAAAATTGGAATTGGATTTTCATTCACTTATAAGTTACTTTTATTCTAACTAGGATGCAATCATTTAAACCAAACTAGAACAAATTATACTCTAGAGAATCAAAGATATGTTATTTTGAAACATACCAGCAACATTGATGTTCTCAACGATGTAAAGAACGTTATCCTCGTTGATCTCTCCCTTCTGTTGAGCTTCAAGAATGTGATCAATTGCACATTTCAAAGCATTGCTGTCCATGCTCTTGGTATTTGCAAGCTTCCTGTGTAAAGCAATAAAAATATTACAAACTAAAACACAAGGTCCACCATCAAAAGCTACCTAACAGTACCTCAAAGCACTTTAATTATCACTCAATCATACATGATTCTTATTGGCCAATTCTGGAATTCAACTAAAAATTTGAAAAACATCAATCAAAAAGTTATCAACTTTTTTACTCCAAATCACTCACTACTCTTACCACTGCAAGCTAGGCACTCACAGGCCACCGTTACGACAAACCTCTAATTGCCACAGGAGAATCGCAAAACAACTCCAAATATGCCAAACACCACGCTAATTTTCAAATATCATTTATCACTTTGAAAACAGAAAACAAGAACTACCTTTTTTAAAATTTAACCAATGGACCCTTACTATTCTGAAATGTCAACTAGTACTTCCTTTTCTATTCAAAATTGATCCATACTGTTCCAGGATTTAGTCAAACACCCCTTACAACTAAACTAAACTAATAAATAAAACTGATATAAATGATCAAATTGAGCATAAAGGGATTAACAAGAAAAAAGTGAACTTACTTTCTTTCATCAACAAAGTAGTCCTTGAATAGCTTCAACCTCTTCTCCTTAACCTCCTTACAAATCTTCAAGTATCCTCTCAAGAAAGGCCTCAAAATAGGGATAAAATCACCATAGTTGTACTCAAAGCTCTGAGCCAATCTACTCCTCTCACCATTCAAAGCCCTAAGCTTAACAAAAAGGGGATCATCTTCACTCTCAAATCTCCTATCAAACATAATCCTAAACATGTTATTATACATCATAAGCTGCAATCTTTTCCTCAAAACAATCCCATTTGTAGCAGATTCAGGGTTTTTCTTCACATCCTCAACTACACTAGCAGCCTCAGACTCCCACCCTCCTCTATACTGCTGCACCACCTTATTTGTAAAAAAGGGTACAGTCATAATCCTCCTCATTTTCCTCCAGTGCTCACCATACACTGTAAAAACCATATCTTGACCCTTCCCTGTAAAAATATCAAAAACAACATTTCTTGTTCTTGAACCAAATTCAACCCCTTGTGTGTGTAAAACTTCTTTAGCTAATTCAGGGGATGACACAACAACTAAGTTCCTTTGCCCCATTCTAAGCAAGAAAACATCACCAAATTTTTTAGCATACTCAGTAAGGTTTCTATGGTTCAAATCATCACCAACTTGAAGCCAATTTCCAAAAACTGGGACTGGAATTGGACCTGGGGGTAGTTTAAATCGCTTGGAACGAAGTTTAGAGACAATAATAGCGATTAAAATGGCAAAGAAAAGACCTATTAAGGTCTTCTCCAGTAAGAGAAGATCCATTTTTTGAGTTCTTTTGGGGGAAAATTGAGGAGAATGGGTATTTTTGTACTGCTGAAGAATCATGAATGTTAAGTGTGAGGATTTATAGGAGGGAAACAGAGGAGTTAGGTGGAGAGAGTTAACGGCGTGAGAAAATGGATGGGGTTAGGTGGAGGAAAGAGAGATGAATGAGGGGGTGTGTTTGGTGAAGAAGAAGTATTCACTACATCCATACAACATTAATATTGGTTAATTTTTTTTTTTTGGTGAGATTGAGTAATGGCGGCTTTCTATCATATAATATCGTCATTTTTATGTCATTAAATATATATATATATATTAACTAAATTGGTGCCATAGGTGGTATTTCAGCACGAACTGATAATACCTGTGTCCAAGAGGATTGCAACATGTCAAGCCCTGATAAGGTTCTTCACTTTATATCGAATCAATCCAAATGTTTCATTGTTTGTGTGAGACTGAGATGCGATCGGTAAACTCTTTTCTTTTTGTAAGTAACATCAAATCGGATCACGAATTTTGAAAAATATATCGTAATATTATGTACATGTATTCGATTTTGAGTACCCTTTTTTTATACTAATTTGCTGCTAGGAATCTCTAAAATCGAATTAATAATCAATAGAGATGACTGACTTGGCTCTTCGTTCAACTTCATCCACAATCATTGATTTGCAAGTTACTGCATATAGAAACGGGTTTACTCTCTATACTTAAAAAATACTAATGACTATGAAATTTTCAGAAAATTCTAAATAAATAAAATATAATTGTGAGAACTAAAAGTTTTTTTTCTCAAATTTAATTTCGTAACATTAATTTGCAAGTGTTGATTTTAATATTTTTAAATAATAGTAATTTTTTATAACATTTCAAAATTACTCCTTTTCTTTTTTTTAAATGTAGGGTAGTATAAAAGAGAGATAATGGTGGTACGAGGTCATATGATATCATTCATGATCCCTTTAGTCGTTCGATAGTATAGATTATTTGAATTTTAAATCATCCTGTGTCAAATCAGCAAATGGAAGCCACCTCATTATTTGACAAAATAATTGAGATGCACGTAGTGATTATTTTTAGAAAATATTTGAAACAATCGATATAAAATAATCGAATAAGAATAATAATACGATAAATGAATACATAATTTCAAATATATTCGGACAGTGTAATATTCATTCATAGTAGTCAGGTGAACTGTTGTGAAAATCAAGTGTATTAATTTAGAATAAAGATAAAAATGACTTCGTCAACTTAATATTTTGATATTATTGCCACAAAAATAGCTTTCCAATTTCCAGAAAAGAAGGAATTAAATATACACAAACAAATAAAAAAATTTGAGATTATCATCAATACAATCAAAGGAGCAAAAAAGTCATTTTTTGATGAAATGATCTAAAACAAATAATTTAATCATGTTTACAATTTGCAATTTCTTTATTCTTTTGAAGTAGTCTAAGTACTGTACTTTAATCAGTCACTGTATAATTGATATTTTAGAGATCTGAGATTTCAATTTACCAACTAATTAGTTACTTAAAATAATAATGTTGCTATCTGTAGCTTAGTTGGTGAGGTTTGCAACTCCAATAAGTGATTAGTAAAATAGTTAATCATGATTAGGTTGAAGTTTTAATTATTTTTTTTCAAGTGATTATGACTTGAACATTTCAAACAAGTAATTGTAATCAACAAATAACTTTTTTTAGAATTCTATGCCAAGCACGTAAGTATTATTTATCATAATTAGTGCTAAAGATGATTAGAACAAATACATTGAATTATGTTAGATTCTCATATTCCAAAAAACTGCCCATATATTTGGCTAATATTTTTTTATCCGAAAAAACATTAGAAAAATAATGCTTGAAAAAGGTTATCTACTTATTTATTATTTTTAATGAAGTATTAGGAGTATTAGTTTTGGTATATATTTATATGTTTTATTCTTTTAAGATTTTTGTATTTGACTGCTTTATATAGGTAGAAAATGATATAAAGTAATAGATATCATAATACTTCATAATTTAAAATATTAAAAACTACAAAAAAAAAATTGACTTTCGAAATTCTATCTATACCGTATAAAGTGGAATGAAGGGAGTAATATATATTATGTAAAATAACATAAATATAATACTGTAAATCACAATAATTAACAACTTGATTATTTAGAAACCTTGTAAGAAATAGTTGACTTTTGAAATTTCATTTTTATCACATAAATTAGGATAAAATGAGTAATATATAGTATGTAAAAATAGTTAAAATGTATTATAAATTACAATAATTAATCACTTAAAATATCTATTCAAAAACATATAAGAATTAGTTGACTCTCGAAATCTATTTGTGTCAGTGTCATATAGGAATAACATATATTATATGAAAATCAACTAAAATATACAATAAATAATCATAGTGATAATTATTAAGTTCAAAATATAGTAGAAATATATAAGAAAAATCGAATAATGAGCAGTGACGTATACAAAATTTAAATTTGAAATCTCACATTGAATTTTGAACATTTTTAACCTATTGGCAAACCCCTAATTTTGTGTTCAAAATTATATATACATATTAAAATTTTAAAGGAAAACTTACAGAAATTCTGCTAGTTTAGAAGTGATACATGTATCTCGCGATACATGAGTTAAAATTAAGTGTAATTTGTTATAGATACACAACATCCAAGTGGATATGCATGTATCTGAGATATATAGACAAATCTCGTCCGCTTCCTTAAAATCCCGCTAGTTTAGGTGTTAAATACTTAGATATACTTTAATTTACAGTATTATGAATCTTACCATATTTTGGTGCATTAAGATACGTCATGAATTTGGATACATGTGTTTTAGATACATGATGCTAAAATTATGTGTAATGTGTTCTAGATACATTGTATCTAAATGGATTCGCATTAATCTGAGATACACAGACAAATCTCGCTTTGCCACTCTCCTATGTGTCTAGTAATACCAGATACATGTGAATCACACAACATATATACATACATTTACATTTATCTAGTGTGATCCGTATGTATTTGGAATACACAACTATCTCCCTCCTCATCTCGCTCACCTTTCTCCTTCTTTCAATATATCTAATAGCAAAACTACATATATCTAAGTGTATCTTCCTTAATATATGATAGAAAACTCTTACTTAGTAGTCATAAGTAATTATTTAAAAATATAATATTCATGAATGTATGTCTAATAAGATAATTTTTTTGATTTAAAAAAAAATACCTTATATATATAATAGTGTCATTAAGGGTGTGTTTGGTACGGAGGAAAACATTTTCTTTCCATGTTTGATTGGCTTAAATATTTGGAAAATGTTTTCCAAATCAACTCATTTTCCTCAAATATAAGGAAAATGACTTCCCTTCCAAAATTGAGGAAAACATTTTCCAAACTCCACTTCATCCTTTAATTTTTTTTTCTTACCTTACCAATAACCTGTACCCGACCGTCTCCATTAATTTTTTATCTCTACCTCAACCCCCCCCCCCCTCCCCCCAAACAAAAAAAATAAAAATTATTTTTAAAAAATGTTTCAAATTTTAAGATTTTTTTTATCTCACCCAACCCCTATCACCCCTACCCCAAAAAAATTTCTTTTGAAAGATATTTCAAATTTTATTTTTTACGCCACTCCCCGGCCCCCCTCAAACAAGGTCAACCACTCCTCCGCCACCCCCGCCAATTTTATTTTTTTAAAAAAATTATTTCAGGGAAATATTTCAAAAAAAAATATAAAAAATCATTTTTTACGTCACCCCCCACCCCACCAAGGCTATCCCGGTCATTTAAAAAAAATTATTTTTGGAAAATATTTCAAATTTTTAATTTTTCCATTTTTACGCCACCCCCTACCCCTCCCCGCCACCTCCACCCTTTATCCCCCTCCCCACGCCACCCCACTCAGGTCATTTTCGTCAAATTTTTTTTAAGCAAAATCATTTTGAGAAATATTTCAAATTTAATTTTTTTTCATTTTTAAGCACCCCCATCCTCCCGCGCCACCCCACCCAACCCCCGTAAAAATATATTTTTGAAAAATATTTCAATTTTTTTAAAAAAATCATTTTTTATGCCCCCACCCCTCAGCCGCTACCCCCCTCCCGGGCGCAACCCCGTTAATTTTTTTTAAAAAAAATATAAATTTTTGGGTGAGGTCCTGGGTTGAAAGTCTAGGTCAAGTCCTGGGTTAGATCTCAGGGTCGAATTTGGAACGGTCATCGGGATCTTGTCTTAGTTTGAGTGTCGGGGTTGATTTTCGGATCAAAAATTATTTTTTTAAAGAGTATTTTTTAGTCTCAAGCCAAAAATAAAAGATATTTTGTGAAAAATATTTTTCATTCACCAAAAAATATTTTCTACTCACCAACCAAACATGAGAAATTAAGTTTGAAATCCACTTATTTTCCAAGAAAAACATTTTCCAAGAAAACATTTTTCATGAAAAACATTTTTCTTCGTACCAAAAACACCCTAAATTAATTAGGTATTCGAGAATAACGTTGCCTCTACTTGTCCACATAACTTTAGGTACACTCAGTAAATTCATCCATTTTATTACTCATATTATATATATATATATATATATATATATATATAGTTGAGACGTGGAAATTTCTTAATACACAAAGTACAACTAACAATATATTTGGGTTTCATCTCCATCCCTTTATTTTAATGTATCGTCTTCGTTTATCAACCACAATATTTCTTCTATACGTCACACTAGCTATATTAATGATCTCATATATGAAGCCTCAATATATTACAGATTTTTTTTTATATACTCTATTTGTTTTAAAAGGAACGATTTAGTTTGATTTGATATGAAATTTAAAAAAGTAAAGAAGATTTTTCAATCATGTAATTCTAAACTAATATCATGTCAAATGTATCAGAATGTCCTTTAATCTTGTGAACTTTGAAACAATGAAATTAAAGTGTTACCAAAAAAAGAAAAAAAATATATTTTTTAATTAGATTAAAAATCAAAGTAAGTCATTTTTCTCAAATGAAAGAAGTAACTGTAGGTGACAAAAAAAATTATAATAAAATGATCGCATGTATGTAACATATGCTTTATCTCAATTTTAAAATCTTGCTCAAGAAGTACTGAATATTATTCGAGGTTATATAAATTTGAGTTTTAAAGTTTGAATATTCCATGATTTAATTACATTTGTAATATTCTACTTTTCTATTAATGGGAATATATATAATACTCTTTATCAATTTCAGTATTTGATGTCGGGGAAATAATTAAAATTCACAATAATAATAATATAATATTATTAATAAAATAGTAGTCCTGAAAATAGATAAATACTACGATGATATATAAATAATAGTGCGTAAATTAATACTCGAGTCCGTGCTGGGCACAAACTATTTCAATAGTATGAAATGTTTTCCCAGAATTAAACAAGTCTTCCTTATCTTAAATAGAGGATACATGAATCAACAAATTAATTAATATCAGCAAGTTATTAGTAGGGAAATAAAATAACAAAGCCAAACTCATTAAATAAATTAAAAGGAGAAAATTAAAAAGAGAAAAAAGGCAAGTCGTGAGGGAGAGTAAGATTGATGCCTAATCATTTCATAAATGCAAGATGCCAATTTATATGCCAATAAGAAACCTAATCACAAGATTAGATTTCATGCAAAAAACCATTGTGAGACAAGTGTCAAGGTGGGTGAAAAAAAATATGGCATACACTGCCAAGTTTATCATTTCTCCAAATTATTTTTTTCAATACACTTTAATTATTTTGGCTTTGTATATACACTTTAAAATAAATTCATTTGAAATAAATATTTACTTACAATTGACTTGTAGAGGTTTTTGCCATCTTGAATAGTCACTTATGTTTATTTTTCTAGCAAAATAAATTCAAATTCAAATTCAAAGTGTTCAAACACAAAAATGTATAATTTTGATTTTTATTCATTGAAGACTTATATATGCTTCTACATTTAACTTTATTAGTTTTTTTTTTTTTATAGAATTGGTCAATATATAATAAGATGATAACATTATTGTCTAGAGAAATAATTTTGTTGACAAGCGTACCGTCACTTTCGTGTTTGGTAATATTACTAATTTGATTAATTTCAATTCAATATTATATTACGTTAATTTTTTAGATTTGAACTCGAAATTCGAATAAAAGTTTGATAAGGGTAAACAAATTTTATGCATGTTAATGTAAGTCGTGGTTGGAGGTGTCTATGAACAAACTAATATTTTAATTCTCCATGCATGTGAGATCGTACTTTTTTATTTCTTCAATTCCTCAAGGGTTATTAAAATTTTGATTTTTCTTATTTGTTTTTTTCTTTTTGAAGTCAAAGTTTGGTGCTTTATCACTTTCAAATAAAAAATGTCTTAAATTAATACACAAAAGAAAACAAAATTTTATAGCACAACTTGAAAGGTCAACTTGAACTTATAGATAACGGCCGTTAAGTTTGACGGAGGAATTTTCTCATTAGATTATGGAGAGTTGGTGGATTAATGTTAATATATTACTGCAATTGGGCATCAATGTCAAAGCTATTATGTGGCTGCCACCTTTTTAGAGATCTATCACATGTTATAATATCATAAATAAACCGGCAAATAAAAAGTATCTTTATAAACTACTATTGATTAGGGATAATGGGCTTTTTTTAAAAAATTTATTACTACTTTCATTTTAATTTATGTGATGCAATTTGGTTTGACACAGAGTTAATAAGTTAGTCATATTTGTGTGACTATAAATTATTTCATTAAAAATAAAATAAATATTTTAAAGTTAAATTGTTACTTAATTAGAAACAAGTTATTCTTTTTCAGATTGACTATAAAAAATGTATTATATAAATTTAAATAAAGAGAGTAGTTTTTTTTTCAATTTGTTACTATGTATTATTTTTTGTGTTGTTACTGTTTTTTCCCCATTATTTTTATATGATTTCTTTATTATTATAGGTGTTTTTATTGATGTTGATATGCTTTATTTGTGTCGATTGTCTATTTATTATCATAAATAATTTCTTTATCTTTACAAGATAATATGTATACATCATTTCTTAGATTCTATTTATAAAATTATACATATGTGGTATTATATTGATTTTAGGGTTAATGGTCTTGCTTTTGTTAGGTAAAAAGTTTTACTAGTTGATGGTAGGATTAATGGACTTCACTTTTCTATTTGGTTATACTTTTCGCAATTATAGTGTTTTAAATGTTATCTTCTTTTTTTTTTTTTTGGAAACGGAGAAAACAATTACCACTATTATATAAAATAAATTATTGTTCTACTGTAAATGTGTCCCCATCTGAAAACCATCCACCAACTAATTAATATGGCAAAGGAATTATTAAACCATAACACCGATTACATTAATGGCTTCCTATGTTTCAATTTATATGATATATATATTTTATGTTAGTTAAAAAGAAGAAGATAATATTTCTTTATTTAATAACAACTTAACTTTAAAATGTCAATTATAGTTTTAACGAAATTATTTATAGCAACATAAACACCTGAAGTTTATTTTTAATCATAAACTTCAAATTTTTTTCTATGTTTTTAAACTCTATACGCAATTAAACTATATCATACAAATTAAGACGGAGAAAAGAGTACATGTTTATTAACTTCCCCCGTTGAATGGCTAGAATTTTTCAAACCATATACTATATTATAAAATTAAAAAAAAGGTACTAAAGAGGACACGAATACCAATAAGAAGTCTTGAACTGCACCTACCACACTGCTGTGCACCCTAGAAAGCACAAAAGGCCAAAATGACTAATGTTTTGAATAATTAACTTAAATAGTCGTTAAATTAAATAGCTAATTAATACATAGTATGATTATATATAATCGTCCGAAGGTTAAATTATAAGGAAGTGCAGAATTTAGCAATTAACTCATTATTCAATAGGTTCGACTACTTTAAATCTAATAGTGAATGGGTATGAATTTTTCTTTAAAATATAAAATATTCGATTAAGGCTCGTGAATAATTGAATACCTCAAGTGTAAATATATTTAACGAGTCATCTATTTTCAAATGTGAAAAGTTGCTGAAATCCTTCACTACACATGCATTTTTACCATTTTGGTTATGAAAAATCGATTTGTCCCTCAATCAACACCATTTCGATTAAAAACTTAGCTAGCTACTTTAAATACTTATTATTTGTTTCTTATTATATACAGTTACAATAACGGGTTCACAGGTTCGAAAAAACCTCAAACGTGTTTGTTTATTTCACGAATGAATCAATTTTTAAAACAAAAGCGCCTGTAGCTCAGTGGATAGAGCGTCTGTTTCCTAAGCAGAAAGTCGTAGGTTCGACCCCTACCTGGCGCGATTTTTTAATTATTTATTTTATAGCACGCTTTTTTATTTTTTTATTTTTGCTTAATTTTTATATGTTTCATTTTTAAATTTTTTGGAATAAATGCTTTATTTGTTCTATGTTTCATTTTTAAATTTTTTGGAATAAATGTTTTATTTGTTATATGCTTTACTTGAACTTAGTGTTTATAGAAAAGAACTTCTATGCTCTCCGTCCTCCTATGCAAGCAAATTCTGCTTCTATTATATTTGCTCTAGATTGACTAATGATTCTTAGGTTCATTTATTGAAAACAACCTCTCTATTACGATATCTCTCTGTCTCTGCTCTAAAAGCCTCCTGTTATATATGATTCACAGTGTTCATTTATGGGAAACAACTTCTTCATTATATTCCTTCAAGATTAAACTACTTGAGTCATTTTCTTGCACTACATTTTCTCTATTCAACTTAGAATCCTAACAATCACTTACTAAAATAATGTATGTGTTTGTTTTGCTTGTAAATAACTAATACTAAGGAAGATATAACTAAATCAAAACAAACAAGCGCATGTAGCACAGTTGATAGAGCATCTATTTCATAAGCAGAAAGAATTTCAACAATCATCTCGATAGAACATATATTTTTCCAGTGAAAGTAGAATGCTATTATGTCAATTACTAGCAAACAGGTGCAGCATTGAAGAAAAGGAAAGTTGAACTTGGAAACAAAAGTATAAATAATAAGTACAAGAGAAAGAGTGGTTGTAATACTGGGACTAATGCCATTCTCTTCTACTCTTTCTACCATTTTACGCGCCCCTTGAATTTCAGCAACAAAATCAACACAGTACACATCGTTAATCGTTTTAGTGCATATGCTTGTTCATTTGATCTTCAATTCTTTATGACTTATAGGGGTCAGCATCAAGCATTGCAACTCTGGCTTTCAGCTGATCTCTCTCTGCTGCTACTGCTTCAAGGATTTTGTTCAATTCTTCGACATCATTGTTCTTCTTGACAATGCTTGACTTTAGTTGCTCAACTTCCGATGCAAACAAAATCTCTGCTGCTACTCTCTCTAGTCTAGCTTGACTAAGAGCCTCATCTAATAATTCGCAGCGTTCATATGATTCATCATTATATTCCTCCAAAGATGATATATCCTTCAAGAGTCTGCAAATTTTAGCTTGAAGCTCCAAGTTTTCTTCTAATAATGCCTTGTCCACATTCGATGATATTGATTCTCTCACTTGTCTAAATTCCTCATCATCGTCATGCGCATTATCTTCATACCTCAAAATTCCACCCTGCACCATTGAAACAACTCGATCCCCTTCCATCTCTATGTAAAGTTTCTCTATCATATCGCGTAGCTCAGCCTCCAACTCATCAGTCCCCTCATGTTGCAACTCTTCTCCATCATCATCGTTGCTCTGTGTATATGAGTCATCAGAAATGACCGGTTGTTGTGATTGAAGCCCTAGAACATTTAGGTCCAACTTTTCTTCTAATAATGCCTTGTCAACTCGATCCCCTTCCAGCTGTATGTAAAGTTTCACTATCATATCGCGTAGCTCAGCCTCCAACTCTTCTTCTTCATCATCATCATCACCACCATCACTCTGTGTATCTGAGTAGTAATTTGAGAAGTTACTGCTGGATGAATCTCGTACTGGTTTGTTCGTGAGGGCCAATACCATCATCCTGATAGCTGGATTCTTACTAATTTGTCCTCTGAAGTGATTATTATTCCCTATAGAAGAAACACCTCGTTTTAGTTGCCTAGAGCCCACCGAGCTCACATGAGCATTTGACTGCTTAGAGCTATGGAGTTTAGATAAAAGAGGCAGGGAGATTTTGCCTGAACTAACATTGGATGCGCCTTGTGATGAAATAAGACCTGAATTAGGAATGCTGTTTAGAAGCTCTCCTGTCTCATGATTATAGCGCTCAGCCAATAAACAATGTATGCGGTAGCACTTGTCAACAAGGTTGATTAGTTCTTGTCTACTCTGATCATACATTTCGAACTTCTTAGCAAATGAGACTGCATTTGAATCTTCAATGATTGTCAGCATCCTTCTAAAATTCCGGTTCATCTCTGAAATATCAAGTAAACTTGAATTGAATATGTATGTATGAGTTAATATCCCAATGCTTACGAAAGTCACTCTACTTCAATTCTTACTCCAAAACTCACTCAACTTTGATTTTTACTCACTTTAACTTAAAGTATTTTTTTTTACTTACAAAGTCTCTTTTCTTCTTCTTTTTTTCATTTAAAATTTGCATATATGAAATTTTTATTTAGCTGAGTGACCATGGAGGATATTAACTCATGTATATATGGATCTATCACAACACAATAAGCTTGGTTTATGTAGCACTTGCAAATAGCTAAATAAGTAGTAAAATATCAACAAAAATAACTTACCTTCAAGATTCTCTTGAAGCCACTGGGAGTTGCTGTTTTTGGGTCCAAATAAGCTATCCAACCATCTGGGACGTTGTAATTTCTTTGATTCCATCTTCTTCATCTGGTTTTGATTTGGCGGTACAACCAGTAAGTAATAAAGCACTTCTAATTAACTCTCTCTGTAATGTTGGTTAGTACTGCCCTCCCATCCATCCACTAATTATTGGGATATATATTATTAATCATGCGTTTAGATAGGGTTAACAATAATTGACGTGGTCAATACATTCAACATTTCTTGATTTTATTATGGCAAACGCTTATTTGAAGTAGTACAGAAAAAACAAAGCTATACACATAAAAACTAATTTCTTTTTCACTTCTAAATTAATGAGAAGAAATTGAAAATTTTGAAAGATGTTACCTTTTAAGTTTGTCTTGAAGCTTCTAATATTGAAGGAAACTGATAGAGACCAAAATTAGCCTTCAACTATTCGAAATAACCCTCAAATTCTAAGTCTCCAGCAACGTGTTAAGACTTTCTATTGGACCTGAATGCCTGCCTTTTTAAAATTTATTTAAGAGGGTATATGAGATTGCATTAATTAGACGTACGAAGACAAATGGGAGGAATAAATTTTACAAATATGAATGCATTCTTGTTGGTTGTTGAATTGGTACATTATCATTGATTTTCCAACATTGACTTTTGTTCAGAACTCTATTATTAAGTCAATAACAACAACATTATCATTATCACTGTGATGAAAGTAGAGAAGTTATTTCTCACCAACTCTTAACTCTTAAACAGTTAAACACTGTTATAATGTCTTTTGCAAGTATGAATCATAGTTTGGATAATTCTCAGTCTCTCAAACAAATCAATAAAAACTCTCTTTGGCTTAATTATATCTGTCGTTAAGTATTAGAAAAGGGCCAAAAATATCTTTCAATTATTCGAAATAGCAACGTGTTAAAACTTTCTCTTGAACTTGAATATATGTGTCATTTTTTATTTATAAGGGTATATGCGTTTGCAATAATTAGACATACGGAGACAGATGGGAGGCGGAGCAGTAAATGTGAAAAATATGTCAAATGTCGGTGGTTGAATTTGTACGTTTCATTGATTTTTCATCTTTGACTATTCTTCACAACTCTACTATTAAGTCATCAGCAACAACATGGTTAGTGTGATCCCACAAGAAAAATTATTTTGAATAAATTGTCAACTCAAACTCTATTATTAAGTTAATTAAACTAAAAGCTTTATCAATCACCTCAACTTTGATAGGAAAAAATAAAATCACCTAGGAGAACATTTGGGCCACAAACAGGCTCATAATTCGTTAATTTGTCTAAACATTCTACACAGCTACAAGTGGAAGATTGACACGACTAGAAATCAACTTTCTACCTTAAAATTTATGGATCTTTTATTAATGCTTATCAAAAATTACATTTCATAGTTTCATATTCCAATTTTTCAATGACCAAGGTGTCCTCTGGAAGCAAACCACTACAAAGATTACATGTTCATCTACTGCACACAAAAGACAAATCTTTGTGGCCATCTGCTGCATGCAGAAAGAGACTAACATCATCTTCGGCCATTGCATGTGCAACAAGATCAGCAGGCAAATATAACCGGAAAACAAAAGTATAGCCACATTTTATAGAAATACACAAGATAACATCTCCCACAAGATTAAATCTAAACAAACTCTCTCTCATAAGCAAAGTTGCACCAAACGTCAACATGTTTCCTCAGGTTAAACACAAAGCAAAACATACAAAACTCCAACATACTCTATTATGAGAAGAAATTGTCCAACTAACAATCCCCAAGCTGTATCAGGTCCCAGCTTTCCGACGTCCAACACGAGCAACGAAACCAGCCTTGATAGGAGCAACTGATCTTCCAGAGCCACACTGTAAGAAAATAAACAAAACAAAAACAAGTTAAACATGAGAAATAAACAATTTAAAGCTAACTTGTTTTCCATTATTCAATATTTTCCTAGTACCCTTTCCAAATTGGAAAAAAGAAACAAGAGAGGAGGAAAAATGCAAACAATTTTTAAAGGTGATCGTGTAAATAAGAAAGCAGCCATTTTCCTCTTTTTTTGAGGTAAAAAGCAGGCAGGCAGGCAGGGTTGAAAGAGATAGGGAATACTAAATAAATTAAGATAAAGGGAAGGCCTGAGATCTCATATATATTTCTAAGATATATGATCTGGCAATTGAAACTTCACATTTTGTCCCAGAAGTAGAGCCTAGAATCTAGAAGCACCAGCACTTGCTCAGCGAAATCCCAAAGAGAGAACTTTATACACCCCACTCACCCTATGCACCACATGGATTCAAAGGAAACAAAAACCTAAAAGTACCTAGACAATCACCTGCCACAAAGTCCATTCTCTATTTGTCTGATGGAAGAAAAATTGGAGCACAAGTTACAAAGATATGCTTTTCCATTCACAAAGTGAAAGTTGAATGCAGATAATTAACAGATATCGCGTCTATTTGAATAAGTACCTTCTTGCATCGGAGGAAGAAAAGACGGTTCTCTTTTGAAAGGATAGTATCTGGACTTTTACAGCCATTGCAAATGACATACTCATCTGAAAGCAAAAGAGCATTGCCGAGAGCCGTTAGATCGTAGGATGCAGAAGCGCATACAAAACACTATTAATTAACATGTAAAAACAGAAAGAATGTCATCTCTAAATAGCTGCAGCCTGCATATATAGATCAGGGATTGACAACAGGAACTTACTGACATATCGGCAGAGGATTCCTAGGAGCAAATCTTCCCTTGATGACCACCAATCTTTGATGCCCATCAAGTGATCCACTAGTCCCCATTTCAGCCAGCAAGAATGTCATAACATGCTCAGGCTGCCTATGCATCCTATAAATACAAAACAAATAATCAAGCAGTGCAATGAGGTAGAACATACAGAAAGACAAACTGACCAAATTAAAACTCACAGGGAATCCAATGATAACCTTCCACTAGTGATGCAATTTAACAGACTATTATCAATCATGAGACATTATACAGCATTGAATAGTTGCATGAAAGAGAAAGTTGCTAGAGGTGCACATGAACTATTTCGGTGCAGCAATATATTCCATCATATAAAGTGTTTGATGTTTTAGCCGAACTATTTCGGTGCAGCAATATATTCCATCATATAAATTGTAGTTAAACAACTAACTACAATTCTTAGCCATGTAAGGCAGCAATGAAAAACCAAACTTTATATTGTGATTGGTGAATATGGTGGTCACTATCAAAGTACAAGCTGTGGGGAAATTGACAAGGTGCAAGGATCTTCTGCACGTAGTCACTTACTAAAGCAATTAGCATATGATGTCTGTTGTCAAAACAAATAAAAAAAATACACGTCCATGATGCTGAATATAAGCCATTCAACCAAAAAAGAACAAGTGGACAGCAGTAATTGATGCAAAGGTTACAAGGAAAGAGAGCCAAGTGACAAAAGAACTTACGTCTTGCAAAGATCCATGAAATTCACAAACACAGTTTTCTTTGTGCCTTCACGAAGAACTTGAGGGGATCTCATAACTGTCCTTCGCCTATCTCCAGCAAAGCTCAGGATTATTCTCACGGAGAATGTTGAATACTCTACCCAGAAGCTGCAGAATCGAAAGCAAAAATCAATTGCAATTAACAAAAGGCCTAAAAGCAAACCAGTAGTACTGTGCATCAGGAGACGACAATCAGATCTATGCCACTAGTTCCGTATAGCAAATAAAGCAGTCAACCTTTGCACGAAGAAGTACAATGGACACATCTTTGGCAATATAGTCCTAGTCTTAGCACAGATTCCTTATATTAGAAATGTATACAAATGATACTGCCCTTACACTTAGCTTGTCTTAGGGGTTATTTAGTTATCCATCAAAAAGTTTACATAAGCATAAGATAACCATCAAAGTACCAAACATTTGAAAACTTTTTGAAACTTAGGGTGACTTGGCGGTTACACAAACTACACAAGGTTTTTAATTGTATGCCTGGACTGGTTCTGTGAGGTTGCAGTAATGCATTATTACTCGGCTCAAGTTCATGTGTGAGTAGCTACATATTATCTTGCACAATCGAGTGCATTCTAAAAGTGTCTCTTAGCAGGTATATATGCATAAAAATACAGACAATTAAGAAAATATCTCCTCATATTCATAATCTCGATCAGTTCCCTCCCAAGGTAACTGTTTTCTTCATTATATTCCTCCAAGATTAAACTACTTGAGTCATTTTATTGCACTGCATTTTCTCTATTCAACCTAGAATCCTAACAATCACTTAATATAATGTATTTATGGACCTATCACCACACATTTTCATATAGCTAGATAAGTATTCTAGGATTGGACAAGGACATACAATGCAAGTAAATAAGTATTCCCACAACTCCCAATCAGTGGAAATAAGTCTTCAGGTTTATGACCACTGAGAGCTTTTTCTTATGCTGATTTGTTTTTTTTTTCTTGCTTACTCACTCAGAATGTGTGTATCAACTGGTTTAGGAGCCGAAAGAGCATTCAGCATCTATCTATCGACAGTAGTGGATTGAAGAGTTTAACAAAACTATATGTGTCTGTGCATATTGTTTCGCTTGTAAATAACTAATACTAAGGAAGATATAACTAAATCAAAACAAACAAGCGCATGTAGCTCAGTTGATAGAGCATCTGTTTCATAAGCAGAAAGAATTTCAACAATCATCTCGATAGAACATATATTTTTCCAGTGAAAGTAGAATGCTATTATGTCATTACTAGCAAACAGGTGCAGCATTGAAGAAAAGGAAAGTTGAACAAAAGTATAAACAATAGTACAAGAGAAAGAGTGTGGTTGTAATACTGGGACTAATACATTTCTCTTCGACTCATTCTACCATTTTACTCATCAGTCCCCTCATGTTGCAACTCTTCTCCATGATCAGCGTGGTTCTCTGTACCTGAGTAGTTACTATTGGATGAATCTTCTGATTCTAATTGGGCTAGGATCTTACCAAAATTAGAATCATGAAAACTGGATTTTTACTAATTCTTCCTCTGATGTGATGATTACTCTCTTTAACAGAAACACCTCGTTTTAGTTGCTTAGAGAGACGGAGGACACATCAAAATTTATCTGCTTAGAGCTAGGGAATTTAGATGAAGGAAGCGGGGATTGTATCGCAGAGCTTTTGCCTGAACTAACATTGGATATGCTAATTTGTGATCGAATAAGATCTGAACTAGCTAGCTAGGATGTAGTTCAGAAGCTCTCTTGTCCCATAATTATAGATAGCGCTCAGCCAATGAATAATGTATGCGCGCGGTAACACTTATCAACAAGGTTGATTAATTCTTGTCTACTCTGATAATATATACATTTCCACCTTTTTAACAAATGAGTCTGCATTTGTATCCTAGCTCCTTCTAACATTCCGATTCATCTCTGAAATATCAATTGGTAAACTTGGATCTATCTATCACTACACAATAATCTTGGTTTACGTAGCACTTGCAAATAACGGAGAAAATAAGTAGTACTCCGTAAAAAATGACAAAAAGTAACTTGGAGTTGCTGTTTTTGGGTCCTAAGAAGCTATCTAACCATCCGTTTGGTTCTGAAGGGTAATTAGGACGTCATGCGGAAGCTTACAATTGCAAATAATATGATTCATAAATTAGATGACAAAAACTTATACTAAAAACTAATATTTATATGAAAACTAATATAAAGAAAAATATTAAAACTGTTGAGAGATTAAATCTCCCCATAAACAAAACTCACTAAACGACTACATTGTAGATTCTATTATGTTATGCTATGAGAATAGGGATCTTCAATTTATAGATCTCCAAACATTTCCTCTAAGGAAAGAATAAACCAAATATGGAAGAAAATTATATTTTCCTTTTAGAAAAAGTTCAAGCATTTATGATAATACTTTGACTTTTCTTTAAGGAAAAAATAAATTTCAAATAAGGTAAGAAAATCAAGGCAAAACCCTAACACCATCTGGGACGTTGTAATTTCTTTGATTCCATCTTCGTTTTGATCTGGCGGTACAACCACTAATAAACCAATTAACTCCCATCCATCCACTTAATAGGATATATATTATTAATCATCCATTCAACATTTCTTGATTTTATTATGGCAAATGCTTGCTTGAAAAGTAAGGCAGAAACACCAACTTATATCTGTGTATAAGTAAATACACATAAAACTAACTTATTTTCGACATCTAATTTAATGAGAAAAGATTGAAGCTTCTGAAAGATGTTACCTTTAAGTTTGTCTTGAAGCTGCTTCTAATATTGAAGGAAATTGATTCAGACCAAAATTAGTCTTGAACTATTCTACTTACATATATCTATCTATCAATATTTATTTGGAAAAGTATCAAAATTAGCCTTGAACTATTCGAAATAGCTCTCAAATTCTGAGTCTCCAACAACGACTCTCTCTTGGACTTGAATATATGTCTTTTTTTATTTATTTACGAGGGCATATGAGATTTCCGTTAATTAGACGTACGATGACAGATGGGAGCAATAAATGTCAAAAATATGAATGCATGCATGCATGTCGGTTGTTGAATTGGCACGTTTTCATTTGATTTTCCAATATGACTATTCTTCACTATTATTAAGTCAATAACAACATCATTATCAGTGTGATGAAGGTAGAGAAGTTATTAATTTCAGACAAACTCTAAACTCTATTATTTAAGTCATTTGTAAGTTTGGATATTTCTCAATCTATTTCGTGTTTCATTAATTACTAGAACAGATATCAGCATTTTACAGTTGAATTTGTTGCTGAATCATTTTGAACATATATTGTTCCCATTTCCTACTGATTTGATCCCCACTGCCTCTTAGAAAATCAAGAAAAACTTTCTTTGACTTAATTAAATCTGTCATTAAGTATTAAAAGAGGGTGAAAAATATCTTCCAACTATTCAAAATAGCAACGTGTTATGACTTTCTCTTGGACTTGAATGTGTCATTTTTTATTTACGAGGGTATGTGCATTTGCAATAATTAGACATACGGAGACAGATGGGAGCAGTAAATGTGAAAAATATGGATGCATGCATGTCGGTGGTTAAATTGGTACGTTTCATCACAACTCTATTATTAAGTCATCAGCAACAATATGGTTAGTGTGATCCCACAAGTGACTCTGAAGAAGGTAGAGAAGTAGGGAAGTTATTTTCGATAGATTTTTAATCTTCGGCCATTGCATGTGCAACAAGATTAGAAGTTGAATATAAGCGGAAAACAAAAGTATAGCCCCATTTTATAGAAATAAACAAGATAACATCTCCCACCAAAGTAAATCTAAACAAACTCTCTCTCATAAGCAAAGTTTCACCAAACGTGAACATGTTTCCTCAGGTTAAACACAAAGCAAAACATACAAAACTCCAACATACTCTATTATGAGAAGAAACTGTCCAACTAACAATCCCCAAGCCGTATCAGGTCCCAGCTTTCCGATGTCCAACACGAGCAACAAAACCAGCCTTGATAGGAGCAACTGATCTTCCAGAACCACACTGCAAGAAAATAAACAAAACAAAAACAAGTTAACATGAGAAATAAACAATTTAAAGCTAACTTGTTTTCCATTATTCAACATTTTCCTATTACCTTTTTCAAATTGGAAAAAAAAAAAAAAAACAAGAGAGGAGGAAAAATGCAAACAATTTTGAAAGGTGATCCTTTGTAAATAAGAAAACAGACATTTTCCTCCCCTTTTGAGCTAAAAAGCAAGCTCACCTCTATCTATTACAGGTGTACCGAGATGGGGAATACTAAAACCTTGTTGTTTTTTGATTGGTTAAGAGATGGGAATATTAAAGCATTCTCGAGGGTAGAACAGATATCACATGATCAAAAGCATAAACAATTCATTCAAGAAAAGCAACCCAGTATAAATAAATTAAGATAAAGGGAAGGCCTGAGATCTCATATATATTACTAAGATATATGATCTGGCAACGGAAACTTCATAAATTTGGAGCCTAGAATATTCTAGAAGCACCAGCACTTGCTCACCGCAAGCTCAAAGGTTGGTTGCGTTTATTTCTTCATTATATTCCTCCAAATATGACATTTCATTCAAGCGTCTGCAAATTTCACCGTGAAGCTCCAAGGTTTCTTTTAATAATGCCTTGTCAACATTCGATGATACTGATTCTTTCACTTGTCCGTCATCTTCATACGGCCTCAAAATTCTGTGTTGCAACATTGAAACAACTCGATCCCATTCCATTTGTATATAAAGTTTCTCTATCATATCGAGCAGATCAACCTCCAACTCATAATCACTCCCCTCTTTTTCATCATCATCAAGTTTCTCTATCATATTGCGCAGATCAGCCTCCAACTCATAATCACTCCCGTCTTTTCCATCATCATCAAGTTTCTCTATCATATCGCGCAGATCAGCCTCCAACTCATCACTCCCCTCTTTTCCATCATCATCGTCACTCTCTGCATCTGAGTGGTAACTTAACATCGTGAACTTTTTTTCAGAAACACCTCGTTTTAGTTGCTTAGAGACCACCGAGCGCTCAGGAGCATTTGGCTGCTTAGAGCTACTGGGTTTAGATAAAAGAGGCCGGGAGCTAACATTGGATATACTAATTTGTGATGGAATAAGACCTGAATTAGGAATGTTGTTCAGAAGCTCTCCTCTCCCATGATTATAGCACTTGTCAACAAGGTTGTTTAATTCTTGTCTAGTCTCATTATACATTTCCACCTTTTCAGCAAATGAGTCTACATCTGAATCTTCAATGATTTTCAGCTTCCTTCCAACATTCTCGTTTATCTCTGAAATATCAAGTAAACTTAGAGTATGTATGTTTGTATGTACGAATTTGTAGGCATTTGGACATGCAATTTCATATCGCGATAAGAAATCATCGTTTCCACATGAGATTTCATCAATCTCAAATTCTCCAAAAATGATAATTTTAGATTTTCACTTAATATTTATAGTTAAGTGACTTTTGAAGTAAAAATCAAAATTAAGTCACTTTGTAAGTAAAACACTAGAGGGGGTTGTTTGACTAATAATGCTAATGCACAAATTATTTTTTATTAAGTGTTTGGTTCATTGTTTCACACATAATCTTGTATTTGGTTTAGAACTCTACAAAAAACTTCTTTCCTATTATACCCTTAAGTTTTTATGAGATATTCTATTTCGTTTAATTGGGTCAAGGTTGATAACATGCGGACAATATTAGTATTTTTTTGTGGCCTTCTAACTAGTTAGGAGAAGAATAATTTTGTCGTCATGTTTGTTATTTTCTCACTTAAATTATTTGAGAATAAAACTCTACAAAAATCTTCTTTACAATTATACCCTTGAATTTTTGTAGGATTTTTTATTTTATTTAATTAGTCAAGCTAAATACTAAAAAATATATAAAACAATTGTTCTTAATTTTGAGGTGTAATGTGCCACTACGAAGATCCTTGATAGGACGGTGTATTTCTAATTTTTTTGTTGATCAAATATTACCTTAAACTTTAAATATATTTAAGGCTACTTAAATTGTTCAAATACTTGAAGCTTATTTATTTTATTTTTTTAAAAAACAAATAGTTCAAGTGGTCAATCAACTTACTACATTTAAAAAGAAAAAGAAACCAAAAAAAAAAAATCAACTCAATATAGCAAACCATACATGGGAGGAAAAAAATGTAAGTTTGTGAAATCATGAAATTACTCTGAACCAATTTTAATCCTATGATTATTCTAATTAATACTGCCTCGAGTTCATATAGTTGAATGACTTTTGAAGTAAAAATAAAAGTTGAGTAACTTTCTATGTTAAAACTCCTTAACTGGAAGATATTAACTCATGTATGGATCTATCACAACACAATAAGCTTGGTTTACGTAGCACTTGCAAATAGATAAATAAGTAGTAAAAAATCAATAAAAATAACTTACCTTCAAGATTCTCTTGAAGCCACTTGGAGTTGCTGTTCATGGGTCCTAAGAAGCAATCTAACCATCTGAGATGTCGTGATTTCGTTGATTTCATCTTCATCATAAAGCACTTCTAGTTAACTCTCTGTGTAATGTTGTTTAGTACTACCCTTCCATTCATCCACTTATTGGGATATATATTATATATTGATCATGCGGTTAGATATGGTAACAATTGTCATGGTCGATCCATTCAACAATATTTCTTGGTTTTATTATGTCAAACACTTGATTGAAGTAATGCAGAAAAAACAAAGTTATTTCTGTGTATAAGTAAATACATAAAACTAATTTATTTTCGACATCTAATTTAATGAGAAAAGATTGAAACTTTTGAATGATGTTACCTTTAAGTTTGTCTTGAAGCTTCTGATATTGAAGGAAACTGACTGAAACCAAAATTAGGCTTGAACTATTCGATTTACATATATCTATCTATCAATATTTATTCGGAAAAGAATCAAAATTGGCCTTAAACTAATAGAAAGAGCTCTCAAATTCTGAGTCTCCAGCAATGTGTGAAGACTTTTTCTTAGACTTGAATATATGTCTTTTTCTTATTTATTTACTAGGGCATATGAGACTTGCATTATTTTAATTATACATACAATGACAGCTGGGAGTTGTTGAATTGGTACGTTTTCATTGACTTTTAAACATGAGTATACTTCAGAACTCTATTATTAAGTTAAGAGGAAATACATAATTACCATATGAAACTTATATTTTTTCCGTTTCATTTTATGTGAGGTATTTTGACTTGACACAGAGTTTAAGAAAGAAAGGAGAACTTTTAAAACTTGTGGTTCAAAATGAATGATAGAAATTTGTGTGGCTGTAAATCATTTCAGTAAGGGTAAAATACACATTTTATAGTTAAATTGTTTTTTAATATAGAAATGTGTCATTCTTTTTGGGACTGACTAAAAAGGAAAGTAAGTCACATAAATTGGGACAGAGGGAGTACCTTTTTTTTAAGTAGACACCTTAAGTTTGCGGAGGTCCTGTTACCCCACGAAACCATTCAAAAGAACAATAAATACATCATTTTTTCACCATCAATGCTCTCAATCCAAGAGTGTGTGCCACACCTCCAACCCATTTAACAAAGGCCGGGTTTTATCCTAACCCATTCATTTTTTAACCCATAACCCCAATCCTAAGAAACTTCCAACCCATTTCACTTTCACCTACCCTCATCTCTCTCTTCGACTGATCAAAAGCCTAAGAAACTTCATAAGGCGAAGTTGGTAACATTGCTAGTTGAAATTTGTTGAATAGTGGTGTCAGAACGAATAAGTGAAGGCTCATAGGTTAGTTATTTGAAAAATATTTGAAAAAAAGTTTATTTTACATTGTAAGTGAATTTTATAGTTATTCATATATTTTGAAAATGAGTTTTATTGAAAAGTCAGAAATTCGAAGGTTGTTGATCAATTAATGTAGTGCTCATCTTGCGAAAGTGAATCAAAGTTAGAGAGATATTGCAGTCCTTACTCGCCATGACACTATAGCAAGCTTCAATGGGTTGTCAATAGTGTTTGAATTAATTTTGGGGAAGATGGGTTTTTTTTAAAAAAATAAAAAATTCAATTTACAATGCCACATGGCTGTTTTATATTGGTTTGGGGTTGTTTTTTAAAATACTCACGCGCCCCCGAAAACGTGAAAATACAGCAGATGCGGAAGCGGGTCAAAATGTTATATTTAGTCTGGTCGAAAATAGTTTAATGGGGTAATAGAACTTCCGCAAAATTTATGTGTCTACTTCAAAATAAGGTCTAAGTTCAGTGGGGACTTTATGTATTTTCTCTTAAGTTAATAACAACAACATTATTGAAGGTAGAGAAATTATTTTTGACAAACTCTTAACTCAAACCGTCAAATTCTATTATAAAGTCATGTGTAAGTATGGATCATGGTTTGGATATTTCTCAATATTCTATATATAATAAGCCACATGCAACTATGATTGTAACTATCTTGTTAGCTTTCAACCAAAAGCTAACAAGATTTTTAGTTACATATTTTGTAACTTAGATTTTGAGAAAAAATATTAAGTGATACTTGAAGTTGTCCCGAATTTTCAAAAAGACACATTAACTTTGCGTGCGTCCTATTACCCCACAAAACATTCAAAATCACAATAAATACACATTTTTTACACAATATTTCCACTTTGGACAAAAATATCCTTCGAATGTGCAATTTCTTAAAAACAAAAAGTCGGACCCATTATTGATGTATTGAACGATGCTTTGGTAATTTCCTATAATGAATTCGTTTTGTTTGTTTCTTTTAAATTTATTTTACTATACTTAATAATTGTATAAAATATTATGAATCACGATAATTAATTACTTAAATATTTAAAAATATAAAAATATATAAACGATCTGATTGACTCTTCAAATTTTACCGCTGACACATAAATTGGGACAAATGAAATAATATATATTATTTGAAAATTTCTTAGAAAGTACTATAAATTACAGTAATTAACAGCTAAAAATATTTCAAAGACAAAAAAAATTAATTGAGTCTCAAAATTTTTTAGTACTACATAAATTGAGAAAGAAGAAATGATCTCTATTATTTGAAAATGACGTAAAAGTATTACAAATCATACAATAAGAATTAACAATTTAAAATTTTAAAAGACTTTAATGTTTTATACTTAGAGCCCATTTGGATTGACTTAAAAAAAGTAAATTTTTAAAGTGCTGGAACTTATTTTTAAAATAAGTAGTTATGTGTTTGGATAAAAGTGTTGCAGTTGAAAAAAAAGTTGTTGATGTGTTTGGCAAATAAGTGCTGGTAAACACTTTTTTTTTATCAAAATGTCTGAAATACCCTTTAAGTTGTTAACATGATAAAAAGTTGATTAATTTAAGGTTTTTATACTTAAAAAAAATTAAAACAAAATTAATTTATGTTTTACATCCATAAGTAATAATATTTTCCTATCATTCACATATTTCTTTACCACCTTATAAGAGGAATATAAATTCATATTTCAGAAATAATAATAATAAAATAATAATAATAATAATAGTAATAGTAATAATAATAATAATAATAATAATTATTATTATAATAATAATGATAAACATAATAATAATAATAATAAAAATAATAATAATATAATAATATTTATTATTATTATTATTATAATAATAATAAAATAATAATAATAATAATAATAATAATAGTAATAATAATAATAATAATAATAATAGTAATAGTAATAGTAATAATAATAATTATAATAATAATAAACATAATAATAATAATAGTAATAGTAATAATAATAATAATAATTATAGTTATAATAGTAATAATAATAATAATAATAATTTAATAATAAAAATAACAATAATAATAGTAATAGTAATAATATTAATAATAATAATAATAATAATATTAATAATAATAATAATAATAATATAATATAATATAATAATAACAATAATAATAATAATAATAATATTTCAATATGGGCAATTTGGAAATTGTATAAAAGAATTAAGGGCAAAAAGGTAATATACTTGGTCAACAAAAAAGGGCTTTTAAGTTAAAAAAAAAAAAAAGAAGCTCCCCTCACCTAGCTTTTAGCTTTTGGCTTAAAATAAGTCATTTTTGACTTAAAATAAGTCACTTTAATAATTGTCAAACATTCTAATAAGTCAAAAACTGGCTTTTAAGTCAGTTTGACCAGCTTAAAAGCCCATCCAAACAGGCTCTTATTCTATTTCCACTTTGGACAAAAATATCCTCCCAATATGCATATTTTTTTAAACAAAAAGTGGGACCCATTATTGATGTATTCAAGGATGCTTTGGTAATTTTTCTATGATGAATTCGTTTTGTTTGTTGTTTAATCTTTTTAAAATAATTGTATAAAATATTATAAATCACAACAATTATTTACTTAAATATTCAAAAGATATAAAAATATGTAAAAGATCTGATTAACTCTTCAAATGTTATCGGTGACACATAAATTGGACAAATGAAATAATATATATTATTTGAAAATTACTTACAAAGTACAATAATTTACAGTAATTAACAATAGAATATTTTAAAGACAAAAAAAATTGATTGAATCTCAAAATTTTATTAGTACCACATAAATTGAGAAAGAAGAAATAACCTTTATTATTTCAAAATTGCGTAAAAGATATTACAAATCATACAACAATAATTAGCAATTTAGAATGTTAAAAGACATAAAAATTTTTTTACCATAGTTAACAATAATTAAAAATTTAAACTATTTTAAATTAATATCAAAGTTTGATTAACTCTTTAATTTTGTCTTTGTCACATAAATTGAAACAAAAAATGATACATATTGGGCCCGTGCTAGCACGGGCTCCGATGTCTAGTATATATATATATATATATATATATTTTGTGTTTCAATAATTACTTGAACAGATATCAGCATTTTGCACTTGAATTTGCAACTGAATCATTTTGAACATATATTGTTCCCATTTCCTACTTATTTGATCCCCACTGCCTCTTGCAAAAGCTTTCGTGTTTATTTTATCTTTTTACATAGAAGAGCCTACCAGTGAAAGTACGATTGGAAATTGATCAAGACCAAGAAACACAACAAGATCTCTCAAACAAATCAATAAAAACTGACTTAATTAGATCTGTCATTATGTATTAAAAAGGGCGAAAAATATCTTCCAACTATTCGAAATAGCAACGTGTTAAGACTTTCTCTTGGACTTGAGTATATGCGTTTGCAGTAATTAGACATGCGGAGACAGATGGGAGCACTAAATGTGTTTATGAGGGTATACGCGTTTGCAGTAATTAGACATACGGGAGCACTAAATGTGAAAATTACGCATGTCTGTGGTTATATTGGTACGTTTCATTGATTTTTCAACTTGACTTTTCTTCACAACTCAATTATTAAGTCATCAGCAACAATATGGTTAGTGTGATACCACAAGTGAATCTGAAGAAGGTGGACAAGCAGAAAAGTTATTTTCTATATATTTTTCATCTTCAGCCATTGCATATTTGGATGCGCAACAAGACCACCAGCAGGCAAATATAAGCGGAAAACAGAAATAGAGCCACATTTTATAGAAATACACAAGATTAAATCTCTCTTCATAAGCAAAGTTGCACCAAACGTGAACATGTTTCCTCAGGTTAAACACAAAGCAAAACATACAATAAAACTCCCAACATACTCTATTATGAGAAGAAATTGTCCAACTAACAATCCCCAAGCCGTATCAGGTCCAACACGAGCAACGAAACCAGCCTTGATAGGAGCAACTGATCTTCCAGACCTGCACTGCAAGAAAATAAACAAACCAAAAATGAATTAACAATTTAAAGCTAACTTGTTTTTCATTATATTCAATATTTTCCTATTACCCTTTTCAAATTGGAAAAAAATACAAGAGGGGAGCCATTTTTTGAAGTAAAAAGCAGGCAGGCAGTCAATTCTTCACCTATATTATAGGGGTTGAAAGAGATGGGGAATACTAAAGCCTTGTTGTTTTTTGATTGGTTAAGAAATGGGAATACTAAAGCATTCTCGAGGGTACAAACTAATGCACCACGCTTCTTCATCCAATCTTCTTTATGACTCATTATCCAGAATTTCAAAAGGATGAGAGTGCACTATTATTACAAAAAAAATGCATTTAAAATATAAATTTAATTGATTTGATCTTTAATTTCCTTAACATTGAACTGTTAAATTTTAAAAATTATAGGTCGAAAATATATAATACTACTAGTTTTAAATTTTAATATACACATTTGATTTAACTATATAAAAAAATTACACTGGTAATTTATTTATTTTGAAATTTCCGACTTAACACACATAAAATTTTTGAAATATTATAGCAAAAAAACAAATGAAAAATTAACTAAAACGCCAAAAATGTTACCAATAACCACTTGGAGAGGTGTTACTTGAAAAAAAAAGATAGATATAAAATTTAAATTTCTATCATCACGTGGAGAGGTGCACCCAATCATCATTGTATTATTATATAATACTAACGTGAGTTCACACATCTATATTTAAATATTTTTTTTAAAAAAACAACACTACTGTATATGATTTATATAGGTGAGCATGGGTTAACGTCAATCCCCTCTAGATACATCCTGAGGTCAGCTGTAAGCCTTGCAACTCTGGCTTTCAACATATCTCTCTCTGCTACTATCGCTTCTATTTCTTCACTATATGACATTTCCTTCAAGAGTCTGCTAATTTCAGCTTGAAGCTTCAAGTTTTCTTCTAATAACGCCTTGTCCACATTTGATGATATAAATTCCTCATCATCGTCATGCGTATTATCTTCATACTTCAAAATTTCACCCTGGAACATTGAAACAACTCGATCCCATTCCAGCTCTATGTAAAGTTTCTCTATCATATTGTGTAGTTCAGCCTCCAACTCATCATGTCCCAACTCGTCTCCATCATCATCGTTGTTCTTCGTATCTGAGTAGTTACTACTGCTGAATGAATCATCTGATTCTGATTGTGATTTGGAACTGATAATTTTCGTAACAGGAGGCAGGGGAGGTGGAGGCATACTAATTTTGACCGGTTGTTGTGATTGAATCCCTCCTTTTGAATTAACATTTAGGTCCAACATTTCTTCTAATAATGCCTTGTCAATTCGATCCCCTTCCAACTGTATGTAAAGTTTCACTATCATATCGCGTAGCTCAGCCTCCAACTCTTCTTCATCATCATCGTCACTCTGTGTATCTGAGTAGTAATTTGAGACTTCCTCTTGCTGCAACTCACGCCGTGTATCTGAGTAGTTATTTGAGACTTGCTCATACTGCAATTCACTCTGTGTATATAAGTAGTAATTTGAGAAGTAGGGTGGTTCTGATGGGAGCCAGAAGGGGAACGGCATCGGTAGTTGAGAATTACTGCCGTAGACGGGAGGGCCCATGTACATAGAGCAACAAGACACGCGATCTTCCTTTTTATCACTGATGTGATAATTACTCCGTTTAACAGAAACACCGCGTTTAAGTTGCTTAGAAACAGAGCGCTCATGATTATGAACATTGAGCTGCTTAGAGCTAGGATGTTGAGATAAAAGAGGCGGGGAAGTAATGTCAGGGGCATGTGATCGAATAAGATGTGAATTAGGAATGTAGTTGAGAACCTCTCCTGTCCCATCATTACACCGCTCCGCCAATGAACAATGTATACTGTAGCATTTTACAACAAGGTTGATTAATTCTTGCCTACGCTCATAATATATTTCCACCTTTCTAGCAAATGACTCTGCACTTGAATTTTCAATCACTTTCAGCATCCTTGTAACATTCCGGTTCATCTCTGAAATATCAAGTAAACTTCACTATGTATGAGTTAATATCCCAATCCCAATTTTATCACTCATTTTTACTTCAAATATCACATGTTCCTTTTTTTTTTTTTTTTACAAATCACCTGACTACCACATCCATTCCTCTCACTCTAAAGTTCTTAGGTTTATTTTTTAAAAATAATTTTTTGCGCAATTTTATCTCAACAAGAAGTTGTATTATTGTATTTTTGTTGATCGATATACCGAATATACTTCACTTAATCTATTTTGTTGTTTTTTTTCATTAAAATCTTAACATGAATTTTTTATTTAAAATCAAATTCTAAAAAAAAAAACCCATTCAAACTTCTTTTTATAAAAATGTTTACAATACGTTAGTTTAGTTATTTTATAAAATAATCCACTTAAACCTCTTTTAAAAAAATTACAATATGTTGTCAGTTTTTTCTTTTAAAAACATTCGATTACTAGAAAATATCAGCTTTACTTTAAATACAATTACCTAATAATGAAATATGTTATTTAGTTGTATTAAAATGTTTACAAAATAACTTTAAATGGATATTATTTTATCATATAAGCAAATTTTAATTAAGAAATAATAAAATAGGTTGAGACAAATCGCAAACATGTTACATCATGTTATCACAAACATATTTTTTTTCAGCAAATCGCTGCCGGAGCAGCGATTTAGGTTTTTAAAAATAAAATAAATAAATAAACTCTTTGCTCTGGCAACGATTATTGGTTTTTCTTTTAGAAAAAATAAACTCATAAACTCGCAGCTGGAGCAGCAATTTTATTAAAAGAAAAATTAAAAATTTATATTTTTGGCTGACCAAGCAGCGAGAAAGAAAGAAAACTAAACTCGTTAATAGCAGTAAAGTGAAAAAGGATCTCTTTCCCTCAGGAGCGATTTATCCCTTTTGATTTAAAAGAAAAATTTGATAGGTGGTTTTTGCATTTTGGAGAAAAAAAAGTGACTACAGACTCTATGGATCTATCACAACACAATAAGCTTGGCTTAACTAGCACTTGCAAATAGCTAAATAAGTAGTAAAAAATCGACAAAAATAACTTACCTTCAAGATTCTCTTGAACCCACTTGGAGTTGCTGTTTTTGGGTCCTACGAAGCTATCCCACCATCTGGGACCACGCAATTTCTTTGATTCCATCTTCTTCATCTTGTTTTGACCTGGCGGCACAACCAGTAATAAAGCACTTCTAGTTAACTCTCTATGTAATGTTGTTTAGTACTGTCCTCCCATCCATACACTTATTGGGATATATATTATTAATCATGCGTTTAGATATGGTGACAATTGTCATGGTCGATCCATTCAACATTTCTTGATTTTATTATGTCAAACACTTGCTTGAAGTAATGCAGAAAAAACAAAGTTACATCTGTATAAGTAAATACATAAAACTAACATATTTTCGACATCTAATTTAATGAGAAAAGATTGAAACTTTTGAAAGATGTTACCTTTAAGTTTGTCTTGAAGCTTGTGATATTGAAGGAAACTGACTGAGACCAAATTAGGCTTGAACTATTTGATTTACATATATCTATCTATCAATATTTATTTGGAAAAGAATCAAAATAGGCGGCCTTAAACTATTAGAAAGAGCTCTCAAATTCTAACATGTTAACACTTTCTCTTGGACTTTGAATATAGGTCTTTTTTTATTTATTTACGAAGGCATATGAGATTTGCATTAATTTATACATAAAATGACAGATGGGAGCACTAAATGTCAAAAATATGAATGCATGCACGCGGGCTGTTTAATTGGTACGTTGAAAAAAGGCAGAATTTTGGCACAAATTGCCAAGACACGGATAAATGACGAAAGTGTCCCTTAGGCTCCAAAACCGTTTGTATTTCCCTCTAAAAAAGAAAACCAACTTTGACATTTTAATAATTATTTGCTCTCTCTCTTACTTGACTCTTTTTATCTCCTTCAACTTCACTCTTCACTCTCGAAAGAAGAAGGATAGGCATTTCCAAACCAAAGAGCCTAAAAAGAGCACGTAAGGCATGGAGTAACAAAGAACCTTTGACCCTCTCCATAATAAGGTAGGGATCAAAGCCAATCCAATGAGACAGGAGCCGTTCTTATTTTAATTTGTTGATCAAGAATTTATTTTGTTGTTGGATTTATATAATTTTAACAAAATGGAATCGACTAGTCATAATAGCCAATTAAACGATGTATTGAATAATGTTTTGGGGTTAGATGAGGATTATAGTTTGTTGTCCCAAAATGATGGACATCATGAAGATTCCGATGATGCATACATTATTTGCATAGTAATGATGAAGATGTTATTAACAAGCTCTTTGAAGAAATGAATCAACCGGAGCAAGAGGAATCAATAAGTGTTAGTGACGGAGAGGAATATGAAGCTGAAGAAGAATGTGATGAACAGATAGATTCAACCAATGATGATAATTTTTCAGACCAACAATATATGGAAGGCCCTCTTGTAGATATGGTCTATTGTAGTGTAGAATCTCTTTTTGCTTTTTATAAAGAACATACTCGTTTAATTGGATTTGGAGTTCTTAAAAAGACTTCAAAAAAGAGAGGTTGTGAATACGCTAGGTATGTCTCATTCGCTTGTGATAAGAGTAGAAAACCAACTGCTAAGAATTATGGTAAAAGGTTGATTGCAAATGAAAAAGTTAATTGTGTTGTGATGCTTGATGATTCATGTCGCGTAACAACAATTATGACGGAGCATAACCATGAGTTGCAACCATCTTTGTCACGTTTTTTTTCTTGCCACAGGAAAATAAGTAAGGCATTAAAACGAAACCTTGAAGCCCATGACATTGCAGGAATTAGACCTGCCAAAAACATTAGACTTTTGAAAGTACAAGCACGTGGTCCAAATAGAATGGGATGCACACCTAAAGACTGTCAAAACTACATTTTTCAACAATGCAGGATGAGGACATTGTCATGCGATGTTGCGGCAATACAGAAATTCTTCGCTTCAATGCAGATGAAAGACGATGATTTTTTTTTATGTAATTGACACGGATAATGTTGGTAGACTTCGTAACGTAGTGTGGGTTCACACACATTGCAAGTATGCGTATCAAGAGTTTAGTGATGTTGTTTGTTTAGATTCAACGTACTTGGTGAATCAATGACGCATGCCGTTTACATCTTTTGTTGGTGTAAATCAACACAAACAGTCTATTCTTTTTGGCTGCGCTTTGCTCACAAGTGAGGATATTGAGACATACAAATTTGTTTTCTCTACTTGGCTGATAGCAATGGGCAATGCACCTCCAACGGTTATCCTCATTGATCAATGTGAGAGTATCAAGGAAGCAATTGCAGAGGTACTTTCAAACACCATCCATAGGTACTGTATTTGGCACATCATGACAAAGCTGCCTCAAAGCTTAAGGGTGTGTGGGACTTTAAGACTGTCAAGTCCGAATTTAAATCAATAATCTATAATAGCATCATTGTCAACGAATTTGAGGAAAAATGGGTTGGCTTTATTCAAAAATACGAGCTTCAACATAGACTATGGTTTATAATCTATACTTGGAAAAGGAAAAATGGATCCCTGTCTTCCTGAAACACTATTTTTAGGTTGGCATGATGTCCACCCAAAGAAGTGAGTCAATGTATGCATTTTTTTTGTTATATATATCTGGTCGAAGCTCTCTAAAGCAGTTCATCGATCAGTATTAGTTAGCCTTGCGATTTAAATATGAGAAGGAACTTCAAGTAGAAGCTGACTCATGAAAAAAGCATGCAACGCCTTGTAGTGATTTTGATTGGGATTTGCAGCTTCAAACCCATTATACTCGACCTATTTACAATGTCTTTGCAGCAGAGCATTTGAAGCGGTTGTACCACTGTGAAATTGAAGGACACCATGAGTTCAATGTTGTGATGTACAGTGTAACAGATTATTCCATATCTAATGATTTTCATGGAAATCGATTTGTTTACATTGTGGAATATCGGCCACGGAATCAATATATGGATTGCAATTGCAAGAATTTCCAAAGTGAAGGTGTTGTCTGCTGCCACATTTTAAAGACGATGTCTCATTATAGAATTAAAATGTTCCAGGACAGATATATTCTACGTCGGTGGAGAAGGGACGTAATTTGACCACACATAGGTAAATTCTTTCAAGGAGGTTATCCATTAATGACGGACGAGTACAAGAAGTACAACTCCTTGAAGAATGGTTTTATAGGAATTGTGATGTTGTGTTGGACAACAACGCTAAATATGCGGATTTCAAAAATGTTTTGAAAGGACGTTTCAATGCATATTGTAATTGGAATGACGAAATGGCAGTCCGTAGCGTTGGTGATCCAGACTCAGAAGAACATGTAACATTAATTAGGAACCCGAGGGAAGTCTGAACACGTGGAAGGCCTCTGACTAATAGATGTAGGAGAGGTGGTGGAAGGTGGAATAGAACATATTATCATGCAGATCAAGTGGGTGAGACTAGTCAAGGTCGTAAGGGTGTAGGTCGAAGGGCTGGTAGAGGTGGTCGAGGCGGTGGTATAAAGGCGTAGATTATTCATGTAATTTGTAATCGTACGTTATTTAAAAAAATAATTAATCATTAGGGATAAGTATATTTGAAATTTTTATTATTAAGATCAAATTGAGAAAGTAATACACATAATCTTTCATAACAGCAGACGAAAATCATTTACAGAACTCAATCATTTAAACTCTATTCAACCCAGTTCCAAATCAATTCATTCATTATTCTTGGGTTGTCTAATTGTTGGGCCTATTTGTAGTATCGTGACAGGCCCAACAGGTTGGCTATCTTCTAATACTTTGATAATGGTAACACTCAATATTTTGAAGTCTTGGACAAAACAGTCAAGTTAAAATATATTATTTTTTTTGTTTTTCATGAGTATATTATTTTTGTGGCATTTATAAATGTTAATTTTGTCAAACATCAGCACTATGCATTGTAACATTTTATAACACGGCAATCATCCTGAAATTAATGAAATGAAGAGGCTACGTTCTTCTATTGAATCCTTTGATAATGGTCTGCTTGGTGAAATTGTAGAAAGGGTTGCTTCCAACTCATTCAACGATTTATTAAATTTAAGATTGAGGTATGTAAATTTTTAATCGAAATCAGTTGTTTACATTCATGTTTGATAACCTATGTATTTTTTTCCAGTTGCAAGTAATTTAATCAAATAGGAAGTGAACGGTGGCTTTACAAGAAACTTTCTCTGCACGATGTTCGCCTTAAGATATTGATGCGCCGAACATCAAGAACATGCAAAACATACGATTCTTTCATGAACTTATGCATCAATTGTGGAAATACAGAAGCCATGTATAGAAAAGGTGTGGTAATAACAATACTTAAATTACTTTCTGATGCATCCTCCTCATTAAATTCGTTCTGAACTAACGGATATGTGTTTGTATATTAGAAGAAGTTTTTCAGCTATGAAGATTCATATGGTGCAATACCATTACTGGAGAAAGCATCAAAAGCTGGTCAACTCGCTGCATCATACGTTTTTGCATTATTCTCAATATACTTGGACAGTGAAGCTAGACGAAATGGGATAAATACTATTGGGAAGACGAAACTAACGCAACACCAAACAAGATCAACAATATATTGTCGAGATCGTCTTCATCAAATCTTAAGTGTATCGTGGGTTTTGAATCGTTTATTTATGGAAAAACCATGTCCTTGTTGCACGTATAAGCATCCATTAACTTATCACAAAGTGGTCTTAGATAATGATCAAGGTGAGCTTGGTGGCCACCGTTACGGTTGTAGTGTTGATGAAAAAATTACATGGTTTTATGGTGGCTAACAATGCTTATGATTTAATTATGTCTTTTTTATCCGTTTTGTAGCTAAATTTTTTAATGGTATTTTGGTTTGTCATTGTTTACTTTCACATGGATCTATGTTAAATTTTATTAGTAAATTTAGCAAACATACCTAACACTAGACATAGGTAATGGTTATTTTCATAATCATAGATAGAAAACAAAAAAATTTATATACTAACCCAATGCATTATGCAATGGGAGTAAATATAACAACAACAAAAAAAACCAAAATAAAAAACAGCAAAAAGTACCTCATCCAGCGTCCTTATGTTGTGCCAAGAAACCTACCACTCCAGGTTCCTTTGGCAAACCCTCTTTTCCTCAGATCAACCATCAAGTGAAGTTCCCTCTCCAGCTCGTGGAGTAATTTCAGAAACTCCGTCAACGCCAACAGCGAAATAATTTGGTGATTAAGCAACCACCTTCTCGTATATCTCGAAATTTTGGGTGAGGGATGGTTCATCCATTAAAAGCAGCATTTGACCCACCTCTTACCCTTCCATTTGATCAGCCGCTTCAGGAACTCTGCTATTTCCTCCTCCATTTTCTGGTATGACTCCCGTTTTATGCAATATAATCTTTCCACAACCTCCGAAGAGGTTGGGAATGACATTGCCTTTCTTTTGTTATTAGGAGTTATGTAGATCTCAAAACTCATCTTTTTTCAAGTAAGTATAAATTTATATTTTGAAATGGTTCTAGTGTGAGGAATACATTTACCGGGAGTCTCAATTTATAGTGAAAAGATTGGAGCCAAAAGTGACATGTTTGGCTCGCAAAAATTTGTTTATCGAAAATAAAAGAGAAGGAACGATAATGTGTGACTGAGATTTTTCTCTTCATCTAATTAAAACTACTTGAGTATACTTACCACTCCTTGAAAAGTGTTGATTTGATGAGTTGAATTTTTTTTCACCCTTTCTTTTTTAATATATGATAAATGAATTGTTAATCAAGTTTATTATGATGTAAGAAAATAAAATGTTATGTTTGTTCAAAATATCTTTTTATAGGAGTAAAAATGACAATTTTATTACTACGAAATTTCTTTATTATTTATCTATTTTTTACTATAAAAATAAAAAATTTAATATTAAATTTGTCACTAGATAATAAAGAACCAAAATGTCAGAATGGATGGGATTATTCACTCTTCCCTTTTAATCCATTTATTTAACAGGTTTTTAAGAAGGTAAGAATATAAAATGTTACGTGTGTTCAAAAATGATTATTTGATACGAGTAAATTTGTCACTAGATAATTGGTCTCCAACAATTGTTAGCCAAAAAATAAAAGAAAAACAAATAAAATCTGTGAATGGACGAGATTAATGTATTTGTTCACTTCTAATTAAAACTACTTGAGTATGCCTACAACTCGTTGAAAAGACATGATTTGATTAGTTAAATTTTCTTTCACTCTTCTTTTTTAATCCATTTATTGAACAAGTTTTTTAGAAGGTAAGAAAGTAAAAAGTAACATTTTCATACTAATATAAATGACTAATTTTTATAAGGTAAGAAAATATAGTTCGATTATTTAATTTAATCGTTAATATTTTTAATGTTACGTAATAATTATTTGAGGCGTTTAAAATACTAATTTCATGAAAAAAATAATTATTCTTATATCGAAATGTAAATAACGTGAAATGACGGAATGGATTAGTTGTTCAAGCCTAAGCGAAGTACTTGAGTACACCTATAGGCTAGAAAGTTGACAAAATTTGAATTGATTAGTTGAATTTTCTTGCACTCTTCCATTGTAAGGGAAATCCATTAATTAAGATCTTTTATAGAAGGTAAGAATATAAAATTTAATTAATTAATTTAGTCATCAAAATATTCTATGATATAAAAAATTTCAGACCTTTTGTTATTAATATTATTGAAAATAAATTTATTCTTATATCAAAAATTTGTAGTAGTAAATATAACAAAGGCGAACCGACGGAATGGTTTTATTATTTTTTCAAGTCTAAAATAAGTTCTTGTGTACACCTAGAATTTTGACATGATTTGATTTGATAAGTTGAATTTCTTACACTCTTCTTTTTAAAGATCAATTTTATTAGAAGGTAAGAATTTAAAATATAATTACATTAATACATTATCAAAATTTATTATGCTATAAGTTATTTCAGACCTTTAATTATTAATTTCATGGATAATAAATTTAATCAAATACTTTGAGTCGAAAATTAAAATATAATGAACGGGAAGCAACGCAAAAATTATAACATAAATGTGGAGACCTAACCTAGACTCGAACTCGTAACCTATTGACTAAACGCTTAATCTTGATTTAACCATTCACACTGCAATAACATTCTTCTATAATTACGAAAGGAACTGTATTTACGGTTCTTAATGAATATCAACTGTCTCGTAGAAAGAGTAGCTAGCTGTCTTTGGGAAGTGTGTGGAAACTTTTATTGAAAGATTTATCTTCTAAGTTAATTCAATGACAAATATTATGTGTGAAGTTGTTCGTATCTAAAATACAAAATAAACATATAAGTATCTCTTTTATCCCTACAAATTATTTTATAGGATGTGCTATCACAAAATCACAATCCACATGGAATGAACATCCATTGTCAATTAATGATACGGAACTCTTAATGATCATTAAGTTCCACTGTCTGATCTATGGGAACAATGAAAAAAAGAGAATTTTTTATCACATTAATAAATGCAAAATAAATACAGTTTGCCACATTTAATGAAAATCATTGAATTCAGAGGAATAATTCGGCTAGATAACTTAATGTAATAAAATCCCTACATTTTTTATTTCATATAATCATGAATGCATCATTTTTTATTTTATAACTTTTATCTTTACATATAACTCATTTAATACTATATCCTTTAGGTTTATTTTCATCACAAGGATTCAACTTGTAATACTCAAAAATCTTCATTTTTTGTCAAGAAGATCTAAATATAAACTTTTACAATCTTATTTATCAATTGTCTTTACCCCTTGATCTTCATATACACCTCCTATGAAGATAGATATTATGCCAAAAGCATATTTTGCAGCGTCGTGTCCTCCTTTCGAACCTTTATGAATTAGTTCTAGGGAAGCATCTGAATTTATTATTTTTAAATAGTTCTCCTGAAAAAAATAATTAAATTAAACACACATCTATAAATTAAAACGAATTAAGCAGTCGAATACAAACGAAAACAAAATTAAATGTAACACACATCAGTGAAATTTTTGCTCTCTTCATTTTTTTGATTGAAGGCAGATTTTCGGATTCAAAAGAGTTTAAATTCGAAATGAATTTTTCCGTATTTGGCAGTAATAGTGAAATGAAGAGTTTGAAACCCTTTTAAGTAGTGACAAATTGTGACTTTTCGTTTCATGTAGTGATAAGTGATGTACTATTTTGCAGGCAGATTACACTGTGTAACAATGAATGGAAATGAATGGTACTAACAGTGCATTGGAAGTTGTTCCAAAAATCAGACCATTTAATGAAGCGAATTGTGTAATTGTCTAGGCATTCGTTCCAAAAGTTACTACTTGAGAGGAGCCTCATCGTCTCCTCTTTTCATTACTTCATCCGTTTTTATAATGAAAGATTTATCTTTTAAGCTAATTTAATGACAAAAAAAATACTAACAATAATATAGTTCGAACAATATATTATGTGTAAAGTTTTAGTTTATTATATTAGTATATTTTAGATTTTATGTTATTTATATATATCATATAAAGAGTTGTTTGAATTTAATTTTCAAAATATAAAATCAACATATAAGTATAGTTTGTAACAACTCCACAATCAACATGCAATGAACATCCATTTTCAAATAATGATAATCATTGACTTCCAATATTTAAGCTATGGGTAGAATAAATAAATGCATTTTGAATGACATTAATAAATGCATAATAAATACATTTTGACAGGTTTTAATTGGGGTTGATAGCTTAGAGAATATAATAAATACCCTACATTTTTCAACGGAAAATCATAAATGTATCATTGTTCATTTAATATATATATATATATGACAAATCAATAATAACAATAACGATAATATAGTTCATACTAATCCAATTATCTTGAACAGGTAATAATCATGTCAGAGATGTCAAATTTCTTCATCACTGCTACATCCATAGCAATGCTCTTCTTCTTCATCCTCTGCACTATCCTATCCATTCTTGCGAACAAGAGGAACATGCTTAATAGTGTAACAACACGGTAGTTTATTATAGTCCGCTAAATCAAATAACTGAAAAAAATAGGATAAAATAACTTTAAATCTATGTCGATACTGCCTTGTTATCGCTCTTTGTTTTTGAGTGACTTTCATTTCGCCAATTGTCTTTACCCCCTCGCGGCGATATTCACCGCCTATGAAGATACATATTATGGCAAAAGCATATTTTGCAGCGTCGTGTCCTCCTTTCAAAGCTTTGTCAATCAATTGTAGTCCTACATGTGGATTTTTTATAGTGCAAAACTTCAACTGACAAAATTAATTTAGAAACTCATAAGTATATTAATTAAAACGAATTAATCAGTCGAGTACATACGAAAAAACTTATAAATAAACTATGAGTTACGATAAACTATTGCCATGCTTATTCGATACATGGCGTCTGTATTTCCACACTTTATGCATTTATACATGAAACGTTTGAATGATGCGTTCCTGACATGATTTATGCGTGTGTATTGAAAAGTTCCAATTCATTCCAGCGACACCTTTCTATATACCCACTTTGCACTTCCTATATCATTAAGAAGCTTGCAACTACAAAATCTATAAGTTAGTAAAGAATAAAGTAAGTAATTAAATTTAAATTCCGGTAAATACCTTAGTCGAAGATTTATTAAATCTATGAATGATAATGAAGCCACCCTTTCTACAATCTCTTGAACCAAATCCCTATCAATGGAATCAAAATAATTTTGTAAATTTTTCGCTCTCTTCATTTTTTTGATTGGAGTTAGATTTTCGTGTTCAAAGAAGTTTCAATTCAAACTGAATAATTATGTAAATTTTTCGGTCTTCGGATTTTTAAATGACAGTAATATTGTAATGAAGAGTTTCAAGTGTGAAGAGTTGTGACTTTTCATTTCTTAAATGGAAAAGAAAATCAATTTAGTTGGTACATTAAACTCTACACAATTAATGGACAAGAATGGTATTGAGAGTGCTTAGGAAGTTGTTCCATAAACTTTTACAATCTTATTTACCAATAAAAAAGACGCAAAAAATTATTTACATCCTAAAAGCCTCAAAAAATAGGTATTTAAAATATTACTAAAACGTGGGTACCTAACCTAGATTCGAACTCGTGACCTATAGACTAATCGTGTAAGCTTTAATCTCTCGCGCTGCAATAGCATTCATTCATATTTACGAAAGGAAATGTATTTACTCTGTTTCACATAAGTTGTTTAATTAATATCACTTGGGAATTTAAAATGAGATGTTATCAATAAATTTGGTATAATCAATACTATACTTAGCAAAACAAATTAATCAACGGTTGACTTGTACCATAACCAATTGTATTACCCAATTATAATCACGTTCAATTGACATGTATTTGTGAGAGAGCATAACTCATATAATACTATATCCTTTAACTTTATTTAATCATAATGCTTCGACTTATACTAAAGAAAAATCTACAATTTTTGCGAAAACAAAACACATATAAACTTCTACAATGTTATTTAACAATAAAATTTAAAATCTAAAATTATTTAAATCCTAAAAGCCTCAAAAATTAATTTCAAAAAAAAAAACTAAAACGTGGGGAGCTAACCTGGATTCGAAACCTTTCATGAGGGATCTTATAACCTAGCCTCAAAATTGTGACATATGAACTAGTCGTTTCAGCTTTAACCTTTCATGGTTCGATAGCATTTGTTTATAATCACAATAAATATTATTTATTCTTGTTTGATTATTTTAAATTAGTAAAACAAAAGTAAGTAAGTAAGACCTAAATTAAATTTTATCCCTACTCTTTTCTATTTTACAAAAATCCCTTAAAATATCAGCAATCTAGATACATAAGTTTCATCCGGATACACTAATTGTGATACATTATAAAACTTGTTTGTTGCGCTTAATATGGATATTAACATAAAATTGATTTTCTTTCCCATAAATCACGCAGATCTGATTGATATCAATCCACTCCAATCTGTAACAGCTTCACAAAATTCAAAATTTAGATTTTCATTTTCTCCAACAATTCTAAATCGTAAAAGTTCCACAAGAGAAATTGCCCTTCATTAGGAAGTTGGCAATTGTGACAGCAGGCCAAGCCTTCACTCATTTAATAAAGGTTTATCATGAGGAAAATCTTCAGTTGGTTACGAATGGGATCAATAGATTTGTCCAGCACCCCAATTTTTGTGGTTTCTTTATCTAGTTTGTTGGTACACAAATAATTCTGTAATTCAATATCAACCGTTGCATTTACCGTTATTTTGTGGAAATTCTTCTCGGAAAAGATACCTTGCAAGGATAATCAAGAACTCATGGGTACAACATGGGAAGTGGAGGGATATAGATATATAAGAAGAAACAGTGATTTTTCATATGGTGTTTGTGTCAATAATTCATTAGCTTCTTATCCGACAAAGGAATTATCTTTTGTATGATCTTCTTATCGATCTTCGGCCGTTCAACCACTTCCTCCACCATTCCCTTTGCCCTCTCCACCATTGGTATACAATATTTTTTTAATGTATCATTGTTATAGTTTTGTTTTGTCATTTTGATGTGAATATGTAAGTCATGATACATTAGTGGTAAACGACCGGCATGTATTGTAATTTTGTATCTATAGATTATGATGTGGTCATTATTTTGTATTCGAATGTGATTTGTATACAAATGTATCACCATAATATATTGTATATGATACATGTAATAAATGGATTAACAATTGAGACGAATTAGATACGTTTTGAATATCGAGTGTGTGCTTCACAGATTTGCATAATGTATCAGGTTATTATTGTGTATATTGTACATATAAATAGTGTAACAATTAAGATATGTAAATTACTTGCTTTGATCAAGACAAATGTGGATGATACATTAATATATATAAATCTTAGATTTTTGTGAATGGTTGTATCATTGATAATTTTAATGTACCTAGTAAATGTTATAAGATGGTTACAAAATTGTGTTGATATGTGTTAGTTTGTTGTTAGATAGGTGTTGGCTTTGAAAATTGAAAAGAATGTATTTCATATAATGTATCACTGAATTTTTTACTGTTTGCAGATTGTTCCATGTCGTATGAGTTTTTATGTATCAAGATTATTATGGGTAATATATACATATACATTGCATTCTAAGTTGGATAACACTGAACACATGTTAAATAGTGTAGATACATAAACAACTGATTTGTTTTTGTCTATTTAGCCTTTTAGATTTGAATAAGATTAATGATACAGTGAAAAACTTGATACATGCAAATGATACATTAGGAAGTGTTTATGTATCAAGTACATTTATATTGAACAAGATAAAACTAATTGAAGATTCAACAACATTAGAGTTATGTATCAACACCTTAAATATGAATATGATACATTGCATAAAAACATGAATGAACGGAGAATCATATATATCAAGAAAAAAAGGGTAAAAACAAAAAAAAATTGAAAAAGAACGACAATGGAGAATATGAAAATTACCTAATTCAGTGGTTTAGATTTGATTGGCTAGAGAGAGAATCCTTTTGAAATTCAAATTGAGATGAAAGTTGTAACTGATAAGATTGTGGAGTGAAATTAGGAGAGATTAAAGGAGTAAAAAAATAATGGAAAATGTGGAATTAAGGCTAAAATACTTATGTATCCGGATGACTTAAGAATTGAGTGAAAATAAGGAATTTTGGAAATATTTTTAAATGGTAGGGAATAATGGAAATTATGAAAAATAAAGGTGTGTATATAAGTAATTAATCCATGAAAATAACATCACAAAACCCACAAAAAACATTGCTAACATAAGTATATATAGTTCTTTAAATAACATGATTACACAATACTTTTGTAGCTTAATTTCACTAATCATTGAAATATTTCAATGTCCAACCATTTATATTTACGGTATAAACTACCACTAAGTCAAATGGTCAAATTTGCACATTCTTGCCAACTACAATATATAGAAGATTTATACATTTAAATATAGTATTCTCGTGAATGAAGAAAAAAATTGACAAAAAACAAATATATTTGAACAAAGGTTGTTTAATCAACTCGGATTTGTCATTGATTTACTATTCCAAATTAAAATTATGAACGAAAAGGAAACAAAAAAACACTATTTAAAATGAAAACGTATGGAGACCCAAACTTGGCTAGAAGTAGAAGTAAACCTTACCCAAAAAAAAAACGAAAAAGCTCAATAAAGTATGAATAAATAAAAATTTCTTGGGCAGTGTGAAATAAATAATAATTACAACTTGGACTTTTCAAAAGTGGTTTAAGTTTTAAACAGTTGTGGTTTTAAAAGTATTAAAAGTGGTTTTACTTTTGAGGGTAATTTAGGTACACGAAATAAATTAATTTACTCAAACGGCCTTAACTTTTCACCAAAATTACGAAAATACCTAATTTTTGTTGCTCGTGTCATTTCGTGCCAAAAATCTATCTTGCCAATTATATTTTCCGTTAAGTTAATAACAACATTATTGAAGGTAGAGAAATTATTTATGACAAACTCATATCTCAAACCGTCAAGCTCTATTATTAAGTCATTCGTAAGTATGAATCATAGATTGGATATTTCTCAATATATATATATATATATATTTCGTGTTTCAATAATTACTTTGAAAAGATATCAGCATTTTACACTTGAATTTGTAACTGAATCATTTTGAACATATATTATTCCCATTTCCTACTTATTTGATCTCCACTGCCTCTTGCAAAAGCTTTCATGTTTATTTTATCTTGGGAAAAAGGACAAATATATCCCGAACTATCGTAAATAGCATAGAGAGAGCCTCCGTCACTTTTGGGCTTTTGATACCCCTGTCGTCCAAAAGTTGGAGCATATTTGCCCTTCACTCAAACGAAAGACCAAATAAGTACACGTCGCAAACCTACGTAGACCCGTTTGACCAATTAATTAGACCCAATATTTAAAAACGCACCCATTTTTATTTTAAAAACCCGTTTGGCCATTGCATGTGCAACAAGATTAGCAGTTGAATATAAGCGGAAAACAAAAGTATAGCCACATTTTATAGAAATAAACAAGAGAACATCTCCCACCAAAGTAAATCTAAACCAACTCTCTTCATAAACAAAGTTGCACCAAACGTCAATGTCTCCTCATCAGGTTAAACACAAAGCAAAACATACAAAACTCCAACATACTCTATTATGAGAAGAAACTGCCCAAATAACAACCCCCAAGCGGTATCAGGTCCCAGCTTTCCGACGTCCAACACGAGCAACGAAACCAGCCTTGATAGGAGCAACTGATCTTCCAGAGCCACACTGCAAGAAAATAAACAAAACAAAAACAAGTTCAACATGAGAAATAAACAATTTAAAGTTAACTTGTTTTCCATTATTCAATATTTTCCTAGTACCCTTTCCAAATTGGAAAAAAGAAACAAGAGAGGAGGAAAAATGCAAACAATTTTTAAAGGTGATCGTGTAAATAAGAAAGCAGCCATTTTCCTCTTTTTTTGAGGTAAAAAGCAGGCATGCAGGCAGGGTTGAAAGAGATAGGGAATACTAAAGCCTTCTTATTTTTTGATTGGTTAAGAGATGGGAATACTAAAGCATTCTCGACGGTAGAACAGATATCACACGATCAAAAGCATAAACAATTCATTCAAGAAAAGCAACCCAGTATAACTTCATCCAAAAAAAAAAAAAAAGCAACCCAGTATAAATAAATTAAGATAAAGGGAAGGCCTGAGATCTCATATTACTAAGATATATGATCTGGCAATTGAAACTTCACATTTTGTCACAGGATGTCCCAGAAGTAGAGCCTAGAATCTAGAAGCACCACCACTTGCTCAACGAAAGCCCAAAGAGAGAACTTTATACATCACCCTGCACTGCATGGATTCAAAGGAGACAAAAACCTAATAGTACCTAGACAATCACCTGCCACAGTCTATTCTCTATTTGTCTAATGGAAGAAAAATTGGAGCACAAGTTACAAAGACGTGTTTTTCCATTCACAAAGTGAAGGTTGAATGCAGATAATTAATGGATATCGCGTGTCTATTTGACTAAATACCTTCTCGCATCGGAGGAAGAAAAGCCGGTTCTCCTTTGAAAGGATAGTATCTGGACTTTTACAGCCATTGCAAATGACATACTCATCTGAAAGGAAGAGAACATTGCCAAGAGAAGGCCGTTAGATTGTAGGATGCAGAAGCGCATACAAAGCACTATTAATTAATACGTAAAAACAGAAAGAATGTCGTCTCTAAATAGCTGCAGCCTGCATATACAGATCCCCATTGACAACAGGAACTTACTGACATATCGGCGGAGGATTCCTTCAAAATTCTTAGGAGCAAATCTTCCCTTGATGACCAATCTTTGCTGCCCATCAAGTGATCCACTAGTCCCCATTTCAGCCAGCAAGAAAGTCATAACATGCTCAGGCTGCCTATGCATCCTGTAAATAGGAAACAATACATCAAGCAGTGCAATGAGGTATAACATAAACTCCCAGGGAATCCAATGATAACCTTTCATTAGTGATACCACTATAATACATTACTATCGATCATGAGGCATTATACAGCATGGGACAGTTTCAAAGACCAACTTCAATCAACAATTAGATTTTAAACCATGATCAGTTTTGTAAAATCAAACTCAGCACCTAAGCTCAATCAATAATAATAAACTAACTATATTCTTCAAATTCACACCTTGATCTTCACACCAAATACAATTGTGTGAAACAAATTTCAGATAGAGAAAGAGCCAGTTGCTAGAGGTACACACACAAGCTATTTCAGTGCAGCAATATTCCATCATGTAAACAGTTTGATGTTTAAGCCAACTTGAGTATTTATGATGCAGGGAGTGGTTTTCCACAGAAATTGATAATTTCAGAGTACACAAGATTCCATATATGTTTGGTGTTTGAGCCAACTTGGGTTATTATAATGCATTGCTTGGTTTTCCACAGAAATTGATAATTTCAGGTTGCGGTTATTAGCTTGAAAGCCAAACAAATTATGCGCATATTTCTGTAGCGTCACATAGTGGTGTTCCAAGTTTTCAGGTTCCACTTTCTACAGATAAGAAGATGTTACAGTACCGGTCCAAAAACTAATTAGCACTGTTGAGTTAATACCTATCTCAAGAACACAGTAGCAGGGTTATCTGAGTTAGTGAAATCATTGTGGCAAATAAATATGCAGGTTTCTACAGAAATTTCATATTTTAACTAGTTAAAACAACTAATGGCAATTCTTAGCCAAGTAAGGCAGCTATGTAAAACAAGACTATTTATATTGTGATGGGTGAATATGGTAATCACTACTCATCACTAGCAATTCTAAGCTGTGAGGAAATTGGCATGGTGCAAAGATCATCTACACGTTATTACTTACTAAGCAATCAGCATATGATCCCTGTCGTCAAAACAAATAAAAAATACACATCCATGATGCTGAGCATAAAACATTCAATCAAAAACAAGTGGATGACAGTAATTGATGCAAAGGTTACAAGGAAAGAAAACCAAGTGAAAAGAACTTACGTCTTGCAAAGATCCATGAAATTCACAAACACAGTTTTCTTTGTGCCTTCACGAAGAACTTGAGGGGGCCTCATAACTGTCCTTCGCCTATCTCCAGCAAGCTCGGGATTGTTCTCACGGAGAATATTGAATACTCTGCCCAGAAGCTGCAGAATCAAAAGCGAAAATCAATTGTCATTAACAAAAAGCCTAAAATCACACAAGTAGTGTGCATAAGGAAACAACAATCAGAACTACGCCACTAGTTCCATATAGTAAACAAAGCAGGCAACCTTTGCACGAAGAAGTAAAATGGACACCACTTTGGCAATATAGTCCTAGACTTATCACAGATTCCTTATATTAGAACTGTATACAAATGATAGGGTTATTTAGTTATCCATCAAAAAGTTTACATAAGCATAAGATAACCATCAAAGTACCAAACATTTGACAACTTTTTGAAACTTAGGGTGACTTAGTTACACAAACTACACAAGGTTTTTAATCGTATGCCTGGACTGGCTCTGTGAGGTTGTAGTAATGCATTATTACTCGGCTCAAATTCATGTGTGAGTAGCTACATATTATCTTGGACAATCGAGTGCATTCTAAAAGTGTCTCTTATCAGGTATATGCAGAAAATACAAACAATTAAGAAAATACCTCCTCATATTCATAATCTCGATCAGTTCCCTCCCAAGGTAACTGTTGTAGGACAATTTCTCCAGCTTCTTCATCATCTCCAGGTTGATCTGGAAGAAGAGAGCAGGTTAAATCTCAAAAATTGCCACAATTAAACTCAACAAAGCTGAAAATCGAAGAACTCACCATCTACTTCCTCGCCAACACTTTCTTTTTCATCACTCAGGAGATCAGAGTGTGCCTGCACAGTTTTAAAGTGGTTTGTGATGGGTCAAGACGACGGATCTCAAGAAAATACTCCTAATGTCTTGTATCATTGAGTGAATCACACTAAAACATAATGAGGTCTTAAGTTTAAGCCTCTGACTATTTCTGTGGCATGTTAACCCTCGTGAAATAAAACTGACCGTATTTGGTGTCGAGGGAGTATGAAAAAATGGGTTTCTTGAGATACATAAGAAAGAAAGAAAACAAGCTTCCCTTAATCATCTCTCCACTCCCACCCTCTTTTTCTGTACCCTCTACGTGTAAACATTCATGTTCTTATTGCACCATTCAGTCCTCCACCAGTGTCCTCTTCCAGGAGAGGTTGGAGCCAGAAAATAGATGAGGGGGCAAGGTATTCATGGATAATTCAATCAAAAAAAATTCATGTGGAATTGAACAAAACTAACCGGCTTCTTCTTCTTCTTTTTACCAGAAAACGTAGCCTCAAGGCCCTCAGAAACTGCATAGAAAACAATTGAGAGAAATCACATTCACGTTTCAGATGTTCTTCAGTAGTCTTTCTTTTCAGATGGTGCTTGCATGCGAGAGAATGCATCTTTTTGGGGATTTTGGGGAGGGGGCAAGAGATTGATTATGCAATAATACACTACCATCTCTCTTAAAATTATGGAGAAAATTAGGTGAAACCAGGTTTTACAACTAACATACCAGATAAATTATCAGTTTTTTCAGCCAAGCTATCAGCAGAGTCATCTGCAGGATCTTGAATTACAACCTTTTTCTTTTTCTTCTTTTTTGTAGGATCAAAAGGTGCTATCTGCAAATGTATAGAAAGAGAAGGAAAAGATAATGAAGCCAATGTAGCAACCACACACAAAATAGGCTCAGTGTGATATCAACAACAATCAATTTGAAAATCGATGTAAAACCAATCAACTGTTTTGTGTTGTACAATTGGATGTAACTGAAGAGGTAAGCGACCAACACCATTTCTATCTACAGTTCGATGACAACTATGGCTACAACCTAAGGGGTACCAAATGATCCCTCCCCTGCACATACACCCCTAGCAAAAGCACAACTATTAGTTTTTTAGATATTTTTGCAAAGACCAACCAACACAACTTAGGTTGCAAGTGAATCCTATGGCATTACTTGTTCTCCTGAATGAGATGAACTGTTAACATTAAATCGTGTATTTCAGTGATGCTATTAACAAATATCCAAGCTATCAGAATGTTGTAAGCCAAAGCAGACACTGTTTGAAGAGATGATGTGAACGGACATCTGAAAACCTAAGCACTTTGTCCTGACATCTAAAATATGAAAATTCTCGAGGATTTAAGTTATAAAATGGTGACATTGTAAAGTTTAACACTGTCAATAAACTTCAATCATTTGTAGAAGGTTTCTTATCATCTTTTCAGGTTACAAATCTATGTCTTTATAAACATTACTTATTGATTGGCTTTTAAAATAGTTTAAGCATTCTTTGCAAATAAAATAAACTCAATCCTTAATTAGGGATTCTTATTTAGTGTGCCTTTTTGTTGGTTAAAACTCTTTAAGAAGTATTCAAACAGCATGGCACCTAAATCCAGGAATTATTATTCTCAGTCATACGATGCACGAACAAAAAGATATTACCAAGAGGTGATGCAAACCGATATAGCAAATACCGAAACTTCAAACAACAATACTTTAAAGAGGAACACAGGCAGAGGAAAATCTGAACTTACATCAGCCACCAACTCGTTTTGATTCTCTTCTTCAGCCATGATTGCACTAATATCTACACCAATACGAACCAACAAATTAGTTAACACACAAAACAAAACTATGGAGTAATATCAGGCACCTAAACCCTAAATCCTTGTAACTTTTTCAGATGCGCAAAAAACATAAAAACTAATGCAAACTATCACAATCATCCAAAAATATAGAAAATCCCAAAAACAACTCCAGAAATTCACCTTGTTTCAGAAAAATCCACACAGTGTGTATTATTAATCGCACATAAACCCTAATTCCTTGTAAGTAACTTCTTTAGATGCTGGAAAATACATAAAAAATAATGCAAACTATCGCAATCCTCAAAAATAGAATAAATTGTAACAATACTCCAGATTTACCTTGTTTCGGATAAATTCACTCAGGCGAAAATCAAATATGATTGTAATGTGTTTTATTAATCGCACTAAACCCTAATTCCTCATAAGTAACTTTTCTAGATGCTAAAAAATACATAATCATCCTCTAAATATACAGAAAATCGTCACAATAGCTCCAGAAATTCACCTTGTTTCACATAAATTCAAACATACAGAAAAAAGGAACATGAAAGTAATATGTATTATTACTCGCATATAAACCCTAAATCCTTCTAACTAGCTTTTCTAGATGCTCAAAAATACATAAAAGTTCATCCAAACCAACACAATCCACAAAAAAAAAAAAGAGAAAATCGTAACAATATCTCCAGAAATTCACCTTGTTTCAGATAAGAGATGAGAAGCTAACCTTTCAATCGGATGTTTCGTTTATCTTCGCGGCCGATGGGAATGCAACGCTTTCTCTCTGTGGATACTATTGGGAGAGCAGCGTTTCTATTGCCCTTATAAGTATCTCAATTTTGGGCTACTTACTTGGGCCGCAAGGCTGTTCGATACCACTTGGGCCTCAAGGCTGTTCGATTTGAAATAAAAAAGATAAAGATATATAAGTTGAAAATAAAATAATACTACTCCTATCATTTTTAATTGGTAGAAAAAAGAAATAAGAAGGTTACTTTTAAAATTGTATTATTAATTTGAGTTTGCGATAGACACGTATCTCTAGTTAGCTTTAATTTAAAGTAATTGCGCATGTAAAGTGATTTAGAGGGTATAAACTTAATTCAAATTTAATTTATAACTATATTAAAAAATTGAGATTGTGCTATATTGATTGATGATCGTATAAAATATTTAAACCTCAAAATTATTGATTATAATGTTATCCAACATCACTTAAGATACACATTATTAACTTTACGAAGCTCTTCAATCAACTCTTATCTGATTTGTAACTCATTATTTTTGCTAAAAAATTATTTGAAAGTGAAAATGTGTATAAGATACATTGGTTGTTGATTTAGAAAAGATAATACTCCATCTATTTCTTTTTAGATGATACCTTTTTTTTAACATATGTTTTTAAAAATACTATATTTATATATTTAAAAAAATCATTCTTTCAACTTTTCATATTACACTTGCTACTTGTTGACCTAGGGCATAAAACATACAATTAGAAAAAGAAAGATGAGATTTAGGGGAATAGAACACAGAAACAAATTTAAGATATCAAATATTTATATAAAATTATGTACTCTTCATAATAAAGTAATTTGATTTCAGGTAAATATTGAGTGCGAATAAATATTTCTCGTTAAAACACTTGTCTTGCTTGTGAGAGTAATGGCATGCTCTCATGTCTATATCAGTTGAAGATATAGAAAATGACATTATGACTAGAAAAGTCATACAAATGTGGCTTCCTTAAACTTAACGTGCTTTGCTTTGTGAAAAAGTTTGAATTATTTTACACGAAAAAGATAGAGAAGACTCTATAGGAAACAACAAAGTCTTTATGGAGTTCTAATTTGTCTTGAATCTAATCATCAATATACACACCATACTAGTTGAATTTTGTGAACCATACAAAAAAAAAGTAGGCTTGGAGAAGCACAAACAGAACTTGGAAACCAACATGTCATGTCCAAATTACTCTTTAAGTATTTTTTGAATATATATTTGTGTTTAGTATTTGAAGTGAAACAATCATGTTTCAAAACAAATGTTTACGAACTTTTTGGTCATAAAATTTGATCAAATATTAAAAATCTAATCTTTCAAAAACATATAAGTTTCAATTTTTGATTTTCTGGAACTTGTACTCAAAAAAAACTTCAAGTCATTTTTTTCTGAGTGAAATGCATGTCTAAACACAACTTCACATTTTTAAAATCACAAATTCAAAAACTCAAATTTCATGTTTGAATTTCAAAATCTATAGACAAACAAGAGCTTGACTTCATTTTTTACCTAAAATTCAAACATAAATAATTAAACTTTAATCATATGAAGTTTGGAACGTATGATATCCAAATAGAATACCTCCTAAAAAAAATTACGACAACTTCTCTTCTTTCTTTGCCGTCATTAGTCATTTTTGGAAAGGTTAACAGTGAGATATGACATAGATAAGTCAGAAACTGAAACCTCTTTTATTTAATCATGATGTGTCGATTTGAATTCATTTTTACTTTAGAAAAAATATTTTTTTTCTTCTCCAATATAAGTATTCACAGACTGAGAGACGACTTCGATCGCATCGGGTACTATATAAATGGCCAAGATAGAACCACCCAAAGCACTAATCTTTTAAAGCCTCTTGGGTTCTTGAATGATTACACACATGCATATATTGATTTGGTGAATGGGTTCAATTGATTTTTTGTGTTTTTGAAACTTTTTTCCCAACTTTTCTTGAAGGTGGCTCAATAGGGCACATAATTATTGTCTGTTGGTGTCCACAGTCATGGGTCATATGCACCATGTATTATTTTTTAAATAATTTAAGTGAAGTTAAGATTTTAACTTAATGTGTTTAAATAATCGCTCTATTCGCTACTTGATAGTGATCGATCGATTCCTCATCAGTTTAACTTTAAGTACTTTGACCCATGCATGTTTAACTTAATCTAAATACTTTAGCACAAATGTGAACTGCTTCAATCTATTTTTTACTTGTCCCATAATTACTTTGACGGCTTCAATCTACTTTTACTTTGTCTCATAATTACTTTGACTGCTTCAATTTCTAAGCTTTATTAGGATTTCTTAGAATCTACTTTATTCTAAATCCTAGCTCGCGTTGAAAAGTAGTTCATATGTTTTTGAGGAGGTATTTCAAATATCCCATAAATTGTTGATTATTCGTAAAGAGATCAAGAAATCAAATATCATCTTCCTTAAATCTAAAGTGATAATTTTGGAATACCATAAACATTTAGGACATTCACAAAGTTATCAGGACATTAAATATTTGTCTTTCTTAAAACTGCAACTCAACATTCGTAAAGATCAAATATATCGCAAGGAATTGAGTTCAAATCTTCATACACTTGAGAAATATACTATTGGCAATTCTTAAAACACGAACAAATTTAAAAAAGAAGTATCAATGGATAAACAAGATTATAATCACAAATAATCATCACTAAATTAAATATTTTATTTGTTATTGTATCCAATTTTCATCACTTTAAAATTTATCAAAAACATCATATCAAATAAAAAATATATGGTCAAAGAAGTGCTTAAACAAAACTAAGAAAAAATAATGATAGCATTATTGGTTTAGTATATATATATATATATATATATCCTCATGTTTTTCTTATGACAATTATTTGAATAAAAAATCCACTCCACAATAATATAATAGACACTTTAATTTTCTAAAATAAAGGAATATACAGTTAATATGAAGTGGATTTTCCAAAAGAAGGGACACATCTAAAAGTGACAATTTCCTTAATTTCTGATTATATTATATTGATAAAAAATTGAATATTAAAAATATCAATTGATCAGTCAACTAAGAAACTGACTAAACTTATTTGATCAATTATTATATTGCCTGTCTATTATTATAGGTCCCTATAGTTTGTTGTTAATGACCCGCCATTGTCAAAAGTCATAGTCTAAATTCTTCTATTCTAATAAATTCCACTTTCACCATCTCTGCAATGAGTTTAAGTTTAACATGTTTCACTCTTAACCAGATATATTAGGTTCGAGCTTTAAATATGGAGAAAATCTTGTTGGAAGCGCTATCATGAATAAGCTTTTAGTGTGTGATTCGAATTTAGTCGAGACTCCGAATACAAGAAATCAAAAAAAAAATATTAAACTTAGAAATGCTAAAGTTCTCTTTCGATTATAAAAAACCACGACAAACATATTTGGTATAATTATACAAATAAAATTTGATAAGAATAATATATTTGGTATATATATATATATATATATAGTATAACATATTTTAGACTGTACATTTTTTTTACAAATTATCTTTTATAGATTTTATATTGAATCAAACTATATCGAAGTACATATGAAATACTTTAGAAAATAAAGTCGACAGTGCTACAATAAATAATATTATTTTAAAAATATATTATATTATCTATTTATATAAATTAAAATTAAATCCAACTGTAATAAGTGGAGTACTTAAGTGGAAGGCGGCTATATATATATATATAGTTGCTTTCGGATCTATTTGGTCACCAACCAATAGACCCTACTCAATCCTATTTCTTCGTATTTATCTTCTTTTTCCAACTTTTTAATTTATTGAATTATTTTCTTTTTTTCTTTCATATTCTCTCAATTTCAAAATACGTGGTGTTTTTATTAATAAAATTACTATTATTTGATACATGACATGTTACATCATCAAAAATTTACTTTTACTTATTTTATAGAATTGAGTAATTTTCTTAAGAGAGCGTATCTATTATTAAGCTGTAACATAATTTATTTTTAAATGGAGAAAGTATTAAAGTTTTTTATTTGTGGAATTTTTATCACTCCTTAGCCGCCCTGACTTTGTGGTTGTGTTATAACATTGAAAATTCAATATCTATTTGTTAGTAGCTACGTGTCACACATATATAGCTTGAAAATATAATATTTAAATAACATGTAATGTTGAATAATATTGATGTCGTCTTGAAGGGGACATCCAATAAAAAAAATATATATATGTTTTAGTATATGTAAATACTTTTTTTAAAAATTTAATACCAACGTATGAATTGGATGGAGTAAAAGAATTGATTGTATAAGTAGTATCATTAATTTCTTCTATTACATTAAGATAGCAAATTCTTAATTTTAATTAAAGAGTGTATCTTATGGTCAACTTTTTTCCACATACATTGACAAAGTAGCAAGTTTTTAAAATTCTTTAGTCATTAGAAAGATTAAATATCACTATTGTAATAATAATAATGATTATGTTTTAGATCTCAAACAAAATATATTTAATTTAAAATTCTCAAAATCTTTCTCATTTCATTGAACACATTTAGATTAGCACATATATTATTTAATAGAGTAGCTTTGCGGACTATTTATAATTTTGTATAATAGACCTAAAAACAATTTGTTTCCACTTCAAGTTTTTTACACGTTCAAAAGAAAATAAGTGCACATAATTATATCATTAAAGCTCAAAGAAGAAACATGTTTAACAATCTAGAGGTATATAATATATAATTTTTTTTATTTTTACAAATAAAATTGATATTTTCAATAGAGTCTCAATTTTACAATTCCAACATAAGATGATAACTTATTTTCTCCAACATCGTAAAACACACCTCGACCGTAAAATACTCACATCCCCTTCACTCTCCTTATCTTCATCGTTAATTAACTCAATTTCACCATACAAAATTTTTCATATTACAATGTTCACCCACAATTAACAGAAAAATAAAAACAAAAATCTCTCACAAAGTCTTCGTATGAATAGAGACTGCTAATCACTATATATATATTCCCGCCAAAAATACCACGTTACCAGTCAACTAACCAGTGTGAACCCATTTGCAAAAATAGACGAAATAGCCCCTCGTACACTATCGAGCTTCAAGGGCAAAATCGTCAAAGTCAAACTCGCCGAATTCTTCGCCGTAGTATTTCTCCGTCATAGCAAAATCCGGCAGCCGGAAAAGTGAATCAACGTCGAAACCAAAAGCGTCCACTTCGCAGAACCCTAGATTATCAAACGGCGCAAAATCATCGTTACAGAGGACTGAGGTGGGTGACAAAGCGACGTCGTTTTCGCTTTTATCTCCACCGTCGGCAACAGACTCCGTTACCGTTACCGTTACCTCCGCCGTTGTTGACACCGGAAAATTGGTAACGGCGTCAGGACCTTTGAGCTTAACTGCAGCTTTATCGTAAACGATTGCTGCTTCTTCTGGGGTATCATAAGTTCCCAACCACACCCGTTTTCCACGGTTCGGGTCCCGAATCTCTGCTGCCCAACGACCCCACGGCCTTTGACGAACGCCTCTAAACTTTTTCCGACTAGTGACGTCAGAATCCGGCGAAACCGATCTTCGTTTTCGGTCGCCGATCGACTTGGATGACGGCATGAGGTTGATCTCCGTCACGTGCCTCTTCACTCTCCGAACAGTATTCCGGCCTTCATCGTCGGAAGAATCTGTAGCATCGGCATCTGTAAGTATAATCCTCACAACTCTCTGTAACTCTGAATTGGATTTTTCACTGTGCTCAGAAAAAACATGCTTGTTTGTAGTTACTATGTGTTGAGTGAATTTAATCAACGGAACTGAATTTTCCGTCATGGTATACCAAAAACTTAAAATTACAGTTCGATTTAAAAGATCGGAAAGCAAACAGAGCACCAAAAAACATTAAGAAAACATCATCATAAGTTCATCTTTTTGCTCAAAAAAGAGTACTAGAACAATCAACAACTGGTTGAAGTGAGTGAATAGTGACCAATATTATTGTATAAAAAGTTAGTGTGGAAAAAGTTGCAGTTATACAAATGATTTGAGAAACAAGTTGATGAGTGGAAAAAGAAAAAGAGATTAATTTCTTTGTTGTTTTTGGCGGGAAACAAACTCCAACTCTCGATCTTCTACATAAAATTAGTGGACTAAAGCCAAAAAGAGCTAAGAAAAGAGAGGAAGTATAAACAGAGAAGGTAGGAGTTTTACTCTCCACTCAAGATATATAGTGCATGGGACAGTAATATACAGCTCTGAAAGGCCACATATACCACGCAGACGAAACAGGTTGGGGCCCCAATTTGGATCCGATTCCACACTGGGACATATACAATGTGAAGCACAACAAAATTTAAATTTGGATGTAATAAATATAAGAGAAAAGACATAAAGTGACGCCTGAAGTTATTTTGAATTTTCAAAAAGACATCTCAATTATGCGGGCGTTCTATTACCCTTCTAAACAATTCCGAAGATATATTATTATATCATTTTTCGATCAATTTCAGATTTTAAATGATAAGTATTATCACACACCAATCATTGTGTGACACGTGTTAATTTAATTTGAAATATAATACTTTTTTTCATTTTAAGTTTTTCTTTATTTCTTTCTCTTACTTTTTGACTTATTTTAATTTTAATTTCATTTTAAATTCTACTTCATCTTCCATCTCTACTTTCAAGCTAGGCCCTCCCTCTATTTTTTTTCTTTCTTTCTTCTTCTTCACCTCTCACCCTCACCTCATCTCACCCCCACGTCAAGTTGAGCCCATCCATTTTCTTTCTTTTTTCTTCTTCTTCTTCTTCGGTCAAATTCCTTTCTTTTCAAAATTATACTATTTTTTAGACTTTGTTGAGTTATAAATAACAAGACTAATTATTTTTATAAGAAAAATCAAAATTTTGAAGGTATCATCAATTAATTTATCTCATTTTCATATAACTTCAAAACTAGCAATGATAATTTTGAAAGAATCAGGATTTTCCGAAAATTGAAAAGGTTTGATTGAAATTTGGATAAAAAAACTAAATAATACCTACTAATCATCTTGAAATCTAATGGGTTTATCAAATTGTTCGAAATGTAATAAAATATTTAGATATAATTTTAAAATTGAAGAGAGTTAAACTAATAGTAGTAAAAAAGGGTGGTAGAGTTATGGTAAAAAGTGATATTGAAAGTGAGAAGTTACAATGAAGATGACAATGAATTTTTGAAGAAGAAGGAAGAAAGAAAAAGACAAAAATAATGAGAAAAAGTTAAAATAATAAGAAAAACAAGAAAATATATTTTATAGCAAAATACTTGTAAAAATATAATTATATTTGTTTTTTTAGTTTGTTCACGCTCTTTAAGAGAGTGCATACACTCTTCATGCCAGATGGACAAAAAATGATGTAATAATATCAGTTCAAGATTGTTTAGGTGGGTAATAGGACGCTTGCATAGTTTAAGTATTTTTAAAAAATTCGAGACAACTTCAAGTGTCACTTTATGTCTTTTCTCTAAATATAATTTTAAAGTATACTATACATATATGCTTTTGTTTTATGTTTTTATCTATTACCATGTCAACCTTCCTTCCGTGGATGTCAATAAGCACTCTTTACCTTCCATCTTGAGGAAGTATATATGTTTTGAGTCATTAAAAAAAGTAAAAGCTATGAAAGTTTCAGAGATGAGTAAAAAAAAATACGCCTTGTCTATCAATTTGAGTCTTTAAGTTGAAAGAGGTTAAAGGGTTCTATTCCACATAGCCATGAATTTTGAAATTTTTTAATAGTTCAGTTAGTTAACTATTTGATTTTTCATGTTAGGTTATTTGAATATGATATGTTTTATAGATAACTTCAATATTTTTAAGAGAAAGTTTGCAACTAGCAGAGAAGTGTAGTGGAAGTGGACTAAAACGCATAGTGTTCCACCAAATGGGTATAGGATCTTCTTGGTCTTAATATATGTGACAAGTTTTATTAATTTGTCTAAAAAAGGATGTCATTTTTCGTATATTTAAAAAATAACTTAACTCGACTTTAAAATTCTCATTTATGTTTATTGAGATAATTTATCATAGTCACATAATATTTAAGTCTTATTTCAAACGGTACATAATTTTTTATGTTTTTGTTATGTGTCCAATCAAATAGCGTTACATAAATTTAAAACATTTAAAACGGAAGAAGTAAAAAATTTAGTTTTATACTTTACTAAAAACAAGAGGGGATCTTCTTTACAGCTGGTGATTTTAGACATGTCAAACAGCCCCAGCCCCACACCCGGCATCCCCGACTTTCTTTTCTTTGTATTTATTTATACATAGCAGAAAGTCTCTGGTCTTGCATTTTGCTTTTTACCTAACTTTGCACAATTTTCTCTTGATTTTGGAATACGAAATTGCAAGGAAGCCTCCATTGGTTCTCAACGATTTCTTTGAGGTTCTATAATGAGTTAACTCCTTTTAAATAGTGGGAAAAGCCTCAAATATGTTATTGAATTTTGAGAAAAGATTCATCTATGTTATCATTAAAAGTTTGATTCATTTTTAAAAGTTCAACTTATCTATGTCATTTTCATTTGATAAAATACCCATTCGTGTCATTATTTGTTAATTGAAAATAGTTCTAGTTTTGCAAAACCATTTTTCACATGTGATCAATTATGATTCAACCACGTCATTAATTAAATCATCTTTTTAAAAGGGAAAAGACTTAAAATATGTCATCGAACTTTGAGAAAAAATTCATTCATACCACTAGTTAAAAAATTGGCTCATCTATGTCATTTCAGTTAACAAATAATGACATGAATGAGTCTTTTCTCAAACGGAAATGACATAAATGAACCAAGCTTTTAACGGATGACATAAATTAACCTTTTCTTCAAAGTTCGATGACATATTTGAGTCTTTTCCCTTCCATAATTATAATGAAGGCTTCATATCAGTCCACAAAAGTATTAGAGATATTAGGAGGAAACTATTGCGAAGTTGACGCACCTTGTCTTCAACTGCAAATCCACGAGAAAGTTAAAAAGAAGCTATTCTCTTTAGGCAACAGTTTTTTACCTAGCATATAATACATATGAAAATTTTAACTGTGTGTTTCACACAATTGACACGAGTTAAACTAAGTATCAAATGTCTTTCATCACGAAAAACGATCCAAGATATCGAAACGTTTAACCTGAATAAGAAGCAAAAAGAAGAAGGCCTGATAGTATTGCCCGTGAATCTAATCTATAGGCTGAAAAGACTTGTTTGCTTGTAAACCAAGTGATAATCATTTGCACAAATAGTTTTCTTTATTAACCCACTCTTGCACAATCAGCCTACCCCTTCTAATTCCAACTCAATTATACTAACAGACAAATTTCACCTCAAAATAATGCAACTCTAACATGTGGAGCTTCCTAATTGCACCACCATACTTTTGACCCCTTCTCGAGAGTGATCCACACACAAGCTAAACTTTTACACAGAGAACAAACTACTCTTCCGAAAATAACTACTATTGGACACCAACCGCATATTTACAATTGGTTTATTGACACACTGCTTATCGTGTGCTTACCTCTTCACGAAATTGAGGGGATGCGTTAAGAAAGTTAGCACAATAACTTCATAAGTAAACGATTCCCAAGGTTCAGATAATGACCTCAGTGTGCAATAGAGTCAGTCGCCCTTACGTCCTGCAGACGGTGGTTCCCACTTTTCTAGAATCATCTGCTCAATCCATCACATTAATTAGCCTCACCCGAATCAGCACCTCTTGCAGGCTGCAGCTGTCCTAAAACGACATGACCAAAAGCCTTGAATCCAGAGTCCCCGATATCTCCACACACATGAAGGAAACAGTCAAGTTTTGAAGATCAAAATACAAGGGAGAACTTATCTCATGGAAGAGGGCAGCGAGCCATCGTTAGCTACCTACACAGATTTTCAAAAACCTGTTTTGCACAACTTATAACATAACAGATCACAGGAAAATGGTCTCATACAGAGAATAGTTGCTGTTTAATCATTGGAATTTTTGCCACTCAAAAGATAGCACCCATACAAGAAACTTAGGAAGGAGCAAAAGTAAAATTACATTTCAGGTTCTCCCCTCACAAAATTCAACAAATAGATATTCACATATTGAAAGATCTCGGTCTTGACAACCTTGACATGATCGGAGTCTACATAAACTGATTTCCTTACCAACATTTTGTTCTTTCATCCAAAGCACAATGAAGACATTGCATTTAGGAGTGAAAGCAAAATGAAGTAGTTGAAATTAAAAGTGTCTCAGACACACCCGAGGACAATCTTGCCGTTATCCCATCGCATATTTTTGAGTCCAGCTACGAGCAGTGGTCTCGTATTTGGCCCTGTCAGTCTTGTACATATGAGCAATTTCTGGTACAAGTGGATCATCTGGGTTTGGATCTGTCAATAGAGAACAGATGGATAACAGGACCTAAAACATAAAATAGCAGCGTGAGACAAAATCCAAAAGACAATTGAAAAATAAGACATATACACCACAGAATCTCTTCCCTCGCCCTTTTTCCAGAAGGTTTAGTGGCGACTTGGTACATAAACTGATTCTCATCACATTTTGGATAGTTTAATAGAAACATGCAAACAAGAGGACACCAAGCAAAACAAAGAACAAAAAATAGAAGAATCGAATTAGTTGATTATATGAGAGTTGTAGGAATACGATTTCTGGAGCAAAAAGAGCAATCTAAAGTAGCAGGTATTGCTCAAAAGATTTTACTGCAGTAACAGCTCAATATTACCACTAAATTATCTTTCACATAAATAAATCATCTGCATCAACATCAACTAGAGGGAAAAGGGAAGACAGAAAGAGACAAAATGTGCCATAAGTAGTTCACCTAATTTCTACCAAAGATTTAGCAGAAGCAAGTGAGAAGGTCTAGTCATTACATCAGACAATAATAAAGTAAGTACTTATATAATAGGAGCCTAAATGTCAAAAGATATCACACTTGACTTTATTTATTAAAGAAATGAGCATGATACTTCCCCTAACTTTCCTTTCTTTTATTCTAAATGGAATCATACTTGCTAAGGTGCTGCTTGACATCTGACAGTTGGAGAAAAGGAAAATAACAAATATGTTATTTAAGGCAAGCATGTTTTGAAGGGCATAGTATGATAGATATCTCTTTATTAATAAATATCTTTTTGACTTCTGTTACTTTTTTCTGGACTACTTTTCCTTGAGTCGAGGGTCAAAACCACCTCTCTACCTCTGAGGTAGAACTAAGGTCTGCATATACTCTACTCTACCCTCCCCAAATCCCACACAGATTATAATGGGTATGTTGTTGTATAGTTACTGTTTTAAGTTGAAACAAGTCATGATAATGTTTAGTTACTGTTCTTTCCTCTTCTACTCTATCCTTCCTTCTGATTGGCATTATTGCTCGCATTCTCTCTTCAAATACAAACATGCCAGTCTAAACCACCCTATTTCCAGAGCACTATCACATTAGTAAAGCCACAGTATAACTTGCCAATCACAGCTCTCACATTCATTTATATTGACATAAAGCTTTTTTTACTAAATATACTCCCAGGTCAGATTGTTTGGCCTACTGAGCCATGATTCCAATGCCTCAAAGTCCTTAATTATAAAGAGAGAGGAGATCAAAACTCAACAAGTCTGGACAACATTACATAACAAAAGTCGACCATCTCCACCAAATCATCCGCCATCATCATCATTTTGTTAAATCTAGACTCTGGCTAGGACTCACCTTCATCAAGAAATCTAAGACCAGAAAAAAATATAGCAACATTTAATCGGGACACAAACAAAGACCAATATACAAACCTTAGATATGGTCAAAGCCGGACTCCATTGCTCTTTAAGGATATCCAAACATATACTTCCATTGCTATTGATGTTAGGGTGGAAAACCTTAGTTCTAAATGCAACCTGAAACAAATAAACAATAAAAAGATCAGCCTTGTCTCATCACCACAAAACCAGTCAACAACTATTAATCAAACACATTCTCAGAATTGGCAGAGAAGAACTCATTCTGCAAATTTCAAACAGTGCCTGAAACAAACAAAATTCTTAGAACCTACAGAACCACCATGAAGGTAAAACTAATCTAGCAGCAAACAAACGCCAGCCATCTTCTACATTATGTTGTGCGGACTCTGTGGTGTAAAAGACTAGCATACTTATAGGCATGACAAAACAAAATGGATAAAAAGATTTAATGCCCATGATGATTCAGCTATAATCTTGAACAGCACCCTGAAGTACCAGCTCACTTTAGCACCAGAACATAAGAGAGCAGAGAAAAGATAAACTTCTCAACAAAAAACTTCAAATGTCATTTCAAGTAGTGGGGAAAGATCATAAGGAAGTTACAAGCAGTAGTAACTAGTACCCAAGACTTCCCTGAAATTTTCCAAAGGGATATGAAACTATCTGTCAATTTTGAGTGTATTCCACCATGTAAGTCTGTGGTCTTATCTCTGTGGTATGTAAATCAAAAAACCACGCTGACAAACAAATGTCAGCATTTTTAATGCTAGCGCTCTGTCTGACCCTTCAACACAGTGGCACATCACCAGCCTTGCCTTAGATTTCTTCTCGTTCAATGCTGTCTTTCAGCGCTGATGGAAGCATGCCAATGTGATCTTTACATTCTACTATAAATAAAAACCAGAGATGGCGAAGTAGGCAGTAATTTGAACTTTAATATCATTCAATTCTATATGGACACAGATAAGCAGGTGAGGTATCATTCATGAAAGTTCCTGCTGATTTCAAGAAAAGACGAAAATTATTCTTAGAAACCTATATGCACATATTTGTGATGCATTCAGTTGATTCCTTTGTATTTGGTTAAATTTATGCAAACTGATACTCTCTAGCTTATAACAATAAAGAATGTAAAGGAACAGACACAGATCTGGACAAGGATGCTGTAGAGCATAGGCATACCTTTGGAGGCTTGAAAGGATAATCAGGAGGGAAATGGATTGAGACCAAAAATACACCTCCTGCATAAGGGCTATCTGTAGGCCCCATGATTGTTGCTTGCCAATGGAACATATCCTCAGCCACTGGACCTGTATTTTACAAAATATGCTATTTAATATCGACATAACAGCCATGTGATTAAAGTACCCACTTTAACAAATGTATAATCACACTCAGCACTTAAATCTAAGAGAAAAAACAATTCCTCATCAGACAAATGACAAAATATGCATTAGGAGAAGTACAACAAAGAATGATACAGAAATTTGATAGACAATTATAAGTAACATTCACAATCTTCAGAGAGCCATATATTGAATGTTAAATTCTCAGAAGTGAGAAAGAGAAACCAATATAAAGATGCAATACAACCAGGGTTGTACACAAGCTGGTCGGACACCACTATCATATAACAAAAGTAAAACTCAAAAAATAAAATAAAAAGAGAACCAAATCTGCATTCAGCTGCTGTTAACTCGTAACGGATCAACCTACTAATGATACCAATAATGTTTTTTCCATAACACTAGTGTCCAAGCTTGCTAACAGACACTTTGAGTACACCAATGATACCAGCTACCTTCAACTAGTATATGTATCTTATGACCTTATCCACCAAAGCATAGGCAAATGGGAACGATTCACCTAGTTCACCTCTACTGAGATTTGAATCTTGGATGCTAACATATTTACTCTAACTCAGCTCTTGGACAAGTAGACTACCACCGGGGGCTAATGCCACTAATTTTTACAGAAACAGACATTTAAATCATGCAATTCTGCTAGTACAGAAACCAAAAATAGGTTCAGCAAACTACTAAATCAGACTTGTTCTAAACTAGCAGCATTAGTAAAACAAAAACTGCAGAAAACATCAGAAATTCAACCACGCTGACCTAATTATTGGTCTTCAGCTAACAAACCTAGCACATAAGCTCAGCAACCAGAAGTGGAAGGCAAAAATAGGAAGTACAGCAGACATACCAGCGCTGCATGAGGTGGGAGGATCCTTCTGCAAATCCTTAAGCTCCTTCAATATGCGCTTCGATGCCATAATTCAGCCCGTATACCTTCAAATCCAAGTCCTAGCAATTATTATTACAATTTTTTCATCAAAATCCGCAGATCTCCATATTCAAGTAAAGTAGAAAACAGTTACACACACAAATTAAGGTCACAGAATTACAAAACTGAAGCTTATAATAACTCAAACAGATAAAACTACGAGATCTAATGGATTGTTCATGCGGAAAATCCTAGATATTCTTAATTAACAATAATATGCAGAAAAATACCTGAATTAAGAGGAGGAAGATGTGGAAGACAATTGAATGGAGATTTGCAGAGCTCGGATTAGGTTTTGAGCCAATCCTATGGAAGAAATAGAAAACAACATTCACTCTGTTACCATTTATACAACACACTCATTTTTAGTCCATTCCAAAAAAATGAGATATTTAACTATTTAATTTTAAAATATCTACTCCATTTTATAGCTGAATAAATATTTATAATTTATAAATTTTAAAAAATATTCAAACAATCTGCTATTTTATAAGTAAATAAATATTATTTCTATGTATATAAATTGGAATGGAGAAAATAAATACTATTTCTACATTACGTATACGAAATGCTATTCGTAACCATATTTTATAGTGGGGCCCAGAAGCAAGGCTGTAGAATAGTCTTCTGAAGTCATAATGTGCACATAGCTTGTGGAATTGGCACTAGGTAACCACTTTTAGGACCAATATTTGAATTTTAGCCAATGTTTATAAATTATTTAATGTTTCGCCATTAATTAAAAAGCGGGAAAAAAATATTGCCTCTAATTTTTCCAGTGTTGTTAAGTTTTACGATTCGAGCTTTATGATTATCAACTTTTAGTGTTAGTGTTATGAAGTTCGATTTTATAGTTTAAACTTCAGAAATATGAAGTTCGAATTTTGTAGTTCAAATTCTATGTTTGTGATGTGAAGTTCAATTGTTGTGGTTCCAACTTTGTCACGCAAACAACAAGAAGAAAAAAAAGGAGACGCCAATGCATACTATAACTACTTTCTATTTGCCTAGTTGCATAATTAGTGATAGAAATGTGTAACATATTGTATTTACAAATAAAAACACATGGCAGTATAAATAAACGATTTCACTATCCAATACTCACTGGAATTTATAAAAAAATTGGTGTTTGAATGCCATAAAAATGATTTCACACCAAAATCCAAACACACAGCAAATGAATTGCTTCGACATGTTGCATAAATCAGATGTTAATAAGTGCAGTGCAGATTGAATCTTACAACAAATGACAAGAGTTCTTAAACGAAAAGAAAAAGGAAGATGATTAACTTGTCTACTATATCTCCTAAGGAAAACAAATCCACACTTTCCTAGATACACTTGTCAATATGATTGAATCAGAAAATTTAGGGAAAGAAAACATGTATGTTGTTGCACTGGGTAATCGAATCGAATGAATTTCACAGGACTTACAAATTGTAAGTCAGAAATCCAAGGAATATGCACATTTGAATCATAGAATCTATTCTCTTTCTGAAGAATGCCTGTTTTCGGAGTTAGATTGCCTGACGTCTTCAATCATTCTAACAACTTCCTCCATGTTGGGTCGCATATCCGGGACCTTTACAACACATGACATAGCAATTTGCAGCATTTGTACCATCTCTTCTTCAATGTTTTGAAATCTCATCAAATCAACGTCAAAAACCTCTGACGTCCATTCCTCCCTGACAACTGATTGGACCCACCTAGGAAGGTCAACCATATCATCACGCCCTGGTGATTGCATAGGCTGCTTACCAGTAAGCATCTCGAGTAGTAAGACACCGAAGCTGTAGACATCTGATTTATGACTATGCTTTCGGCTTTCTATCACCTCAGGAGCACGGTACCCTGGATATCGAGATGGGGCTGCAGGGAAGTTCATTATAGGGGCTAAACCAAAATCTGAGATGCAAGCTTCCATATCTTGCTTGAGTAGGACGTTTGAGGACTTTATATTTCCATGAGTAAATTTTGGACCACCCATTGAATGGATGTGGGCAATCCCCTTTGCTGCTGCAAGAGATATTTTAACTCTCGACTCCCAGTCCAATGGAGTCCTTCCCGGAGTCCTGTTTCCTAAATGATAGTGGGGTTTGATAGGGTTAGAGAACAGAAATATCAGCAGTACTTAACGTCATTGGCAGTATACTTAACATTGATAAGTTTATGCAGGTTAGTGAATGAAGATGAATTCACTTCTGGTGTAGTCTTCCAGGATAGATAATAGGTATATCATACATGAAATTTTTCAGCACTAGCAGCTTTCCAGTTAGAAAAACAGCAAGATAGTGCGAGTGATAAACTACCAGTGATAAGAAAAAGAAAGCCAGCAAGTGTCAATATGTTGCTACAGAAACAATAGATACAGAATAACATAAGAGCTGTTTATACTCATATAATAGACCTATAAAGATCAAACTGATGCATATATTCTAAAGAAGACTTTTTCTTCTCTAACTTTACAACAAGCTACAAGAAAGAATGTTTCTTTTCACACCAGTTCACAAGTTTAAAAGTTCAAACTCACATTGTTTAGATTCGTTTAGGACAATACTTGAGCGCATTTTGTATTGTGTTAGAAGCTTACTATCAGGCATTCAATCACAAAAAGCGAATCAAGTTACTCCACCAAACGCTAGAAATAGAAAAAGGAAATGACGATAAGAGCATATGATGCCTTACCATGCAAGAGCATTGACAAGTTGCCCATTGAGAAATAACCATACACCAGTAACTTCTCATCCTTGGAGTAATAATAAGCACGTAAAGGAACCACATTTGGATGCTGTCCAACTCTACCAATAATTTCCATCTGCTGTTCAAAGTCCTTCTTCCCCACAATGACTTCTTTTAGTCTTTTAACCACCACTGTTGATGACTCCTCCAAAATAGCCTTATAAGCAGTTCCAAAACTCCCCTTTCCTAGCACTTCAGCTGAGGCCCTCAATAGGTCCTCGAGATCGAAATTGTAAGAGCTGCCTTCAAAGAAAACAAGCTTATTTTTGTCAGGTTCTTGCACCCCACTACCGAACTCTTCCCTCGGTTTTTCACTCCTTCCTCCACCCGGAGATTTCCCTTTCCGCACACCTCTGCCATCACCGCTTTTTCTTTTCAGGCAGCACAAAACCAGGATCACAACTAGCAGCAAGACCAGCACAACCCCTCCAGCAGCAATAGCGAGAATAACTCCTAGTTTGAGTTTCTTTTTTGAACTTTTTTCTTGAGTGTTTGGGGAGGGTGCAGGTGGGGAAGGGGAAGGAGGGGATGGTGGTAGAACAGGTGAACAAGGATTTAAGGGTAGTCCACACAAGAGTGAGTTCCCCATAAAGGAGGAATTTGGAAACTTCTGGAGGGATAATGGAATAGAACCATTAAGATTGTTGTGGCTTATATTAATATGTTTTAGCCTTGGAAGAGTAATATTGGGTATGGGTCCAGAAAGCAAGTTATTCTGGAGGCTTAAACCTGTTAGCTGAGACAAATTCTGAATTGTTTCAGGTATCTTTCCAGTGAAGAAATTATGAGATAGGTCCAAAACATTCAGTTTATTTGAAAGAGAAGAAGGAATAGGTCCAGATAAGTTATTTTGCTGTAAGAACAGGAATTGGAGAGAAGGAAGTGAAGTGATAGCGGAAGGAAGGTTTCCACTGAGACGATTAGATCGAAGGCTTATAATCCTTAAGCTATCCATCTTCCCAAAAGTATTTTTTGGAAGTGAACCAATGAGTCCAACTCCTGGAAGTCGTACTTCCACCACATGGGCTCCATCATTACTACAAGTAACGCCTACCCAAGATGAGCAGATAGGAGTGGCAGGATCCCAGTTGATCTTCCAGCCATGTGGGACTGCTGCCGCAAAGTCAAGAAGGGCTTGTTTGTCTGAGTTTAGATCACCACGGCACAGCGAAAGAAGAGTTGCTACAACAAAAAGAGAATGTAGCAGTTGATTGGTGTAGTAGATTCTCATGAGGAAACCTTCAACAGATAGAAAGCCACTATGCTGCCAGTATTGTGGTCGTCCTGGAATAACACAGTAGATGAACATTTTGAGAGCCAAACAAACACCAAAGGTGAGAGAGGAAGGATAAAAAAAGACATTTTGACATAGCAAGCACTATGCAGTCAAAGTTATAAGAATATCCTCAAGAAATATGTTTGGAATCTGCACTAAATTTTCATGAACTAAAACTGGATAACTTTTTATGGATTCCAATTAACAATTATTATGTGTCCAACTAATGTTTCTCTTTGCACATACGTTCCAAAAGCACTTAGCAATGAACTAGAATTATACAATTTCTTATGAATGCCAAATAGTAATTGTTCTACATTTTACTAATTTTTCACCATCTGCAGAAGAAGATTAATAAAACTAATCCTGTTCTCATGGAACCATAAAAAGAAGAATAAAAAAAGAAAAAAACAAACAGTCAGTCTAATAACATAGTATGATGAAAGCTCTGCTGACTTGATTAAAAATCTTATCCACCATACTAACAACTTATAATTACTTCAAAAGCTATTCAATCTCATAGATACTGATGCCAAGAAATAAACAAAATGCAAAAGAGATGCTGGAAACAAAAACCAGAAACCTTGCCATATCACTTTCTAAGCCAAAAATAACGAAAACCTTAACAAGGAAGTGGGTGAAAATGTTACAGATGGATGAATGATTACACCAAAATAAAATAAAAAGATGCTAAGAGATACCAAACCATGTACAATATTAAACAGCTCAAAACAGAGGAATTAGCGAGACTAGAAAAAAATATAGTAGAAGAAGAAACATTTAACAGAAAAAACTTTGGTTCACAAATATTCCATTCTCAATTTCATGAACAAAAGAGTCTTTGAAGTAGAAGAGCAAGAGCTAATACATACAAATAAGCCTTCTGAGGATGGATAAACTTAACCTTGCCTCCTTTCGGTTCAAAAAAAGAAAACCATTCTGGTTGGCATTATGAGCCACCCTCGGTTTTGGTAAAAACTCTAACTGAAGAAGAAGCCTTCCGGGATGGGAACTCTTTTTTTTTGGTGTTACGTGTGAGAAGAGGTGTTAGGCCTTATGTCACCCTCTTTTGTAATTATATTATTAATAAACAAGAGATGTTTTGAGAAAAAAAAAATACATACAAATAGCTAGCACTTAAGTAGTCTAACATGATAGTATCTAATAAGCAACGGGAAGGAAAATAACCACTCCATCAAGTCAACCCAGGACTAGACTAACCCATTTAATCACAAGTTTTTCAATCCTCATGTCATGATAATTCTTATTCAAGGTTGGAGCTTGAAACAGTTGATGAAGAAGAACTACATCAAAAAATCTACCAGATCATGGAATTTTAATTATTATTTTGGGGGTTGGGGGTTACCTATTACCACATTCATAATTCTTCTTCAAGTAAATGTCAAAGAGAGTTGGTTAATTAAGACTATTGAACAACCCCAACTCATATGAGGTCCCAGTAATAGGGAATCCTAAGCTTCCTTTACACAAATATAATCCAATGATAGTTCATAATGACTAACAACATTTTCAATTTCTCAATTCATTATACTTCCACATTATCAAAGAAGCAAACACTGAAGACTAAACAACATACAGAACCTAACATGGTCTTGCTACTTAATAGTTCACCGCCGGAGCCAGGGGTGCAAGCTGGAAAATCATACCATATATACAAGTTCAAAAAAAAAAAGAAATAGAAAAAAATCATACATAGTTTATCATTATATTTCTTTCTTTATTTTTCAATTGAAAATCCTAGCTCCGCCGCTACTTAATACTCCTCCCTCCAATGAGTCTAATTTTCTGCATGAATTCATCACGGATTTCCTAATTAATTTCTAAAAATCAAATTTAAAGCTACAAAAAAAAAATACTATCAGAAAACCTTCAAAAATCATATTTCAAAATAAATAAAATTGACTGTTCAATCTAACAATGCCAAACAAATAGGAAACAAATAAGCAAACAGATCTGCCACCAAAATTAGCAGAAAACACAAAAGAAATCATGCTAAACAAATACAAAATTATAAATTTCAACAAACAATATGAAATCGCAGTGTAATTACCTATAAAATAGAGAAAGCACTTGAAGTTCTAGGAGTAATACTGAGGTTCTGAGGTGAAATTAACAGTAAACATGAACATCAAATCGAATTCATCGAGTTGCAGTAACCACATTTTGCGCAGAATAAGACCCGACCCGACCCGTTTAGCTTGAGCTGAAGTAGTAAGAGATTTGGATCTGTGTTAATGGAGAAGAAGAAGGAGTGTTTAGTGCCAAGTACAAAGTGAAGAGTGAGAGGTGGAGAAATGGTAAAAGGAATTTCAGCTTTTTTGTAATGAATCTGTTTTTTTTTCTTCTATTAACAGCTAACTGAATATACATCGTATTTATTTTATCTATTTTTTTTATGTTGCTGAGATAATAAGAGAATAATTGACTCTACTAAAATAAAATATTAGAGTATAATACTTAGCAAAGTGAACGTCTTTTTTTTAAAAAAAAATATTAAGATATATTACGATATTTTTAATGGTTTTTTTTAGTGAATTGTTGAAGCTATCAAAAGAATATAATATGTTTGAATATAAAATCCAGACGTACGAGTAATTTTATAATTTTTCAAGATATTTGATGAAATTGAAACAGTATAAAGATGTCACAAATCTTAAATTAAATTTAACTATAAAATATAATGCGGACGTTAAGCTCTAGCTCTTTCTCTTATTAATTTGTTTGTTGTGTTTAAGTAATAATTTTAATATATAGTACTATTAAGAAATTAATTTTGTAGTCTTCTTTTGAATAATAAACATATCTTTAATGTTAACACAATGCTGGGGCGGCTTAACAACTTTGAAAAAAAACACAATTGTCTTATGCCCGAAAATTTGAGGGGCCTCATTTTTTTAAAAAAATAATAAGTTATAAATATTTATTTTTAAAAAAAATATAGAGTATTGCTTATAGAAAATAAAATATTTTCATAAAAATGCAAAGAAGTAATAGAAGTTCGACAAATTATGAATACTATGTCTCAAGAAAAATTAAATAATTAGCTATAATAAACTTCATAAAAAATATATATTTGAATTTAAGGCCTCCATTCGGATTTGACTTAAGGCCACCGCTTTATTAGAGCTGCCTTGACACAATGTAATCCATATATAATTCACATATTATATAACGATTTGATCCATTTGAATTACCAAAACCAAAGCTACCTGAAAAGTAATACACAAATTAAATAAATAAATATTATTATTAATAATAGTAATAATAAAAAATAAAATAAAATAATGTACTGTGAAGTGAAGTTTGCACTTGTGAATGACAGTTGGATCACAGGAAGGATAGGTTGGCAATTACTACTCCTTTTAGAGGTGAAGGTGGATGGTTGAAGACTATTTGGTTGGTGTATATTTAATGTACATGCATAAAAGTTATTCTTGCTCAATAATTACACAACAATGAAAATAATATATCTCATGTAATTTCATAATCAAAAGTTTAATAAAATATATATAATCGTAGTCCGTTAATTTTTCTTCGCGTATATGAGATAGAAAAATTATATCTAATAGATTCTCAACTCAAAAGAAAAGAAGATGATTTTTTTTTTGGAAACAATGCATCTATAAATAAATCATATAATATACGAATTTGGATTTAATCTATCGTAATACAAACACAGAAAGAAAAAAAAAACATTTCATTTTGACCCAATATGCTTGTAATTTGGTTAATACTTATAAGGATTCTCTAGACAAACTAAACTCTTTTTGCTAGTCATGCTTGAAGAAACAAAGTGCCCAAAAAGAATAAGAAAAAGAACAGGTCAATAAGAAAGATACAAAAAGTATAAAGGAAAAAATGAAGCACATGGTCCCCAATAAAGCATATGAAACTGACATGATGTATTAATTAAGTTAAGAGAAGGGTTTAATATAGGAAGAATCAATTTTGTAGCCTTTACAAATTTGTTTCAGTTGTCTTTTTTTATAAGAGATTTTCATGGTCACGCATAAGAAATTTTTATTTTTACACATAAAACGTCTAAAGAGGTTATTTTTATTGTTCAATTGATATAAGTGGCCAGACAAGATTATTTGCTTGTTAATATCAGAGTAATTTTGTGGAAGTGTACTAAGGGCAACTGTAAAATTGATGAATTGATTGTTAACAATTTGGGTATCTTGTCCTACTCAATGACTATCATATTATCGTAATTTTGGTACTCCGTAATTTTTTATGATAAATTTAAATTTAAACGGAATATATGTTATTATTTGGAATAAGGTTTGTGCTATTAGTAGGGGTATAAAATAGACATGTTTCAATTTATTTTAATCTTTCCTATTCAGCCTATCTATAATTTGAATTGATATATAAACCTAAATTAATCATTGTACGACTAAACAATCTAGCCATAGCCATAGCCACATTAACACTCTGGAGAATCCAATTCCTGATAAATTTAAAAAGGTTGGACAAGACCATTTCCAACTCATCTCTATTTTACTCTTACACTCTCTATTTCACTTTTTTAATAATTTATTATTATTTATATTACTTTCTAATTAACTTATTATTTTACATATAATGTCATTAATTAAATATCTAATATTCATAAAAAAATTTAAACGTAATATAATATTTTAAAAAATATATTATTTAAATACAAGATAACAATATAATACATATTATAATGACTATATTTATTATACTGCACAACATGATAATTGAGGATGAACGAAATCCTAATGCACCAATTCAAGATGTCGTAGAGGCTCCAACTCCAACGACAGAAATGGTAGTAGATGAAAATCTCCGATTTGAACAATTTTTAGCTAGACATAAAAAAATTAAGAACAAAAATGCTCATTTTGAACTCCATAATGCATTAATAAAGCATTTATGGGAGCAACATAATAATTTTGTAAATTGAGTATATGTAATTGTATTTCACTTTTATTTGAATTTGTCTATTAATTTATATATTATATTATATTTTCTTACAATTTATGTTATTTAAAAATTTAGAATAAAATATAATTTTATATTAAATAAAATATTTTAAAAAATAATTTTTTCTATCTCATGAAAATTATATAAAGTAATTATTTGGGAGAAGGAAATAAAGGATTTATATTATGAAATAAGAAAATAAGAATGAAATAGCAATAATAATATAATATTGAGGAGAGAGAAACATATTTTTTTAGAGAGTAAAATAGAGAATTGGGTTGAAATTGATTGTCTGAAAAAAAAAAAAACTCTATATTTGGAGAGTAAAATAGAGTATAGGGTTGGAGATGCCCTCAGATACAAAACAAAATTTCTGAGAGTTGATAAGCAAAGAAGAAAATTCTGTATTTCGGTATGAAATCTCAACTTCACAAGCAAGTAAGAGTTCACCACTCGATCGAAGCAACTAAGAGATGCAAAGGGCAACCGGCGAGATATAAGACAAATAAAACAGGTATTGCAGCAATAAGGCTAGTCATTTGAACATAAGGGTTCGTACTAATTTTAAGGACTTCACCTCATCAGCCTTACAAATCAGTAATCAGTCTGGAGAGGATCACACACAGCACAGCAAGCAAAACATGAAGAGGAAGAGGTGTATTACTTGAACATAAAATTCTCGTTCGGACGAACCAAAAGGTTTATCTATCTACTATCATGCTATCAAGATCCAGACTGTTGCCATGGAGCAGGCGAAAAAAGGACATAAAGACACTGTTAATTCAAACAGCGAGGAGTCAAATGCATATTTTAGGGACACAGGACATGAGTAAATTACCAACACACAATTATCACAATTTAAAGATTATCAAGCTTAATGGACAATTGATAATCATGTGAGAAGTGATCACTAATGTAAGCACACCTTTAGTATCAGATGAAGCTACAAAGAAGCACAACCAGACCTGGTATGGCTAAAGTAAAAGTGAAGACGGACTTAACCCCACTGGAAACAAGTTTGGGTTGGGCTGGAGGATGAAAATTCTCCACTTATACAAGTATAGAAGCTAGAATATGAATACATCCCCAATAATTGTAAACACGATAGAAAAAATTAGAGCGTGTGATGATGAATAGCAGAGTTATTGAAAGGCAAAAGGCAGCTAAAATCATGAACAATGAAATCAGAGTGAAAATGGATGAGTAGGGGTCAGAAAGGAGATATACTTTTCAATACAATCAAATAATATATTTATGCAGCCGTGCAGCCTTATGAGCATATCTGGCATGTACAGTGGGGAAGAAACACAGACCAGTGATAAGTAATGAACAATCCAGGCAATAATTCTGAAAATTATAGACGCCAACGAATCGCTCTCAAACTCTATTCTACTCTGCTCTGAGATAAGCAGTTGAGCAATCAAAAACTTTAACTCTGCTATGAGAAGGACAACTAAGTCATCAACAACAAAAAACTAGAGTAGCCCCACGAGTGAGGTCCGTGGAGGGTAGAGTGTGCGAGTACCATGTGTACTTGTACGTACAACAACATACACAATGTAATCCCACAAGTGGAGTGTGCATACACCAGAAACTTAACGAACATATAAATGAAAATATGAACTGGTAACCTAACTAGCTTATCTTATTGCAATAAGCATATTATAGTCTGACAAAGCACATAAGAATTGCAAATAATCATACAACATAAGCATGTATAAGATAACACACACAACATTGATACGAAGCTATAACCAAAAACAAATAGTAACTCGGTTCGCCTCGTATACATATAATCACCCCATACTTAAAGTATTCATCTATTGAAAAAAACATAACTTGGTAAAGTCTCAGGATTCTCCAAGCCACATATCAGTACAATACTTATATGAGCCAATAATTTCCAACAAAATCAAAATTTGATACTTAAAACATCCTACAAATCCAATAACAAAAATTAAAGCATCTCGGCCCGAGCAGTAACAGCTCTGAGCTTGGAATAAACCTTACCAGCAGGAGACCCCATAATGAGACTACAAAGTGAATCTCTAGCAATCTTAATGTTCAAAAACGATCCCAATATATGTATCTTGCTATCTGCAATTACTATCCTAGTCTTCGTCGAATTCTCTATAGCAAATTTCGTCTTTCCTCCTTTCCCAGACAATCTACCAATAGCCCTAGACAAATGCTCACCTCTTAGAGTCTTCACATCCTTGATCTCGAACGAATCCACATATAACTCATCCAAACGGAGCAAAGCAACAGCATCACAAACATCAAACCCTAGCATGAAAGCATGAACGAAATCAGCGCACTTCTGTAGGTTGCTGATGTCGGGAGTATCGGTTCGGGTTTTCAGCTCGACCCGACGTTTCTTGAGATTCATTCGGATATCAATCTTCATCTGCTCGAAGATTGGATTGTAGATTTCCATCCATACTTTCTTCAGTGGAGTGTACCGATGCTGTGGGACTGTAACTTTGCGAAACTGGACATGGCCGTCTGAGATTTCGTGGGCCTTTAGAGGTTGAAAGTTGGGTTTCGTCGGTAAGGTTGCCGCCGGTTGCTCAGCCCTCGGATTGTCAATTTCCATGGCTGTCAGGCACACGGACAGACCAAGGGAAGAGAAGGAGGGGCAGGAGAATAGGGTTTCTAAGAGGGTTTTTGTTTTGAAACTAATCTACAATATATATACATATGGAGTACTACATGGGCCGAATTTTGGACCCAATGTTAGATCTGGATAATCAAAAGGCCCGTGCTTATTACTTCAGTGCCTGATTTACTCAAATAACCGTTCTTCAGTTCACCATTTAAATATTATTACTACAATTGTAATCCTCAAGACTTATAAAATATTAAATTATGGTCGAATGTCGATAAATTTTTTATTAGACCATTATTTGGGGTATCAAAGACATTTTACTTTGACCATTGCTATTTTTTAATAATTACTTTACATTAATAACTATGTTACTTATAAGATTATATGTACTTTTCAAGACATAATATATAAACATGACCCTTAACTTGGCTTTAGTAGACAACTATGTCCTCCAACTTTGAGTGTGCATAAGTAGACACTTAAACTTTTATAAAATTGAACAAGTAGACACATGTGTCCTATGTGACATAATACACGTATGATGCCACGTAGAACACAAAATTACCATGTTGGGTGTCATATAGGATGAATGTGTCTATTTGCTCAATTTTATAAAGTTTAAGTACCTATTTGTGTATGCCCAAAATTAAAGATCATAGTTATTAGCTAACACCAAGTTAAGGGTCATGTTTATGTAGTATGCCACTTTTCAAATATGTCAACTTGAATTTATGGCCCATCCTTTTGACATTTTAAGTCTACCTCGTCTTTTTGTAACATTTTCTATGGTGCACGTATGAACCGGTGCATCAGTAAATCGACACAAAACATAACCAAACTACATAAAACAGACTTGTCTAATTTATACTCAATTGTGCTACTTGCACCTTCTGATGAATGTGGTCAAGGCATACGCATCGGTAAATGAAAAAGAGTAATGAAACATTAAGTTGAAAACCAAATGAAAATGAACTACTGCAAAGCTTATATATGAGGAATTAAGCCATCCCACAGAATGCGGCATTAAAATGACTGAAAGAGTCCACAGACATACCCCTCACGATGAGACACTTAAGCAGCTTAAATGGATAGCTAGACTGTTTATGCTGCACTTTCTGAACGAACAATTAATGGAAGCCAGAACAGTACAAGCCATTAGATGTTTGACAAACCAGCAGTACGATTAAAAACACCAATTAAAAAAATCTTCAGAGGTAGTGTACAAGGTCGACCTCTAAAATATTTGCTCATCTACTTTTACAAATCACTTATAGAACTCGAAGTCAGTGTCCGGCTTCTTCACATTGGTCCTGTAACCCTTTTCAAAGTCCTTGGGGAGTATGACATATCGATTCTTTCGCACTGCATGCATACCTGCTTCCTGACATATAGCTGCAATCTGTAGACATTGCAACATGCATCACAGTCGTGTTGGTCAAATTGACTCTTCAATTATAAAGGTCATTCACATTTTCAAAATAGAAGGATCAAAGCAGATGCAGCAAAATAAAGAACTACTTAGTCTTAACACTAGACTTCAACATTTTAAATCAGTAGTGAAGCATCCTGTTATCAGTCGAAAAATAGATGAAGGGAAAAGAGACAAACCTCAGCAGCACTAATTTTATCAGGGCGAGAAACATAATCTTCCAAGTCAACCTCGTCACCTAAGTTCATCTTAGCAGTACAGACCTGGCCAAAATCATCCAGCTTTCAGATTTGAGGTTCATTACGAAAAATTGGAAATACAGGGAAAATATAACATAATGAGTGAGAGGCACAATTCAGAAGCCAATCAATCATAACTTCCTTCAATATTTTTCCAATTTTAACTTCTATTTGTTTGGTAATGGGGAATGGGGTTGAAGAAGATCCTGAGCACAAAATCATCCAAATTCTACCTGAAAAACAAGCCTCTTTTGACGCCTATCAGGTAAAGGAAATTCAATCTTCCGATCAAGCCTTCCAGGACGCAGAAGTGCAGGGTCCAAAGTATCAGCTCTGTTGGTTGCCATGATAACTTTCACATTCACAGTCTGGTCAAATCCGTCCATCTGAAGAAGACATACCAAAAGAAACCTTCATAAACAATGCAAAAGTGTAAATTTTGATGGGATTACTTCAGGAATTTGTAGAAGCCTACCTGATTAAGCAACTCCATCAAGATACGCTGGACCTCCCTATCAGCTCCAGTTTGAGCATCAAACCTAGCAGTAGCAATTGCATCTACCTCATCAATAAATATAATTGCAGGAGCATTTTCTTTGGCAAGACGGAAGACATCACGAACCATTCGCGGACCCTGAACAGTCAGATAGTAAGTGCTGAAAGTAAAGTTTGAGCAATAGAAACAAATGGAGTCTTGTCATCATTTGTGGACAAACTTGACCAGTCCTAACTAAGAAATAAAAGATATCTCCAGACAAAGAAATTTGGCTCAGGGAATTGCAAATTGAACTGAAGTTGCATCTCAGATAGAAGAGTTGAGGAGAGCATGCAGCAACAAAATGTACAATAGTGCATTCCAAGCTGCATGTTGACAGGACTGAAATGCTCTACTCGATTGGCCACAGAAAGCTGGTTTGTCTTAAACTGCTCAAAAAGAAAAAGAAAAAAAAGGCTGAATGCTTTACTCAATTGGCCCCAGAAAGCTGGTCTGTCTAAAACTTCTCAAAAAGAAAAAAGAAAAAAAGGCTGAATGGCTTCTCGGTCAACTACTAAGTATCGACGAGTAGTTCTTCTATATGGCGTTTTAATTTCAAGGATGGATCGTGTACATGATGTTTACCAGTCAACACCACGGAAATAGGAGATTCTGTGTCCCTTATCTTTACTGATCAATATTTTTTTTGTCGAGATGTTTACTGATCTATATTAGTAGGGTCTTCTTTGACAATGTCGTTTAAAAGAGTATCCAGCTCGATGCCAAATGTGTGTATAAAAGTTTGGAGTTCCTGCAGAAGAATGTGATGCTATACGCAGTATTCATGGTATTACATGGTTATCAATCTTTTTGGTACTTTTAGCTGCCTCTTGCTAAAAAGTCTTATTACGGTGACAAACTGGAATTGTGGGAGTAGCTTAACATAGTGAGACTCAAACAGAGGCAATAAGCCAAACAAGGAAATGAAAGACATTGAAAAGGTTTTAAGATATTGGGCAATCTTTATCACGAGAGGTCTCGAGTCAAACCCTCTGGAACTATAGTGGACTTAAAATTCAGCCTCTGAACAAAAGAATGCAGATAGCAGTGAGAGTGTGTCATTTTTAGTTTTCATGGTGCCTTTCTAGCAATGTTTGCATTCCATTTACAGCTACCGAAATTTCAACAACTGGCTCCACATGTTCACCCAACAAATATAAAGAATTTTGCATTCAATTATACTTTCACGGCAAAGCAAATTTAAACTACGACATTTGATGTAGCAGGAGAGGGTATATTTTCTTATGGTGCTTTTTAGCTTCTAAATCTGTAATTGTCTTTTAATAAGGTAAAGTGTAATCTATAATTACTTTTTACATAAATTAATAACCTAATCTTTGATGTCAATAAAAAAGAAAAGCTAAGTAGAGCAAATAGAACTAGATCATGCAGTTTGGGGTAAAAGTAATATTCACGAATTACCTTGTTCTAGCACAAACAGTAGCCACTAATGATGAAATTAAAAAATAAAAGTAGTCTGAGATAAGACACCAATCCCTTTTATCTTCCAAATTTCTTTCTATACAATAGAAAGGAGCACCTCAAAATATTTTTTTGTATTTCAAACAATGCAGTGCAAAAAGTCCGAATCATCAACAACAGGTGATTAGCAAGTAGTAACAACACATTGATGCATAACAAAAAATGTTCATGGTATTTCATTACTTCAATGCATACCTCACCCAAGTATTTCTGAACGAATTCTGAGCCAACAACCCTTATGAAGGCGGCAGTAGTGTGATGAGCAACAGCTTTTGCAAGCATAGTTTTCCCAGTACCTGGTGGACCATAAAGCAAGACACCACGGGGAGGGTCTATACCAATCTGCTTGTACAACTCATGATGAGTCAAAGGTAACTCAACAGCCTCACGAATTTCCTGCTTTTGAATGTCACATCCTCCAATATCCTGGTGCGAGGAAAAAATAAGATTAAGAAGGAAGAATATAAAGGAAGGCACATTAACAGCCCTATATTATATCAGATTTCCACTTGCTTGCCTGTAGCTGTAATGTGACACATATGCATGCTTATATAACGGGCATTTATTAGGATAAAAACATAATGCCTTTTCCTCATTAGTGTTCTGACTTCTGATTATAGAATTAGATGCACTCTTTACTAATACCCCAATATCTCACTAGTGTTTCATACTTTTGAAGAAAATAATGGAGAGCAGCGTACGAGTTGTGCACTCCACACTCATGTTTATGAATAGATAAGTGAATTCAAATCACCAAATCTGTGATTCATCAGTTAATTACAAAATCAGTTCAATCATTTGCGAACCTTTTTCCCACTTCCCCACAATAGAACATGGGCTGCATACCAAAAAAAAAAAAACACAATATCCATATTCATCCAGGATACGACATTTATGGAGCACCGGATATCCAAAGACACCAATGTAAGCACTTTGATTCCTAATCTATGGAAGTTCTTGGTAGTGACACCTTGACTAACTAATCTTCATTCGACTAACTAAAGTTGATCAAGCTCTTAGTGAGCCTACCATAAATATAGATTCTTGGGATTCATTAATTAATAAAGGTAGTGAACTTTAGGAGTAACGGGAAACCCTGCATTCATCTAATGAAGTCTACAACTAGCTAATAGCGAAATCTAATCCAGAACTCATAATCAATATAAAGTAAAACCTAATGCAAGAGTTCCACAATGCATGAGCTCACACTACAAACTCTAATGAACCAATTAAGGAACCAAAAGGCAAAATTGACCAATAAACCCTAAGAAATAAGAAACATAGCAGCCAGAAATATTATAACCCTAATAAACAGTAACATATAAACCCTAATCAGTGTATTCAACCAATAACTAACACAATTCAGAAACAATAAACATACGTTGTAGGTAACATCAGGCTTCTCTGATTGACTAAGCAGCGAAATACTCGAGTCAGCCTCAGGAGGCAAAACATCAACTAGAGCATTCGAGTGACGATGCAAAGCCACAGAAGCCGAAGGCTTAAGTAGCTCCCTATTAATCGTGCTGAGTATCCTCACGTAGTAATTAGATCCCGTAGTTGAACCAACTATGGCGTTATTCTGGTCAATCATCTCCATGAACTGGCCAATTACTAACGGCACCGACTGGATCCGTTTCACCTCTTCCTGTGCCCGTAAATGTTCACGGCGGAGATTCTTCAGTTCGTCCTTCACGTATTCCTCTTGGATCTCGATGAACTCCAGCTGCCGTTGTAGAGATTTCAGGCGAGCGTAGAGGTCGTCTTCGCCGTTTTCGGAAGGAACATCGTGTGACGATAAGTCAGGTCGAGTTGCCGGTAGCTCCGGTGTCGGCTTTGGATCGAGAACCATGGCTGATGCCATTGTTGGAAGTGGAAAAAAGTAACGGCAGTTGATACAATCAAAAGAAAAAGTGAGAATGGAGTGCGAAAGAAGAAAGTTTGATAAACCCGACGAAAGCAGAGAACGAATCGGGTGTGGAGGAGCTACCAGTTTCGTTGGATGACTCGGATCAAGTTTTTTGATAGAGGAGAGTAGACGGATGTCATTACTTTATTTTGGGTATGCATTCGATATTTGATATCTATATTAAAATTTGATTATTTTGAATTTGTGTTGCGGATTCCATTCAAGGAGAAGAGTTTTCTATTAAAGATTTTTTCATACATAATGTAGTTGAAATTCGAGATTTCTCAAGAATCAACTTCATCCACTGCATCATATTTTTTTTATGATTGTTGTTTCGACAATTTTGTATTTCTTTTAAATGAATCAACTTTGTGATAGAGTAATAAGTACTCTTTTAACTTTGAATAGAGGTCACAGATTTATGTTCAAAAGAATATTGAAATGCCTTGGGAAATATTTTGCCTCATTGTTGTTTCTATGTCATTTTTTCTTGCCCATATTCTTAGTTTATTTTTTACTAGTGAACTTATCCGCGTTTTACACGGTTATAATATACGATAACATGTTATTACTATATTTATCCAGACATATAATTGACTTCATAGAGAAAAATGTTTAGTTATGGTTAGATGACTACAAACAAAATTATAAGTTGCACTTTTGACCAAAAAAAGAAAATATAAACTTATGATAATATTCTTTTTATATAAAATACAATAAAGAGAAATCATAAAGAGACTACAAAAAAAATGCAACATTACTCTTATTGTCTTAATCATAAAAAAAATTATGAAATCAATACACAATCTTCCGAACTCTTGTCAACATGATTCATTCCTACAAGTCGATCGTCATTCAATAGCTTTCATTTTATTTTTCAACTCAAAATAAAGAATGATTAAAATAAATATCGGAAATATAACAATTTAAAAAGCTAATGTGATCATTTCTACAAAGTCTTACGATATTTCTATTTATAGGACTATAATATAATAACGGAAAAAGACCTAAAATACCCTTTAACTGTGCGAATTGGTACAAAATTGTCCTTCTTATACCTTTTGGGCCTAAAATGCTCCTGACGTCAACCTTTTGGCTCTATTTTACCCTCATTTTTAACAACCCAAAACACTTGCAATAAAATATCAAATATCATATAAGTAAAAAAATCTATAAGCTATAAGCTATAAAATACTATTTTATAAAGTAATAAAAAAAATTGTGATTCACCTAATTAATCTCTAGCTCTACCATACATATTAATTTGATCATTATTTTGTAACAAAAATTTCTAATGCCTCTTATTTATGGGACATAATATTGAATACAAAAGGATGTCATAAACATGATTATTAATGTATGAATTAGGAGTTATGATTGTCAAAAGTCATGGGAGCGATGAAAGTAAAGACAATTAATTTTTTATGTAAAAAGATATGAATAAATGAACTAGTAATTAGCACATTCAATTTGTACAATAACAATAAAATAAGAAATTATCAAAAAATAAATAAAAAATAGAATTCTTGGAAGCCACATCAATTTTCTTTTATCTAACTTATATTGTATATAGATATAGTCATGTAGAAATAGGTTTGTCACTAATTGATTTAAGAAATAGTTGGAAAATTCATAATAACATCATATATCAAACAATTGTCCATCTCTTTTCATAATTATGACTTAAAACACTTTTAAGTAAGATTGGTGTAATTCTGTTCATCCAAAATAGTAGTAGTACTTCTTTTGAAACTCATTTTTTTTTTTAAAAAAGTCATTCAAAAAAAAAAAATGTCATACAAATTTGGCAAACAGACCTTATAATTTTAAATAATTAACAATAAAAATTAACTGCCCCTCGAATTTTTATTATATTTCAAAACAACCTATAATATACTTCCCAACTACTAATACTAGGAGTGTGCAAAAACCAAATCGACCGATAAACCGAACCAAAAAAAGTGTTATTGGTTTATTGTTATTGGGTTATTGGATTGACGATTTTTTAATGATTTTATAAAAAAATTATCGGGTTATCGATTCGATATTGATTTTTAATATTGGGTTATTGAGTAAACCGATAACCCATTAAGACTAAAATTTACTTGTACATAAATATTATATATTGATCTCAATAGCTTACTAGTTATTATCTTTATCCTTTAACCTTCAATTCACACTTCAAAGTGACTTTTAGCTCACAACTTCACATTATACAAAACGTCAAAACCTAAAGTAAGAACCCTATTCCTCTTAATTTCTCTTTGTGTTACACTTGTTTAGTTTTTCATTACATTATTGTGTTGCCGCGTCAAATTTATTAGAGAAGTCATATATTTATTTTATAAGTATTTTATTATTGGTTAAACCGAAAACCGAACCGTTAAGGATCAAAATCGATAAAAAATCTCTTATTAGTTTGATTATTAATTTAACGTATTTAAAAACTAAAAACCAATAAATCGAACCAATAATACATAAAACCAAACTGAACCGACCGATGCACACTCCTAACTAATACTATCATTATTAACAAATCATTATGAATTTATCCTTCGTAGCTAATGTAACTTTAAAAGTAGACTATCAACATGAATTTATTCATCGATTCGAACATGTCTAGAGCACTACTACTTTATAAACCATACTACATACTCCCTCCCCCATTTTCTTCTTCATTCATATATTAATTATATTTTTCTACTATATATAAGAGGTTACGACAACAGAATTTGAACGTCATGTTTGCTTTTCCAACCAAAATATTTTTAAAATTTTATAAGTTGTGTTTTAATTTTTTTTTTGTACATATGCCTTTTAGTAAAAAGTATTAACAAATATAATATATAAATAACTTACCTCCGACTCTTAATTTTACAAGACAACTAGTATACGTGCCCGCGCGTTGCGCGGTTAATTGATAAATGTAATCATAAATATTAATTTATTGACAATTTAAAATTTTAACTTATTAAAAGATAATATTGAAAATTTATTTGAGAATGTTAACATTAATTATCTTGATGTGTTATAATAGAATATTTATGTAAATAAATCAATATATAAGCTTAGTTCATAATCTAAATTTGAAAATAATAATATTTTATCATTATTTAATTTATTTAAAATGATAGATACTATCACTCTATCCATATTATCCTATTGTTAATTAAAACAATAAAGATATAAGAAAATTTAATAGTTAGAATTAAATAAAATATAACTAAGAAAAGTCCTATCAAAATACTAAGCATACAAAAAAACGTTTTAATCACTTGAATATCAAAATGTAGGCATGTTATTCACAATTTTATATTTTGTCTTTTAATTTTTTCTTCAAGTCACATATCCATTATGTGATATTTAACAAAATTATATATATATATATATATATATATATATATATATATATATATATATATATATATACGCGATAGTTTAATACAATATAATTATACAGTTGAATAATACTTTCATAAGTTAATATTCTAAAATTAATTTAGTTTTAGTTGATTTATATTTCATTTTATTTTATTTTTTCTCTTTTTTTTAGAGAAGTGTTTATTTTTCAAACCAAATGTAAAAGTTAATATTCTACATTTTTCAATGCTTATTATTTATATAGTAAAATTTGGCTAACATATTTTTAAATTGTATATTGCAATAATCAATTAAGATTTGAGAGCATTTTTTAAAGAAGAGTATAATGTAGTTAACTATTTTCAAATTTTGAATTTTAAAAAATGGTAAAAATTGTTTTAAAGTAATAATAAAAATTAGATTCGCAGTACTTTTTCAAAAAATTACAGTGTTTGTAGTTTTATTTTTATAATTTAAATTAATTTTAATACTATTTTAAATGTTTTGATTTTGAATGAGAAAGTAGTACGTAGTGGAGTCATATTAATGTAAAGTTTTTGTTGATTTTTTTGTGTGTATTTTTCATTTGCTTCTTAATCATTTTGAAAATGATTAAATAGATAGGAGATTAGATCTGAATAATTTTTAAAAATATTTCCTTTTCTTGATTACATTTTTCACTACTTATTATAATAATAATTATTATTATTTGTCAAATTTGGCTAATATATTTTTAAATTGTATATTGCAATAAACAATTAGGATTTATAATATATTCTATCAGAACATTTTAACAAAATATTTTAGCAATTTTGAGAAAAAGTCAAATTTTAATTTGTGTGACGTGTAGGTAGTTATCTTTTTATACGTTTGTTAGTTTCAATTTTTTTAAATATAGAATTTACTCTCCGTATAAATTTGATGCAAAGTGCAATTCTAACTATATTGCTACTTAATGATCCCTTTTAAAGGGGATATAATTATAACATTATTTATTTATAAGTAAATTTTGAATGGAAGAATGTTGTCTATGATGAGAAAATAATATTAAACTAGACGTGCACAAATATATATATTAGAATGGTAACTACATAAACTTATCAGATTCTTGTATTAGAATATTGACTTCAATAACAAATTTCATGTCGATTTTGTTGCTTCACACTTTGGCCTTTTGACCACTATCATAGTGCTTGTCCAAATAATCAAGGATGAAAAATGATAAAGTTACACACCATAAGATTTTTTCCAAAAAAACAATTAAAGTTACAATAAAAATTTAATGAAAATAATTACCTAAGGTATGTCGACACTTATTTTAAAAAAAAAAAAAAACTATCCCATTTCAACTAATCCACCGTTTAATTTGTCTTTTTTTTTTTTACAATAAGTTGTTTCATTTTTTTTAATGGTAACCGTTAACTTGTTATTTTATTTTAAAATGGAATTTATTATTTAAATTATCTTTAACTATTCTTTTATTATTATTAATGTTTTTTTTTTTTTTTAATTAATTGTTTTGCCTTTTTATTTAATTTTCTGTTATGACATTTTTAAATCTAATTTATTGTCATTGCTATCATTGCCTTTAACATCCAAAATTCAAGCACTACAAAAAATAAAAATAATGCATACTTTTAACCAAAAAAATCTGAATAATATGATAATAAGGAAAAAACCAACTAACAAATTAAAAATATTATACTAATAATATGAGATTTTTAGATATTGTGACTTTCTTTATGATCGAAGATTTTATGAGTAAGAATTGAATTATCCTTAAGAATTGAATTAAAAATATTCCTACCTTTTTAAATATTTATTTTTGTTACATTTTTACGAAAAAAACTTCACTTGTCATTTTCATTTTTTTTTAAATAGTTAGATCACATTTCTATTTTTTTAGTTATACTTTTTTTAAAAATATTTTCAAAATTAGATAATTTAATTATTTTTTAAATTAAACAAAATCATAAATGCACCCACAGAAGCCTTACTATATGTATATGTGTATGTGTAGTTATTTAAAAGAGAGGAGGCTATTGTGCAAGTAAATTAAATGTTAAATAATCGTAATAATACTCAAAATGATTTAACTAAAGAATAATCAATTGTCAAATGATCATACTAATAATCAAAATGATCACGCCAAGGAATACTACTTTGCATATAAATTAACAAAAATTAACAAAGATGTAATTTGTGAACGAAGAATATGATAATTATGATGATATGTATTCATCATCATTCTCATATATATTGATTTTATTCTTACAAAATGAAACATTTATTGAAATCGTTAAAAGAATATGAAAATAACATAAGTAAGAAATGTCAACCAAATTTGTTTAGTAATTGACATACATGATCCATTGATATGAAATTCTTCAAAATTCCTCCATTTATCTATCGTTGATTTCTTCTTCTTCTTTGTTGCATTGGAGAGCATGGTGGTCCTTCTCTGTAAATTATAACCACATAATTTCAAATCAAACAATTAAGAAAAATGACATATATACACACAATACACTACTATACTTTTCCTCATTTTCTTTTGTGATCTCATGTGAATGTAATTTGTTTTTTGTTTGAATGTAATATTTGTTTTACAAATGTTTGGATTCGTTTATGAAGAGTTAGATTTAAAAAGATGTGATTGATGTTATTAAGATTAATAATTTTCGTCAAAGATGTGGGTTAGGAAGTTGAGATTCTTTTTAGGGATAAGGTTAGTTATTATTTGAAATTTAAATTTTAAATTAATTATTTAGATATTTTTGTGGCTAATTTTGAGATTTCTTTTTTTAAAGGACGTGATATCCTTTTTTTTTTTTTTTTGAATTGGAAGTATTTTCTTTCTTTTAATAATAATAAGACATATTATATGGATAGAGTTTTAAAAAAAATTACAAAGAAAGGAAAAAAAAAATTACCCCATTTCAACTAATCCACCGTTTAATTTATCTTTTTTTTACAATAAGTTTTTTTTATTTTTTGTAATGGTAACCGTTTAAGTTGTTTATTTTTTAATGGAAACCGTTTAAATTTTTATTTTATTAAAATGGAATTTATTATTTAAATTAACTAAAGACAATTAAGTTATTGAATTTGAATTTATTATTTAAAATAACTAAAAATAATAAAATTCAAGAATAATTGTGGTGCTGACACGTGCCGTTTTTTCCTCTTCTTTTATATATAGATAGATGACAGGTCAAGTAACTTATGCCAAAACACGGGCTTAGTTTGTTTGACTATGTCGGCCCAAGCCCATCTATTTTTTTGTGACGTAAGCCCAAACGTAAGCCCAAACAATTTCTAAGCCTAATACGACTCCTATTTAAGGTTTAGGGCATTTCTCTTCCTTTTTTCTTTACAGACAATTTTTAAGCCGCAGATCAATTGCAGTGACGCCGCAATCGAATAGCCATGGGGAGAAGTAAGTCGCTTCGCTTAAATCCTTATTTATCAATTTTTCATTCGTATTATAATGTATTGTTCCTCAGATCTGAAAAAAATTGGGATTTTACGCATATCTCCATTGACAGATTGATTGAGTTTAGCATTTCTGGTATTTATATGATTGGAATTTTGTACCATGTTTGATGTATATGAATCATTTTCGTAACTGCGTTAGCTATTTTTTTTATTGCATTAATGTGAAATATTGTTTTTTTTTTAAAAAAAAGAGTTCGTTGCGTGAAGTCCTGTATATTTATTATGCGAATGTGGTGTTTATTTGATATAGACTAGCTTTGTTATATGTTTGTTTGTTTGTGAATTTGATTGTAAAACTAGTTTGTTTGGAATTTGTATGATTGAATTGATTTTGTTAGATTTTTTTAGCTTGAAGGTTTGGAATTTGCCGTTATATGTAAAGATAATGGCTTTGAACTAATACATTATAAATGAGACCTATCATGGTAAAATGAGTAGCTTCAAGATTGAAGTATGTGGCATTTTCTGTAGTCTTTTGACACATTTACTTGTGAAGCTAGCTTTTTCGTTACAATGAGAAAAATTGATGAACCATGGAAGTATGAACGGCGTCTTTGTAAGAATATTACTTGCTTGGAAAATGGAAGGAATAGTTTCTCATTTTGTGTCAAAGAAACATCCTTACTTTATGTGTGTGAGAGTGGAAGTACTTGGTAGAATTACATATGAACTACGTGATGAATAATGACTTCATAAGTTGCATATGATTTGTCTAGGATAGTTGTCTGACTAGCCTTGATCATTATTTTGTTATTAATTGTTAATATGTGTATGTAAAAGCATATTTGGAGTTCTGGCACCACTAGTGGTATACTGCTTAAGTTCCAGTCATGACATAGCTAGTTTCAGCATATGTTGTATTGTAATGTTTGTTTCATAGTGCGCTATGAGTCTTTGTGCTTGTCTTTCCTAGCACATTTCCATATTTGGGCCTTGATGTAATGGTTTGAATTTTTTTTCACAGGACCTGCAAGATGTTATCGTCAGATTAAGAACAAGCCTTACCCAAAATCAAGGTTTTGCCGTGGTGTGCCTGATCCAAAGATCAGGATTTATGATGTGGGCATGAAGAGAAAGGGAGTTGATGAGTTCCCTTTCTGTGTGCATTTGGTCAGTTGGGAGAAGGAGAATGTCTCAAGTGAGGCACTTGAAGCTGCCCGTATTGCTTGCAACAAGTACATGACCAAGTCTGCTGGGAAGGATGCTTTTCACCTAAGGGTCAGGGTTCATCCATTCCATGTTTTGCGAATTAACAAGATGTTGTCGTGTGCTGGAGCTGATAGACTCCAAACTGGTATGAGGGGAGCTTTTGGTAAGCCACAGGGTGTTTGTGCTCGTGTTGCAATTGGTCAGGTTCTTCTATCTGTTCGCTGCAAAGATGGAAACAGTAACCATGCCCAAGAGGCTCTGCGCCGTGCCAAGTTCAAGTTTCCTGGACGTCAAAAGATCATTGTCAGCAGAAAGTGGTATGTATTCTATCAGAAGTTTCACTTTATATTTTATGCTACTGATTTGTTTGAGAAGTTTGTACTTTTTCCATTAAAGGATTATCCTGCTGTGTAAAAAGCGCTTTATTCCATCTAATTAGTTATTTAGTTTGGGGAGATTCATTCTAAAAGAACGCCCTACAGTTAATTACCCAAGTATTTCCTTTCAATGCCAAACGTTGTCTTATTCCACTACGGAAATATGTACTCTGTGGGCTTGTTTTCCATCTGAGACTCTTAAAGTTTCATGATATCTTGGTACCCTTTGAGGCTATGTTTGATCATGTATAATTTTGGCTGTTTTAGATAGTTAGAAAGTTGTAACCTCACATGTGCTACTTTGATTCAGGGGATTCACTAAGTTCAGCCGTACTGATTATCTGAAATACAAGTCAGAGAACCGTATTCTCCCAGATGGTGTGAATGCCAAGGTTCGTCTATTCATGTCCTTTCTTTTTAAACTAATATTTTTGCTTTGCTCATTCATGTATCTGGTTGCCAGTAGCAATTTGCATGTTTCGGTTGTGACAATTTATTGTGTATTCTTTTGCTCTTGCAGCTTCTTGGCAACCACGGTCGACTTGCTGCACGTCAACCTGGAAGGGCCTTCCTTACATCTGCTTAGGGAATTGAAGTGGCATATTCTCACAAATAGCACATTTAGTTTTCTAGTCTGTTGAATGAAACTTTGTTACTTGAATTTCTGTCTTTGCATGAACTTTATCAGTAGTGTCCAATTGAACATTTTTGAAATCATTATGTTTTGTATTTGAATTTCTTGTACGGTTAAGAGCTCGTATGTTTTGATGAATTGATACCTCTAGTGATGGGTGGCATTAACATTCTTTGGTGACCCCAACTAATTAATTCTCGTTAAAATTGGAACAGCCTGTTTGTTGAAAAGACTGACGACGTTTATTCCCAAAGATCTGGTTTTGCACAATTAGTACTGGAGAAGGGCTGCTTTATATGAACTTAAATATTAAAAATATAGTAGCAAAAAGATGCCTATAGACATAATGGGACTCCTATTATACTTCTCAATTTGTTGAACTTCGTATGTTTTCTGAGAAGATTAAAGATTGGTTTATATGGAGAGTGCATCAGATTTGAGCACCAAAATGTGAGTTATATACACCGTCTCCAAAGTCGTCGTGTGGCGGTGAAGTGGTACAGAAATCTGCTACTCCCTCCATCCCTTTTTAGTTGTCCACTTTAGAAATGGCACACAGATTAAGACAACAATGATTAGCACAGTGAAGTTACAATTTTACCCTTATGACAACTTTTCACTTCAAAATTACAACCACTTATTTGAATTCAAATGAAATAAATTGGAGGGAAACAATATACACTTTTACAATTTTCAAGAAGTGTAAATAAGGGTATAATAGGAAAAAATTTGTTGTCCTTTCTTGATTTGTCAAAATGGACAACTAAATAGGGACAACCAAATAAGGAAATATGGACAAGTAAATAGGGACGGAGGGAGTATTTCCTTAGATTTCTGATCATGCTGGATCAGATTAATATGCTCAGATACATGAATACATCTTAAGAAACGGGCGAAGATTAGATAGATTATCCAAATATTTGACGTGTAGGTAGATCTTCATAGGCACTGCAAATTTGGGAATCCTATTCTTGAACGAATAGTTAGTTATGCTCTATCCACCATATTTTATTTGAGAGTGAACACAACATTTGAGGTGTATGATGAACTATTTTGCAGACTCCAACTCAGTACAAGATTCAGGATGCACAAAAGTTTCAAAAGACCATAAAACAACTAGTTGCATTTAATTAACCATAAAAGTAAAACTCCTCAAAATGACGGTAGTAGTTCCAAAGCATGACTTATTTCCTGTTCAAACAGAAATAGAAATAGCAGTCCTCCCCAGACAAATGACGAACAGAACTTGAGTTATATGTGTTCACAAGACAAATGACGAACAGAACTTTAGTATCTGTGTTCTAACTTCTCCTTCTCCAGGAAATGCTGCACGTACCTGCATGCATAAAGAAACACCTTGGCTATGAACTAAGCAACCACTAAAACCACATATATATTTGTTGGAATTCTCAACCAATAACAGAGGAATTTCTAGAACCTAACTTAGCGAAGAATTATTCCAGGTGACATTAAGTGAAAAAAAAAATCCTTACATCTTGGCTATCTATTATTATAAGGGGAAAAGAGGGGAGGGATAACTGACTCAGAAAGCTCAAGCCAACAGAAGATAAAAACAATGACCATAATCTCGCCAATAACCTTCAACAATCTAGTCTATACAAGTAAATCTCCTCTATGCCTGAATGCAGCTCAAATACTATGATGATCCAGAATAATATCTTATACTTGAGATAAATTACAACTCAAAATAACTAAGACTTTTGCAGCAATCACTTTTATTTGCTTGGAGACAAAAATGAACAGAATAAAGAAAATAGAGGAGAAAGAAGTTAATCGGATATATTTTGACCATATAAGAAAAATGAGAAAAACAAGAACACTTTAACTAAGATTCTGTTAAAGAGGTACTAATATGTTCTTGAACAAGTTAACTAATATACACAATATGTGAAGGTACATGATAATCTAACTAGTGCTAAATATTGTCTCAAATATTATATCCTAGAAAATCAAACTACATCTAGTTACTAGTGGTGAAATAATTTTATATCGACACATTTTACATATCAAAAAGGATTATATTTCTGCATATTAACTTTTTTCTAACAAAAATATAAACTGAGATCAATTTGATGTTTAAGCTCGAATGCTTTACCAAGGAAACTTTTTCTACTCAAAAGAACTATCATACACCATGTCCTTTCCAACCCCAACCTCCAAAGAAACAGGAACTAAATAAAACTCCACACCACATGAAAAATACAAAACAAAGGAAAATCGTATTAACCTTGCCTTTCCAATCAGTAAGTAGGCTTGAAAGAAAACCGTCCAGCTTCATACTTATAGAAGCCAATGTCTTCAACAATTTCAATTGGCATTGTGCAACTGTATTTCATCAAAAAAATGAAGGAAGATTCACAATGTGTGAAGGCTTCACATATCTCATGGGTCGTCTTAGTAGGTACCTCCAGACGCTCTGATATGCCAAACATATATGTTCGGTATTCATGCTCTTAAGCATTATTTAACAGCTCTCCACTCCCATATGTTATATTCCAACTAAAGCCTGAGCAACTAAGTTCCCCTTCTAAGCTAGCTCTACATTTCGGTCCTTTTATTGTAAGCATATCTAAAAACATATTGTAAGCAGGCAAGAAAAGTTTGATTCAAGTTAAGTGCTCCATGACCTAGTCTAAATTAAGCAACATCTAGTAAGATCAGATCAATAAGAATCTCAGATCTTTTCGAAAGGCGCTCCACATACTATCAATGTATACAAGTATCAAATGGACCTGTCAATTTGAGCCATCTCAAAGCGCACACAGCTTCAAATCCAGAGGTGTGACATAGGTCAATGAAAACATCCTAACAGTCATAACTGTGAGGTATCCTTTGATACGAAATTATCGGGAGCGTGCTCATCTAGGCACGCACTAAATTGGAATCCACAATTTTGAATTGAGGCATAGTTAATTATTTGATTGATTTGGTACACAAGAATCGAATAAGCTATCATATATTGGAAATATAAGCAACTTCATTCCATTCCAATTAAACACAACGAAATTATCCGGGAGAGCTTAAATCTATGCAGTCAAAAGTGGAACCAATTTGTTAACAAGTAGTTTGGATGCGGGAATCAGAGCCTGAGAGAAGAATTTAGGTGAAAACGACGAAGCAAAGAAAACAGAAATGACAAACATTTACATGTACAATATCAGGGAATGCTTCCAAATACGAAGGTTATAGTATAGATGATTAATTAACACAGCCGATCTCAACAAAGTTTGGGATTGAGATTCAATATACTTGATCGAAGTACTTACGAGTAGGTGCCGATAAGAGGGCCGAGCAAGAGAGTAGCGCTGATCCAATTTTCAGAGACTTTGTGATGGATTTTACCAGGAAGGTCCTTCCATAGACCTGGCATAATCTTCTGTTGGAATGGCGATAAAGCGTAAACAACTGCTTTCAGCTTAACTGGTTGTTTCCCCATCTTAGCTGAATTTTAATGGTGATTTTTCCGATCGATTTTCGATGAACAAGCTAGGGTTCGAGATTGAGAAGAATGATAATTGACATTTGGTGGATGGAGGAGGAAGCTTCTTCTTCCAGTAAATTCGTTTGGGCCTAGAACTGTTGCCCAGCCCAATTTGGGCCGATAAAATTAGCCACATGAAGGGCCCGCTTGGCATTAGACGAACTAGTGGCTGAGCATCGAGTAGTGTTTTAATACAAACTTTCACATATAGCAAACACAAAAATCATATTTGTATGCTATAACTATAGTTTGCATAATTGCGCCTCCATCTATAACTATTTCTCTATACATATATACAAAAGAAGCTGGCTATTTCGCTATACATATATACAAAAGAAGCAATTGTATAATCTGTCTCGGTATACATATACAAAAGAATCAATTGTATAATCTGTGTTTGTATAAAGCGATAAAGAGAGAAAGACAAAAGAAAACTGGACAGGAGAAGATTGTATTTGTATAATCATAAGTGTATAGGACGAAAATATATGCATTTGTATTTGTATATACAATTTTCTCTCACTTTATACATACACAAACACAATGTATACATTTGTGTTTGTATAATGTGAGAGAGGCGAGCGAGATTTGAAAGAGGGGAGAGAGAGGAACGAAAATATATGTATATATACAATTTTCTCTCGCTTTATACAAACACAAACACATTTTATATATTTGTGTTTGTATATATAAAAGCGAGAGAGGCGAGCGAGACTGGCCAGCGAGAACGAGAGTGGCGAGCGAGATTCACCAGGGAGAGAGGCGAAATAACAACAGTTTGATATGGGGTACAATTAAATCAATCTATGGTTATAATATTTAATTTGAATTAATAGTTTGCTATTATATACAATTTTTCCATTTCGATATGCATTGGAAATATTAGATTAGTTAGGATAGGAAATCCATAAAAATATGATAGTTTATATGAGTTTTTTCATTCAAAGATGAGAGAATTGATTTTGTAGGTCACTTATAAATTAAAATTTTAAAAAAATCTTTATTTTTATAGTTAAGAAATCTTTAAAAAAAAAAGGTAATTTTTTCTTTTATTGCATTCACTTTACGAGTGACCAAAAAAATCTTAATTTCTTTAGAAATAAGGGTCCGAAGTGTATTAGAATCTGCGTGAAAAATACTTTTGTAATTTTAGAGGTAATAAGCTGCTATTGGTTAAGATGGTAAAAGCTGACAAAAACACGTCAAATTTAGGGTGTTTTTACGTATTCTGCCATATATATCAACGTGTTTTTTTTTTTTTTTGGTAAACTATAATACTATATATTAATATACACTCTTAAGCTTCTTGTAACCATAAACCCTAAACAAATCTAACATTACGTCTCTTTTTAAGCTTGAATCATGAAGCGTTTAATCATATATGGATTTTTCTTCGCTTGCATTGTTGGATTTTTGATGAACCATAAGCCTGAACCTGAAGAACAAATTGTTGTAACAAATACAACAATGTCGTCAATTCCAGCTCAAAATTGTCACTTCGCATCGATCCAAGGAAGAAGATCATACCACGAGGATCGCGTAACATGCAACGTTGATCTTAAAATTCCTCGAATTGGACTTAATGATGGCGTTGAAGAGGTCAAAATTGGTGTTGTAGCAGTTTTTGACGGGCATATTGGATCGGACGCTAGTGAGATGGCGTCTAGGGTTTTTTTAAATAAGTTTCTCCAGAAGAACTACGGGTACCAAAATTCTAACCCTAAGGAATTTCTGAAATCGTCGTTAGTTAAAACGATTGAAGAAATCGATGCAGAATTCAGCAAACTCGCTCTGGAATACCAACTTTATTCCGGATCTACTGCAGTTGTTGCTCTCATATACAACAAAAAACAGGTTTTAGTTGCAAATGTTGGGGATTCGAAGGCGTTTATTTGCTCTGGAAAATTGGCGAAGGAGTTGACAGAAGATCATAATGCAGATAGATTGGACGAGAGGGCCAGGGTTGAAGCTTCTGGAGGTAAATTCACATTTTATACTAATTATGTTCCTCTTCTCAATGGTCATTTTCCGATGACTCGAGCTATTGGTGATGTTACTTTGAAAAGAGTTGGAATCATAGCTACTCCAGAAGTGACTGATTGGCTAAATTTAACAAAAAAAGATGAGTTTTTGGTTGTGGCATCTGATGGAATATTTGAAAGCTTAAGTCCCAAAAAAGTTTGTGAGTTTTTATATGAAGCAGAGGGCCATTCAGATTTAACAGTATTGGCTCAACAAATTGTTCAGAAAGCATTTTTAGAAGGCAGCACTGATAATTTATCAGTTGTTTTGGTTCCCTTATGATCTGGATCAAATTTATGCATCTTCAAGTTTCAGTGTTAGGCAAAAATAGTAGTAGTTTGAGGCTTTGGGGGGTAGAGAGTACTCTTCCTAGAAGGTGGCTCATCATCCTGAAGTGCTCTCTAGGTGTAAATTTTTGGTATCAAAAAAAATATTACTTCCTCTTTCAAGAAGAATGACCTAATTTCCTTTTTAATTTGTTTAAAAAAGAATGACCTAATTTTCTTTGTAGTCTGTTTAAAAAAGAATAACGTCTTTCTTTCTTATTTTGGTAATTAGAGAGAAAGAAAGGACAAACAATTAGACTAGCATTAGTAGGTACAATCTTTTTTTCTAAGCTTCTGATTGAACTTTAAAGTAACGGCAAGATGATCAAAGGAAAAATGTCGTCTAACAAAGAGATTAGTCACCACACGCAAAGTTACCGACAACGGAAGAATGATCGATGAAAAAGTATCGTCTAGCAAAAAAGAGATGAGTGACCGCAAGTTAGCGACAAACAACTCCACCGATTACCTTTGTAAGTGGTTCCTTGTCCTAAACCCCAACTCCGGTTGAACTCAAGAGTTGAGTTTATCCGATACTCATGCTGGTAGAAGGTGGCAAGTACCTGGTGAAATTTAGCAAACAAACCAAACACACCATCACCGGGAAAAAAAGAAGCCCCGGAGCAATCATGGAGTGGACGGTAGCTCCAGCAGTTATAGAGATAACATGGTCTTAAATCCATATCATGGGATTTACATATAGCAATCTATATTTAACGAAGGATGAAGTAAATTATAAGTTACAAATCCCAAAAAGGAAAGGAAATCACCCTTGTCAACTAGCTGTCAAGAACAAATAAATCAAATAATCATTCTACTTCAACAACAAACAACTACAGTCAACAAAATCAGTTTTGAGGTTTTCTTCAATCTGCTATGTTTCCTTTGTCACTTACTATTTTCATCACGTTAAGGCCACAAAAGCGCGCTGTATTTAGGTGCAGATTAGCATCCTCCTGTCTAGAGATGCGAAGCAGCTGTGCATACCATAGCACTCATCACCAACCAGTTTTTGCTCGTTTCATCCCGCTTGAACTAAAAGGAGATAGACTACCCCTTGGTTGGGGGCTCTCTTCTCTGAAATTGTTATTCAGCAAAGCAAGCTCTCTAAGCTGTTGCCTTTTATATAAGTCCTGCGACTCATCCTGCAATTCCAGGCAAATGGAAATGAAATTAGCAATATGATCCTAGGAAATCACAAAACCATAAAATGGTTACCTTCTAACACTAGTTTTCTTACCTACCTTTCAAACTACTACACATTCACAACTCTCTTGGTAAATCACCATGTCAAGTCAAACTAAGATTATCAGTTTGACGTTGAGGGATTTGTTACATTAGACCTTTCTCCTATGGGGATTTAGTTCAAAAGAAGTATGAAGCTAACAAACAGATCATAAGAGATGTCTTCCTTTTCTTTTTTTTTCATTCAGCATTGTCCTCTTTGGGGGACAAAATAACTCCTGATAGATGCATAGTTAAGAAATAATCAGATTATTCATGAAGTGCAAATATTTATCACGCATCATATCATCTGTTTGCATATGTCAACTCTTTCAGTCTGTCCATTTCAATTCATGATTAAGAACCACATAAGTACAACATTATGAGTGCTTTGTCTGCAATTGCTTATAGCTGTATATGTCGGAATCAAAATGTGCTTACCACAGGTCTGAGCAACTCTTCAATAATTTGGCTAGCTTGTTTCATTCGTACATCAACTATATTGATGGGTAATTCTGCCTCAAGTAGAACATGCAGTGGCTCATTGAGGTGCTCATAACCTGGAAGGCCTCTCAGACTCTCCTCCTACAATAATATAAGACAAACACAAAGAATAAGAAATATAAGATGAACACAAGTAAAAGCAAAACACCCGGTGCAGTGCAGATATAAAATGGAGGGCAGAAAAATGTACGGAGTGCTTCATAGAGAAAGAAAAGCCTTCTATAAGAATATTGGACGAAAAGCAGGACAGTGAGCAGAAAAATGTCAAAAGAACTTACTTTTTCAGCATCTTTTATTGAACCCTTTCCTCTGATAAATACGCGACATCCAGTAGATGCTTCCACTCGCTTCAGAGAATTACCTCGAGGTCCTAAAAGCCGTCCAACAAAGTTGAACTGTGCCATGAGAAATGTACTATTCAGTGCAACTGATTTCTACTGCTCAAATAATTTGACGAAATATCAAAATGTCTTCAAACACATCCCTATAGTCTACTCCCTTCCTCCATCTTAAGTGAGTCATTAATTATGAGGAGTTATCACATAATTGTTGGTACAAAGTGGCACCTCTGGGAGTTGAAATTGATACTACCAATATTACGCAGAGTTTAATGTGACATGTACATCATCATTATATTTACACCAGATAATGCAACCTAACTCTTCAAAGGTAAATCCATAAAGAAATAGATGGAAAATTAAACATTATCTACTGTCAAAGTCAGCTTACATTCGGATATCTGTCCACAGGTATATCCAAACGCAACACCCGCTTCACAACAAATGAACTTGGACTTCCTGGTGAAGCTTGCCAGTCGATGGGCCTTCCCTGTGGTCCACCTAATCTTTGCTGCAAAATGAATTTCAGGGATATCAATCCAACCAGAAAAGCATTAGGAGTACAAGAAGCAATGCCACATGAGAGAAAGAAAGACCATGGGGAGGGTGTCAGTTAGCTCCCATATCTTTCTGGAGTAGCGAAGAACTTTTCTAGTCCTCAGCTTCAGTGAAGAATAAGATTAATAGAAAAAACAATTATTTAGTTCAACTTAGAAAGAGAGCATTTGAAATGTCAGTTTCTCTGGAGATGGATTAAGCTGGCTGTATAACTTCTAGAATGCCGCCAACCCCCTGATATAGAAATAAACAAACAGGCTTCTTGATGGTATGCAGAGTTAGCATAGTTAAAGAAGAAAGGAAACAATGCATGATGTGTTTACATTTCTAACTCAAGCAGAAAGAGGAACAACTAGCTGTTTCTCTCCCGCGTTTCATCTTCTTCCTCCATTTAATGATTTTGCTCCAATTTCTTAGTTCGTCCTTTTCCTTTCAAGAGTCCCGGAGCTTCAGCATTGGAAGTGTCAAAATTTTGGCACTATCTGGCATTGGCAGTTGGCACTATCTAATATCATCTTTTTTTAAAGTTGTTTGTCCTATATTCTTCCAATGAGTAGTAAGTTTCTAAAGCACTTGATGACTAGTTGTTATCCTACGAAGTCTAGACTTGCGACATAATTTAGACTGAAGTTAAAGTCTTACTTCTTCATTTGGAGGTACTTTCAAGAACTAAATTAGTTTCTCATTTCTATATAAGGAAAAGACAAAGTCAGCCTTATTAGTCAATGTGATACTGAAGACGAATTCACCATAACAGTAATGGCTCTGACGATCTTTGTGTAAATGTTATTCTCCACTCCTTAAGTCTCCACTCCATGTTAACTCACTACAATTACCATACACAATGCTTGTGTTTCAATAAGCATAGAAACCATGAGCTAGATCCTATTGGCAGACACATAAGACATCTAATAAGGAGCATTACAGAATTAGTAAACAGAGAATTCCAATATTGTGCCTAAAGATGAGATAAGCATAAGCTGACCTCTTGAAAGGCGTTCCATCCATTCCCGTTCCAGCCACCTAAACCTTTTCCTCCAACATGTTGCATCATGTCAATTGAACCCACAGGACTAGGGCTTCCACGTTGTAGTCTGTCATAGTCACTGAGTACTTGATTGGGAATCATTCCAGAAAGTCTAAGTATTTCTGTCAAAGAATTGAAACTAAAATTCAGAATATCCATTCGGAGAATAATTAAAGCTATTAAGAATAGCATACATCAACTTAAACCGTTTCACCGGCATATGTGCCCACACAAGGAAACTAACATAACCTCTTACAACTTGCTATAAAAGTATTCATCTGCTATGAACATTTCTTCAAAGAATAATTAGGTCACAAACTAATTGTAATCTGCCTCTTTCAAAACACCATTGGACTAAAGTTTATGTGGAAAGGAATACACACTTCTCAACCGACATGCTAATCTTAACATCACCTAACTGCCAATACTTGATCCTGGTAATCTATTCCTGCGACGATACTGTTTAAATAAACAAAATCTAAACAATACACATCGATTGTTCTGAAACTTATCAAAATCTCATTTCAATTCACTCTTTACTACTAAAAATCTCTTCTTTTGCCTACTCTTAGAGCTAAAAACATACAGCAAACCAGTAGATTTGATCAATTTGGACTAAAAGCTACAACTTTCTCAAAACAACAGCAGAGGATTTCTTAACAGATTAGTTTATAGATTAAAAAAACAGAGCATACAAAAAGTTTATCAGAGAAATGCACAAACAACACATAGATATTCTAACAGCAGCAAATAAAAATTCAAGATTTAATCCAACCTTGATTCAAGAGTCGGCTGCAGATTGGAAGAACTTGTGTAAAGGGTCCAAGTTTCTGCCTTTCTGCTAACAGCTCTGTCAAGTACTGACTACAAAAAATTTCAAGAAACACCCAAAACAAAAACAACAAAATTGGTTAAAGCATCAATCTTGCACAAAGTTATCAAATTTCAAACCCCACAAATTCAAGAGGAAAAAAAAGGATTTTTATTCCTTACCTATCAACATCTTGGTTGGTTCTTATATGAGGAGAAACAGCTCTTGCAGGTGAGAAATTCAAGTTGTGATTATACAGATTAGACATGAACTTGAGTTCAACAAAAGGGTCTGTAAACAATTTTTTTGGGCAGCAACAGAAAAGGGAAGAAATCAAATGGGTGAAGAGACGAGCAAAAGAGAAAAGTTTTTTTTTTTTGGTATATAAAGAAAGAAGGAGGAGGAGAAAGCTTTGAATCAGTGAAACCCTGGAAAACAGGGGAGAAATAAATAGTGAACTGTATTTTTCTAGACTTAAATAGGTGTGGGGCATGTACTAGCCCACGTTAGCAGCAACACCTCCTTTTTGTTCTTGTTTTTCTCTACCTAGTGAAAACCTCTACGTAATTGTGGTGAGATAAATACGATTCTTTTTGTATTTGTAAGAAGGATGAGTAGGATTCTTCTATCATACGAAGAGAGGTTTAGTAGAGTTAAGCTCTATGTAATTGTGGTGAGATAAGTACTATTTTTCTATTCTCATAGAGATTTAGAAGAATTAAGTTTCACATGATTGTGATGAAATAAATATGATTCTTGTGTTCCTGTAGGATAAAGGGGGATTTAATAGAATTTTTATCTTTAACTTACGTAACGAGAATCTAAGTTAATCTTTGTTCGGTATATACATGACGAAAATTTAGATTAATCGATGTTCAATACATATTTATGAGAATCTAGATTAATTGGTGTTCAAACTTTAATACGAGTATCTAATACTGAATAGAAAATGAAAACAATCACTTACACTCTGTTTAGATGATCGTTACGTATTGCTTTATAATGTGTTGTATTGTATTGTAGTGTATTGTTTTAAGGAATATAGCGTTTGAATAGATTGTATCGTTCTTTGTCACTACATAATGTCACACATCAACAATTTAAATGATAAAACTATAAGAAAAATAGGGTATGAGATAAAGCGACTATGAAAAGATAGGGGTAAAGGATAAATTATGATTAATAAATACTAAGTAAAGATAAAATGAGAAGAAAACGTTCAGGTAACGAACGCGATCACACCAAATCGATCGTTATACAAAATATTTATTTTTATCGTTAGCTAACGATATAATTAAACGACACAATACAATTAAATTTAAGTTACAGTTAAAACGGGCAATATATTCAAACTAACAATACAATACAACGGGTAACAACCATCCAAATACAATATTAATATTCTCTTCTTTTTCGAAATCTAAACCTCTTCAGGATATGTATTCACTTTGTTATCCACTAGGTCATTAATGTTTTTACCTTTTTAATTTATGGAAATTTGAAAATTTGAAAATTTTCAAAATTTACATTCACTTTATTGATTATTAAGTTATATTGTTAAAATCATAAATCAGTATTTAACTTTTATGGATATTATAAAAGAGTTTTTAATACTATTAATTCACTTTAAAAGTAACTACAAGTGACAAATCATAACAAGTAAAGCTGGTTATTACTTGAAAAATAAATAAATAAGTCAACTGCATTTTCTATGTCTATCTTGCAATTTGAATAGAAGCGTATGATTTTATAAATATATATTTTTATTTGTTATTTTTGTTGATCTTTTATAGGAAAAAAATTAATCATATATCAAACTAGTAACATTTATAATAGATTACAAAATCAAAATTTAATTTACCACAAATCCCCCCTCCCCCCCGCCGGTTCAATATCACTAACCCCGCGCGCTCAATATCACTATAAAGAAGTAATTTAAAAGATTGAATGTACTATTTCTAATTTTGCTTTTCCTATTAAATTAACTTTCATATATTACGGTAAAATTTTACTTATATTGAGTGTTAATATCAAAACAATGAATATAAACGTTAAAATATTCACACTTTTCATTTAATTATGGTTAGTAATATTTTTTTTGTTAATCACTTAATTATAAAAAAATATTAATTTGATATAAACATTCCGTATGAATAAATATTTATTTAATATATTAATTTGATATAAGCATTCCGTACGAATAAATATTTATTCAAACATTATTGAGTCGTAGCGTAATATTTTGATTACATTAAAAGTTTAAGAAGGAAAAAATGGTCAGAAAAAACTAGAATATTACATCATATATATATATATATATATATATATATATATATAAGAGAACCTTAGGCCCGTCTACGTGACGCCATCACAAACCATAATTCCCTTTTAATTTATTTATTTTCAAAACTAGTCTTTCTCTTGCATGAAAAATTGTGACATTTATAAAAAGTTGCGACTTTTATGAAGAGTTGCGACTTTTATGAAAAGTTGTGATTTTTATGAAAAATTGTGACTTTAATGAAGAGTTGCGACTTCAATGAAATGTTGTGACTTTTATGAAATGTTGTGTCCTTTCCGAATGGTTACAACTTTTCCAAATAGTTATAACCTTTCTAATAAGGCACAATAAACATTTGTTCATACTACCCTTTGTTGTCTATAAATAGAGGGATTTCCTCTCATTTTAAAACAATGAGAATTCTGAACCTCTTTTTCTTCACAATTAAATATTTGTGTACTTTGCTCCTGTTGAGTGACTCACTTACACCATTGCTTATGTTACAGACAGTGGCGAATTTAGAGCCAAAAAAAAGGGCAATCGCACCCATGGTCTCTTCGTAAAATTAGATATTTTCTATGTATATTTTTTAAGATTTTGTATAATATTATATTCTTGCACCCGTACTACAAGAAGTCTAAACGGTCCACATGGTTAAATGTTGAGCTTTTGACCTTGAGGATTAAGGATCAATTCTCACTTCAATACATTTTACTTGGTGCACCCATGTTCGAAAAATCCTAGATTCGCCTCTGGTTACAGATCCCGGTATGTATTTTTATAATCATTAATTTATGCTTATATTATTAAGGATAAATGATAAGATGTAATAATTTTCATTTTCCTTTACATTATTAATGTTTGTTACTACGTAATCTTGTATGTAGGACAATATAGTGTTTTAGTTTTAATGACTAATATGTTTTAAGTATTATTTTATAAATTTCGTGATATTAAATTCCCGCACGAAGCGCGGGTAATTTTACTAGTTGTTAGTAAATTGATATCAGCATAAGCACCACCAACTGGGCTACTCTTTCCTTAATCAGAGATTTCGAATTCAAACTGGGTATAACATAATCTTTAGTAGAAAATGCTTTCCCTTGAATAAGGGCCTACGCAGTGTGAATTCGAGATAGTCGAACTCTAATATGATTAACAGAGTGAAAAAACAAAAAAATAATAATATCAGCACAAGTGGTAGATTCCAGCAGAAAGCATCTGCCAAAATTTAGTTGTTTCATTACAAACGTAGCCGAGATTTTTTTATCCAATTCGATATTTATATCTAATCAATAAATACGATATATAAAATATATTATTTAATCATAATTAAATAATGTACATTGTCAATTTAACTTTCAGAGAACTATAATTATAATAATTAATTGAACTTAAATAGTCGATACAAATAAATATTCAGGATACTTGGCTAGTAAAGTGATAGATACTTACCTGTCATGAATTGTTTTTTTGCAATAAATTTTTAATGACTGACGAAATTCCTGAACAAACGATTCTCATGACTTCTCTTAATAGGCGCCATTGTCTCTTTCTATCAAATTAATTAATAGTACTACTAATTATAGCCAATATTTTTACCATTTATTGTGGTAAAAATGTTACTAATTTTACCATTTTTTCAAATAACTTCAATTTATTTTTCCAAAATATAATCAAATCATGTCTAAACACTTACTTAGATATATAATATAGTTATATGAAAATACAATTAGCAATTGTGACATTCATCCTTCATACTAAAAATAATTACTCGCAATTTACTGTTATACTTACCAATCTAATAAATATAAGACATGAGATTGTCGTAGATATCATATGTAAGTAAGTTTTTTACCTTGTTGATTTTATTTTAATAATAATATCGAGTGTAAATAAATTTTTGTTTTGTTTCCAAAATGATGGAATATTTGTATAAGCGTAGGTAGCATAGGATTCCATAGAAGGGGAACAGTGTACTTGAATGAAAATAATATGACCATGCATGTTGGACAGAGACAACAATGTGTGGATCGCAATAAAGCCTCCCACCTTCATAAATTATTAATTCTCTTTTAACTTTATATACAACATAGTGTAAAAAATATATATACGAGATCACCTAAAATATCTACGAATAATTCTAAAAATAAAACAAATTACTATATGTTATTATTACAGATAAAAGGTGACACGAGACATTACGATTCTTTATATCATGATCAGTGAATATTAATTGAACTCTTATTAATGTTATACATATATACCATCTTGACTTAGAAAAATATAAGTTTTATCGTTAATCTGTTACTAAATTATTCGTAATTATTAAATTTCTTATAATATAATTTATTGATGGACTGTTGTTAAACAAAATTAGCGATGAATTTGATTGTTCAATTAAAAAGATTGCCTATGCTAATGCCTACATTTTGGTAGTGAGTTTAGACAATACATTCTTGATTTTAATATTTGTGGTGTTAATTGTGCAAGTAAATCTGTTCACACGAGCTAATAATTAATTAATATTGTACTTATTACTACTACTTTCCATTAGCATAATTATCACTTATTAGACAACTTTGCCTCTTAAGGTTTATATATATTATAATAAGATACATATCAAGGAATGACTTCACGGTTTTTTGAAATTTAAATTTAAATCTCTCATGATATTTATCTTTTTTTTAAAAAAATTAATTATTGAGCCACACTCTTGTGTGTCTATCCGTGCGTTCTATATCACTTTTAAAAAATTGCTCATCGTTTGTCTTAATCTTCATGTCTTATTTGTTTTGCAGTTCGTATAAAATATATATTTTTGAAATGGAATTAGCTTATTTACTGATAATTGAAATCATTTATAACTATTAAAGTATTCTAATATATATATATATATATATATATATATATCATGTTTTAGATTTTTTTTTCTTTCCAAATTAGTAATTCAACTAATAATGGATAATTACGATCAATCACTTTTAGGTTATCTGATAGTATTGACTTTACATTTATATACCATCAGCGCATATAAGATCAAATCACAACTCAATTTGAGATGAACTTTACTAACTCTAAAGGGAAAGAGGAAACTCCGGGCGACAACTTCCTTGATGACGACATTCATTCGGTGTCGTGTTTGAGTATAAATAAGTTTTTTAAATAAAATTAAAATAGAATTCAAGGAATTAATTCTAGAGGAAATTTATAACGGAAAATGGTCATATTTGTCTTTATATATACTTTCAGAAAGAAATTGTATTTATCCCTCATTATATATTTTTTTTATATATTTATCCTCAGATTATTGATTCCTATGCTTCCACCCTTATTATTCTATGTGTCACCTACGTGGATATATTTTTATCCTAACTAAAAATTTTCTTTAATATAAATTATACCCGACCCAACTAATCCATTAAACTCATTTCTCTCGTAACCACAAAATTGAAAAAAAATGATTTTTCTTTTTTGAAATTTGAGCCTCAAAATGACATATTTGTAGGTACATTTTAGTTGCATTTTTAGCTAGCCAAGAATTGGAAAAGGTTGCACTTTCCCTTGATATTAAAAACTGCATAAAATCAGCACAAAACTTATCAAAACATGACCTTTTTTCGATTGCATAAACATTTATAGTTTGGAACATAATTGCCATTAGTAGCTATAGTTTGTCTAAATATGATTCTTACTTATTGTTTTGAAGTTGTATTTGTCGCTTGATTAAATTTGTTGTATCTGTTCACTCAATTTTGTGGGATCCACTTCATCAGATTGCTTAACCTAGCTGTATCAACACATACAATTTGAATATATTGTATATGTTCGTTCAACTTAGTTGTATCAACACATAATTTCGTTAGATATACTATATTCGGACACAAATAAAAAATATTATATTTGTACTCTGTGTGAATTATATTATCACATATAGTACACTCCAATACACTTTATAATCATTTATCCAAAACGCCACACATAGAACTGACATGCACACAACATACATGTAATATACACTTTTTTTCTTTTCATCTCGATATGAAAATATTAAAAGCCAAATAGAAAGACTAGGGAGAACTTGTTTATGAGCCATTAATCATAGTCCATAGATAATCCATATTTGTTGCGGGCTTCTTGGATGATGGATTTATAGGACTTGGGCTTTCAGACTATATTGTCTAATTAATATCTCCCATCCATATTGATATTTAATAAGGAAAATATAAGTTTTATCGTTAATCTGTTACTAAATTATTCATAATTATTAAATTTCTTATAATATAATTTATTGATAGATTGTTGTTAAACAAATTAGCGATGAATTTGATTGTTCAATTAAAAAGATTGCCTATGCTAATGCCTACATTTTGGTAGTGAGCTTAGACAATACATTCTTGATTTTAATATTTGTGGTGTTAATTGTGCAAGTAAATCTGTTCACATGAGCTAATAATTAATTAATATTGTATTTATTACTAGCTACTTTCCATTAGCATAATTATCACTTATTAGACAACTTTGCCTCTTAAGGTTTATATTATAATAAGATACATATCAAGGAATGACTTCACGTTTTTTTGAAATTTAAATTTAAATCTCTCATGATATTTATCTTTTTTTTTTAATTAATTATTGAGCCACACTCTCGTGTGTCTATCCGTGCGTTCTATATCACTTTAAAAATTGTTCATGTTTTATTTGTTTTGTAGTTCACTTGTATGAAATATATATTTTTGGAATGGAATTAGCTTATTTAACAATAATTGAAATCATTTTAAAACTATTAAAGTATTCTAACATATTATATATCATGTTTTAAATATATTTTTTCTAAATTAGTAATTCAACTAATAATGGATAATTATGATCAATCACTGTTAGGTTATCTGATAGTATTAACTTTACATTTATATACCGTCAGTGCATATAAGATCAAATCACAACTCAATTTAAGATGAACTTTACTAACTCTAAAGGGAAAGAGGAAACTCCGGGCGACAACTTCCTTGATGACGACACTCATTCGTTCAACTTAGTTGTATCAACACATAATTTCGTTAGATATACTATATTCGGACACAAATAAAAATATTATATTTGTACTCTGTGTGAATTATATTATCACATATAGTACACTTCAATACACTTTATAATCATTTATCCAAAACGCCACACATAGAACTGACATGCACACAACATACATGTAATATACACTTTTTTCTTTTCATCTCGATATGAAAATATTAAAAGCCAAATAGAAAGACTAGGGAGAACTTGTTTATGAGCCATTAATCATAGTCCATAGATAATCCATATTTGTTGCGGGCTTCTTGGATGATGGATTTATAGGACTTGGGCTTTCAGACTATATTGTCTAATTAAAATCGCCCATCCATATTGATATTTAATAAGGAAAATTATGCGATCAAACAAACATATATTAGTTAATTAGCTAATATAGCTACAATTTGCATTAATTACAATTTAAAACTTATTTCTAGTGATAATTACATTTTCTCTCTCCCCTCTCTCTGGAATCTCGCTCGCCACGCTCTTCATTTTCAGTCATCTCTCCTCTCATTGCCCAGTCTCTCTCGCTTCTCTTCTGTCAATCTCTCTCTCACTTTATACAAACACAAATGTATAAATTGTATTTGTGCTTGTATAAAACGAGAGAGACGAGATATACAAAATACATATATTTTCGCCCTATACACTTATAACTATATAAATACAAATATTCTCCTATCCAGTTCTCTTCTCTCTCTCTACAAACACAAATTATACAAATACAATGTATATAATTTATGTTTGTATAAAGCGAGAGAGATAATTACAATGTATAGTTTTTGTTTGTATAAAACGAGAGAGAAATTGGATATACAAATACAAATAATTTAGCTCGGTTCATTTGTATACGAAAAAAATTTGTATGCGGATATACAAATACAATAATTGATCTTCAATTATCTAACTGATATACATATATAATTCACCTCTCTGCACTCTCTACCCTCTCTTGCTCGCATTTCTCCTCCCTATAACATGTAGCTATGAATCGTAATTAGTTGAGTGGCTATATGCGAAAATTTCCCTATTTAGTACTCTTGCCATCACTTTTTAGCTGTCATAGTTTCTTATGAAGAACGATATGAATTTTGACTAACATTTTAAGCTGAATTTTATCATCATATTGATATGAAAAATGTTGCAATTTATATTACTTTTTTGTATAGTTTTGAATATCTAAAATTTTATTTTAAAATATCATAGCTTTAATAATTAGTCAAATTAGCTTTTAAAAAGCGCAGCATGACAAAAAAAGGGACGGAGAAAGTAAAAAATATATATTTAGCTATTGAAACTCCAAAATATATATTCAACAAACAGATCGAACATACTTCATCTAACTTTATAAACCATGCACAACCTTACAATAATACTAGAAAGCATAAAAAAATCCCCAAAACCAAAACCTAGAAATATTAAAAACTATGCAATATAAAAATCAAAAATCCTAACTCCACCTCTATCGATCCGTTCTATTCATCAAAGCCGCGTAGATCATCGGCTAAATCATCATCCTCATCCGGAAGTGGCAGTTTACCAATGCAATTCAAAAACTCTATTTCCCGCCATTTCTCCGTATCTAAATCAAAAATCACTTCCGGCGGAGCAAGTGCAGGCGACTCCACAAAATGAAGATTATCGACCCCAACAAGCTTTCTAGCTAAGAATAAAAAAGGCAACTCTAAATTATAATTACTCTTCGCCGAGATCTCATAATACGGCCAATTTTTCTTCCTCCGGTAGAAGTTAATCTCCTTCGCCTTAACCTGTTTGTGTTTGATATCAATTTTGTTTCCGCAAAGAACAAAAGGGATATTTTCACAAAACTTAAAAAGATCGCGATGCCATGTAGGTACATTCATGTAGCTCAGGCGGACTGTAAAATCAAACATGATAATTGCACATTGGCCATGAATGTAGTAATTATCACGAACACCTCCAAAATTCTCTTGTCCAACTGTATCCCAACAATTAAATCGAATTTTTCCGTAATTCGTGAAGAAGTCTAATGGATGAACCTCCACACTAATAGTAGGTTCGTATTTTCTATCGAATTCGCCATTCAGATGCCTTTTGAGAAAAGTTGTTTTACCAGTACCGCCATCGCCTACGATTACGAGCTTGAAGCTTGGACAATCAACAATTTGTTGGTTTGATAGATCCATATTCAAGAGAGGGCTTACGATTTTTGCGTTGATCAATGAAGAAAATTGAATTGCTAAGGTAAGGTTTATATATTGGGGAAATAGCTTTAACTTGAAGCTAATTATTTGAATTTTTTCTGCTTAAATATTAGGCTACTAAATATTTTGTCCGTACACAGTTAGGTAATCGAGTCCTATTTTTACTGTAACAAAATTAATTCCTAGTTCTCTTGGGTAACTAATTATTTTCTAATCATAATGTTATTTATTTTTAATCAACATCATTAATGAATTAATTCCTCAAGGCCTCAAATAGAGATAATATTACTCACTTAAAAGAATCCAAGCCTACTACGTAAACCAGAAGTGAAACGTTTTTTCTAGTACATGAGGAAAGGATACAATGGGTATCATCGATTTGATTTATTAGTTATTGATCTGTAGACATGCCAAACTATTATAGAATCATCAAGATATTGACTTATCGGTTATTGATCGTTATCGGTTCGGTTGTCGATTTAACCATTAAAATTTGACAAAAAAAATAATCATTGAAATTCACTTAGAAACAAGGTGACAAACCAAATAAACCATGCACACGAGTGGGCAGAACACTATCACATTGTAGAATAATCGAGAGTTTGAGACAACTTGCAGAAATAAAAGTATGAAACTAAACTCTAAGTCAAAAACTTTATATATACCAAATGGTATAAATATAATTATTTAATTTACTATCATGTTATTGGTTAACCCATTAAGAAAAATCTTAAACTATTAAGAATTATAAAAAAATTAAAATCATTACCGAAATTGCTAAACAAATAAGAGTAAATTTTAGGTTTAGCAAACATAAAAATCATATTTGTATGCTATAATTATAGTTTGTATAATTGCGCTCCATAACAAACTTTATGTTTGCTATGACTATTAATCTGTATATTTCGGTATACATATACATAAAAATATGTATTTGTATATTTCGGTATACAAACTAAAACATAGTAATTGTATATAAACAAAATTACTACAGATATACAACATATATGTATACCGAATGAGTCTATTTGTATATTTCGGTATACAAATGGGTCCTGCAATTAGTTTTTATACAACACATATGTATATACAAATGGGTCCTGCAATTAATTTTTATACAAATGGAATGGCAAAAGACATGGAATATTTGCTGCGAATTACAAATAAAAGAAACTATGTCTATATATTTAATTTGAATTAATAGTTTGCTATTTCATACAATTTTTCCCAACAAATAATCCATTATCAATATTTTATTTTATTTTGGATTGAAATTATCGATTTCTTCCATTTTGAACTGCCCCACGTAACATTACCAAATTCAACTGTGGGCTTACTGGGACGAAGGGGGTAAATTAGCCCTCAAGACCTCAAATAATTTATATTATTTTATATTAATTTTTTAATATATAAATTAATTGGTCAAATCATATTAAATTTTATTTATATATATTTTAGTATATTGGTAATGTTTTCATATGAGAACCTTAAAAACATTTGTGGTGCCCAGCATTTTCAAATCCACATTTATGGTGCACTCATCATCTTTAAATTTTAAATTCTTCTCTAATTATTACTAGATAGTGTATAAAACTTTTTCTCATTGTAATATTAATATAGTAGTTCATGCCACAAATTCAATAATTTCTCCTACTTTGTAAAGAAATAACAATTGGTCCAAAATAAACTAGTAATAATTTATATAGTATTGCATACGATAAGCACTTGGATACAAATGCCGATGTTGGGGGTCTCCATATCAAATTATAAATTTATGTATACGAAATATTAAGTTGATAATTTTTAAAATTAATAAATTTGATGTTAAAACTTTAAAAGATTGAATTTATAAAATTTAAATTTATATTCGCATCTACACGATATATTGTCATTTGTTTCAAAATTCATACTTAAGCTTTCACAATTCAAAAGGAAGTATCTTGTTAGGCCCCAAAAATAACCATTTTAGAAAGGTAAAGTGTTTGTTATGATTTTAGAAAAAAAAGTATTTTTGGATGATAACATAACCTGTTTTTTTATAAGCTAAAAATGTGTGTAACTTTTTACAAAAGTATTTTTAAAACCTTAGTTAAGCAAAACGGCTACTTTAATATTATTGATAAAAGTATTTCTAAAATTAATTAATCAAATATAAATTATTACTCTATGTTTGTTCCTTTTACATTTTAATATTATAAATGTATATTAAGTGACAATATGTTACGATCCTCACATAATGTGTAGCATTTGGTTTGTTATGTTGATGGCATATAATGCCTTCTTTATTTTCTTATTTTCATTAGTTAGTGGTAGAATGTGACCATTAATTTTTTGTAACTTATGCAACCTCTTGGTCATTCATTTATCTATATTATTATTCACATTATTTCTATTTAATACAAGAAAGAATTTCTCACCTATAAATAATGGTATTTTTTCCTTTGAGAAATGAGAAGGGTATCTCAAAAAAGATGAGAAGTGTGAAAAATATTGTAGTGAGGTTAATGTAGAAAGAGTTGAGACAAGAAAAATATTCTTAATCTTCAACTAATTCACTATACAAAAAAGAGTAATTATATGTTGAAGGAAGATATTCTTTTTGTGGAGCTTTGAACTCTTTAACTAATTTGGAGTTACTTGAGTTGCACAACGTTGTTGGGTTGTTGTATCTTGGAAAGGACAAGTGAAGAGATTATACCGCAGTGAGCTTAAATTTCCTTAGTAAGAACGAGATATTCGCGCTTCAGCTTATATGATTTATTTATTCATTTTTATTATTTTATTTTTAACTATAATCTATTATATTTGTGGTATAATAGATTATGTTTTGACAAAATAGACTACAAAATTAAAGGTAGCACTAATTTTGTTCTCCACATCAGGTAATACCCCACCATATTGTATAAATTATTACACCAACTTCATGTCACGACCCGAGCCTACACCCTGGACGTGGCCGACACTCGAAGACCATTGCTGGTCCCCAAGCGAACCCTCATCCTGGCTGACTACAAGCGGAAAACTGATTCAAGCATACTAAGCTTAAAAACTGAAATAAAAGTTCATAAAACTTAAATACAAACTTTAAGTCCAAAGAAAACTCTGTATAATAAAATATATACAACTCGCCATAAAAAGGCAACTTTAGTCTTTAAAACATTTAATAAAATAAATGATACAGACTTCTCAACTATACTGACTATCTATGAAGCCTCTAACTGATAAAGATGGAAGTCGGGACAAGACCCACGACATCCTAATAACTGATATAACTGAAAGGTAAATGAAAATCCTCCGAAAGCAAGGAGGCTCACCATAGCTAACTCGAACTCTCGGATATATCAACGAAGCTCCTGTTGATGATCCTGAATACATGTGTCTGCATCATGAAAAGATGCAGGCCAAATGGCTCAGTACGTGGAATGTACGAGCATGTAAGAGGAATTCTAAAACATAAACATAAGCTTGAAACTTGATAGAAATGAAACATACTTACCTTTTCTCAAACTTACTCAACTCAAGGAATACTCAAGGGTACTCAAAACTACTCAAACTTACTCAACTTAGAAGTACTCAATGATAAGATACTCAACTCCGAGATTAGATACTCAACTCAAGGATATGATATTCGACTCAAAGATATGATATTCGACTCTGGATACTCAACTCTGGATACTCAACTCTGAATACTCAACTAATTATGACTGAACTCATTTCAATATAAAGCAATTTAAAACAAGTGCAATATAAAGAAACAAACTGTTTAAAAACATGCTATGAAATCTGTGTGTATGCAAGGATACAACATAACTCTGAAATGTATATAAAAATACAATAAACTGATGTATATAAAAATACAATAAACTGATGTATATAAAAATACAATAACTTCTGTGGGAGTTTCTCTAACCGACAACCATCACTAAGAGCTATAGTGATGATACAGCGATCTACCTCACGCTGCCAGCGCATCCTATACCCGGCCAAAGGTATAGGACCTGAACTACTAATGGATCCACTAGTCTATATGAAAAAGGTTCATCCAAAAAGTATGACCCTTTTCTACCCATGATGACTACATGGTTTATGGGGGCTGTGAGTTGTCTGTACTCTCCCCCATATCGGTGCTCAATACTACTCCCAAAAATATACTAGCTCTTATGTTTTAAAAACATACTTCTTTCTGCTGATTTGAGATAGTTGCTCAAAAAACATAGCTCAAAGGCTATCTTGGAAATCTCAGTTTCCCTGCTTGCTTCATTTAGAAAGCTATTACTCTTTTCTGAAAACTAGCCCGAAGGCCCTTTGGAAATCTCAGTTTCCGTTCTTATTTAAATGTGAAAACATTTATAAACTCTTTGGAAATACTTAGTCCCCATATACTTTTAAAGAAAAGGACTTCAAACTTTACTCTTTACTCTTTACTGAACTCAAAACTTAAATCTTAAAACAAAGTTAAAACGTTTGTAAAAGACTTCTTAAAATATGGTTCATACCGAATTATGGACATAAACTACTCAATGCAAGGTTTTCAATAACCATATATAGAACTCAAATACTTGGAACTCAAGAACTTCAATGATACTACTAATTTCAAGAATGCTCAACTCAGAGGGTTCGTGCGGAATTATGAGCATGAACGACTCAACTCAAGGACTCAAAGATACTTCTCATCTCAAGATTGTTCGACTTATAATGTTCATGTGGAATTATGGGCATGAACAATTCAACTCAAGGACTTCATGGGTAACATGTAATAGTGCTATGATTATAAATATAATCTCATAGGGGATTAGGAACTCAATACTTAGAACTCGAAGATACTACTCCTCTCAAAGGTACTCAACTGATGAAGTTCGTGCGGAAGTTATGGGTATGAACGACTCGACTCAAGGGTCAAAATATCAATAAGGAACTCGTGTATACGACTCTTCTCATTCTCATACTTACTTACTCAAAACTTAACTCAAATCGATGATGGATCTCAAAGGATTCACAATTGAACTCAAAGGCTTCCTTGAACTCTACTCTTAACTCTCTCTTGAATTTGAATTATGAATTCAAGAGTTATGATTCATGATATGAAGGATCTCAATAAAAATATAGCTATTCGATAATTAGGAATAGAACTTTTAAAAGAAACATGAATTCAAGAACTCAAAATCAACTTATCTCAAGAATACTCAAATCTAGGGAAAGTATCCTAGATTACTCTTTTTCTGATCTGAAAGTAGATGTAGGGCGTGAGGACGAACTAGTCCAACACTATGATAGCCTTACATACCTAGAAGAACAAGATTCTTGAAAAATCTTGAAGAATCTTTAATAATCTTAAAGAAGAACTTGATTAGAAGCCTTGAAACCCTAGCTTGAAGGTAAACAATCAAGAAGACCTTTCTTGAGATTCTCGAGTTAGTTTATTAAAATCTCTATAGCCAAAAATTATGATTTTCATGAGTGAAGATGTAAATCTGACTGTTTTGAGCCTTTTATTAGTCAATAATTTCATTTATGGTTTCTTGGAGGTAAAAAGACAAAAATGACTCTTTTAAATATTTTCCCGTCGGCTAATTCGTAACAGCACTGTATAGGTTACTAAAATAGTCATAACTTTTTACTCATATATTGGATTGACGTGAAACTGGTGGGGTTGGAAAGTAGATTCAATTACCTTTAATTGGATAGGCTATGGCTCACGTAACTCTTAATATTCTAAGAGATATGGTCATTTAAAGTTGACCTAAGCAGAATCTTACTTCAAAACTTAATGAAACTTCAAGAACACTTATCAATAACTCATCAAGAACTCTAATCTTTAAATTTCAAGAACGAAATTACGCTGAATAAATCATGATTGGCGTGTGGGTGAAAGAACCCAACACTATGGAAGCTTACATACCTCTTAGGGATCAAATCCATGGCGAAAATCCACTACAACACGCAAGAATCTCGACGAACGCTTGATCCTCTCCTCTTTTCTCCTCTTCTCTCTTCTTTTCTCTTCTTGAACTCTCAACTAAAACCCTAGGCCAATTTTAGGATTATAAAACTGAACCTAATAGTATTAGACCCTTAAAATATTACTAAAAACGAATTAAATCTGTTTTGCTAAGGAAAAGACCAAACTACCCCTCTAAAACTCGGTTTTGACTTTCCTTAACTGGACAACCTAACTTCAAAAGGTCATAGCTCACTCATCCGACCTCGAAACTTATCAAACTCGGCGGCGTTGGAAAGATAATTCAAAAATGTTTCCTACGGTAATTGGTAGAACGCCTAAATCATCCTGAGCTAGGAGTTATGGTCGTTTGAAGTCAACCCAAAACTCATACTTAGCTTAACTTGTAAAATTTCAGATTTTGCTATTTCCAATTTAATTCTTTTTGGAACTCAAGGTGCTACATCTAATGACCTTAACACTTAAGAAATTTTTAATTCCTTGCAAAAATCTCACCCACTACGAAGAAAGGTTCGGGTCTTAGTTCGAAAATTTTCTGGGGTGTTACACTTCACTACTTCGACCTTTTCTCATTAATTACCAAAAAGTAAAAGGTCATTGATTAGTTCAACTTAGTGACTGATTACTGATGCAATCTGCTACTTGTGCAGGCTAAATTAACTAATTGTGTTTTAACATCGCACACTACATCAAACCCATTTTTAGCGGTACTTAATTAATGATAATAGGTTAATTGTTGCTAAGTATATATTTTTAGCTTGACTAGTTAGCACTCTTTGTAAATGTTTCTAAAGTCTACAACAACATTGAATCCAACGGCAATTAGCTAATGCTGGTTAAAAATAATCTTTAACACTCTTTATTAATATGTATATTTATTGCTGCTAAAAACTGATTTTGCTCTAGTGAGAACACACATTCAATAACTTGGCATAATTCTTTGGGTACTACGTACTATGCGGTGGAAGTTTTTTTTGTTTTTCTTTCATTATTCGGCCCGTTTAATTTAAATTTATATTGTGTAAGATTAAATTTACGTTGCGTAAGACCTATTTAAGAGAAAACACTTCTTAATCAGACTCTTTTTCATACTTAAACTTAAACGTGAAACCTCTGATTATGGGCGGAGGGATCTTTATCCCTCCCACCACAAACATTATTAGGCTATGCGAAGTAAGTTAATTAAGTGGAAAATTAACTTTATTCAAAATTGACATGCTAAGTGGGGAATGCCCAATTTTTTAAAAAATTATATTTATTTCACCTAAAAACATAAGATAGAAGTCATTTTATCTTAATGACTATGCCGGATTTTTGACACAATAAGGTGCAGACAGGTTAAATACCATTTATTTCCTACTCAAAACGATGAAGGTTAAAGTTTTCAATCCGCTTTAAAAATGTTATCGTATCCGCATTAAATCTTTAAAAAGTGCATTATTTTTAAGGAATCAATACACATTCGATGACATATGTAAAGAGTCTGAGCAACATAAGTCATTTACCGACAAAAATCAATCTTTTGGTGAATATTTTCCTTTCTATCAAGCACACCTTTAAGGACAGAAACCCAAATACGGGTTCAACTACGATTAAATAATTTTTGTTTAAACAATATATTTATGTAAGAAAATTCACTAAATATCTATATATTAAATTTAAAATTCAGATATTGGCACTTGAATAAGTTGATCGTGTTTTAAAATTTAAAACTCATAAAGTTGAAATTCTGAATTCCCAAGTCACTACATTGTCTCTTCCTTGCTTTTTCTAATTCACCTTTCAAATAAAAATCATCCCTATTTGTGTTTTAATTTTCTATTTTGACTTAGCTATGGTTACTAGAAGCACCATCCAATATTTTTTCCTAGTCTATGGGGTTTGGCAACTAACATATCATATATTTTCTCTTTCCAACCATTAATTTCTATATAAATAAAATAACCACCCCACTTAAAATCCTCCAAAACACAACAAAAACAAGAAAACTCATTGAGCCATATCCAAAAATGTTGCTAGCAATAACACTAGTGTGTGTATTTGGTTTATTGTTTCATCTTTACAATTCACTTATAACAAAGCCAAGAAAGCTCCAGTTAGCTCTTAGAAAACAGGGAGTAATTGGGCCACAACCAAAATTTCTTCTTGGAAACATCTTGGAGATGAAAAAATCATGTGAGGCTGCTAAAAAAATTGTCTCAAATGGAGATGTAGTGGACTCACATAACTGTGGAGCAACTACCCTTCCCTTCTTTGATCAATGGCAGAAACAATATGGTATGTTTAAATTTTATTTATTTATTGAACTTAGGTCTAACTTTGCTTCTGAGGTATGAGTAAGGTCTGCGTACACTCCATCCTTCTCAGACTTCATTTTGTGTGTCTATAGCGGATATGTTGTTGTTGTTGTTATAGTATTAAACTTATGTCTTCAACAAACTCTCAGGTTTAATTCTTTTTTCATAAGTCAATCATGTAAAATTTAGTTTTTTAATAGTTGGTGATAGCGAAACTTAAATCCGATGACTTCTGTTTATGCTCATACTATATTGAATTATGCGACTATCTCATTTAAAAGCTTTATTATTTAACAGGTGAAGTATTCATGTTTTCTTTTGGGAACACACAAATTGTACATGTGACACAACCAGAAATGGTAAGAGAGATCACTACTTGCACATCATTGGATTTGGGAAAGCCAACATATCAAGCAAAAGAGAGAGGCTCTTTGTTAGGCAATGGGATCCTAACTTCAAATGGACATTTTGGGCACATCAAAGAAAAATTCTTGCTCCTGAGTTGTATATGGATAAAGTTAAGGTAAAAAATAGATTTTATGGGTTCTCGATTCTAGATTAATTATTTATAAATATTAAGTGATTTTTTTTACCATAAAGATACATGATCTGACTCAAAGCTAGCTATCTGAATTTTACTGAACTTGTAAGACCAAATGTAGCTCCGCCCCTATCGGCTATCTCAAGTGCTATAAATTGTTTTAAGTGTTTAAACTATATACACTATAATAGCATAAGATACTTTTATAGTATACGTGTTATTTAACATGTTATAACAGATGATTCTGATATTTGTGGGTTTCATGTAGGGTATGATAAATTTAGTGCAGGATTCTGCATTAACATTGTTGAGTTCATGGAATAATGAAATTGAAGCTCGAGGTGGGATTGCTGACATTAAAATTGATCCAGACTTGAGAAGATTCTCAGGAGATGTAATTTCTAAAGCATGTTTTGGAAGCAATTTTTCAAAAGGAGAAGAAATCTTCTATAAGCTTAGAGTCCTCCAGAAGGCTTCTTCCAAAAGGGTCCTGTCTACCGGAATCCCCGGCATCAGGTACAATATCCCGGAAGAAAATGTAAAATTATTTTATCCCACGTTTAGTTTACAATTTTGATTCTGATATAAGGTATTTTGGGAGATAATTATAACTCTATGTGCGATAAGAATCACACCATAAATGTACTACAAAATGACACATTTGCATGCCCTTATCAAAAGCAGAGAGTTTTTCTTCCAAAGTCTTTTACGAAACTACAGGTTAAAATTGAAAACACTCCTGAACTTGGAGTAAATTATTAGTTTTGTCTCTGAACTATTGACAGTCTTAAAAACACCCTTCTACTTGACTAACTAAGCTTAGATATACCCTCAATCTGTCTCATGACATAACAAGTGGTTTCAAACTCTTGTAGGAGCATGTGACTCTTAATAAAAAGCTAAGAAAAGTGTTGAAAACACTCTAAACTTGACGAGAATTTAGGGGTGTATTTCACTCATGTTGCAAGATCGGGGATGTATTTAAGTTCAGGGTGTTTTGATGAAACTAATAATTTACGCCGAGTATAGGGGTGTTTTCAGTACTTCAATTCTCTCAGATCGAAAATGAAAGTCTATCTAATGCTTGTTTTGTATTATAACCAGAAAATCCCATTTTAGTCTGATGACATCAAATCAATATCTAGTTAGTACTTAAAAGCAAAATAGATAAACATGCTCTTTAACTTGGCCGTAGCTGAGGCAATTCGTGCGAGACACACTCAAACTGATTTGCATTATGCCACGTATAGGACGTGTGTGTCTACTTGTTCAAAATCCATAAACTAAATATCTCGACTCAATTTTATTTTTTGTGTTGTTGGATGGAACAGATATGTTCCTAGCAAGAACAACAGGGAGACATGGGCCTTAGAGAAGGAAATCAAAGCATTGATTTTGAAAATAGTGAAGGAAAAAAGAAGATCAGAAGCAGCTCCAAGTGATCAAAAAGATTTACTGCAAATGGTTCTTGAAGGAGCTACAATAAACATGAATACTCAAAATTCAATTGATAATTTCATAGTTGATAACTGCAAAAACATTTACTTGGCTGGTTATGAGACTACTGCTGTTACTGCAACATGGTGCCTCATGCTTTTGGCTGCAAATCCAATTTGGCAACAACGTGTTCGCGATGAAGTTGTGCAAATTTGTAAGGGCCAAATTCCTGATGCTGACATGATTCGACAGATGAAACAGGTACGAGTTAATTTCACATATGATCATCCGAAAAATGCATTAAGTTAACAAAAATTAGTACTATGATGTCTTCATTTGCAGTTAACAATGGTGATTAACGAATCATTGCGTCTTTATCCACCAGTAGCAGTGATATCAAGAGAAGCATTAAAAGAAATGAAGTTTGGAGAAATTAGTGTTCCTAAAGGGGTTAATCTTTGGACAATTGTGACAACATTACACACTGATCCAAAAATATGGGGAAATGATTCATACAAGTTTAATCCACAAAGATTTGCAAATGGAATTAGAGGTGCATGTGAATTTCCACATGTTTACATGCCTTTTGGGGTTGGACCAAGGGTGTGTTTGGGACAAAATTTGTCTATTGTGGAACTTAAGATACTCATTTCTTTAATTTTGACCAAATTTTGTTTATCAATTTCACCAAAGTATGTTCATTCTCCAGCTCTAAATTTGGTCATTGAGCCTGGACATGGTGTGTATCTATCCTTGAGGAAGTTGTGATCAAATAGATAGTTGATCTTGGATGCTACTTTTCTATTTATTTTTATTTATATGTAATGAGCAGACAACAGTAGCCCCGCCCTTAAGTATACAATGTAGTTTTATGTCGAAAAGAGTTAAGATGAATCTCTTCTGCCCCTATAGCCCCGCCCTTGGTAATGGGGTAATGTAACTATAACTTTTGATGCAAAAAAAAGAAGAAAAGAATATTGAGTTTTATTTAGTCTTATGTATACGCTAGCTTTCCATATTTTTTATGTGTTCACAATAAATAGATGCAAGTCGCAAATCACAATATTCATTTTATCGCAGCATTACTGAAGAAAAAGTAATCAAATATATATCTTTAAGCCAACCATACATAAGGGGCACGTCTACGAAATTATCCCACAAGTGTATTGCATGCATCGTAAATCTTAAATTATTTCACCATCCCAAAAGATATATATCTACATATATATAAGAATACTACTTTAACACGTGAGATTTGTAATCTTAAAAATAAGACATATTAAGTGTATATATCCTTGGATGACCTGACAGGGTAAAAAATTATTTAGTATATATATATATTTCCGTATATAATATAAATCCTGGAATAATGCGGAAAAAATGGGTAACATATGGTTATGGTGCAATTTTGGTCACCCCTTTGGCTCTCAGTTCGTTGGACTCTTTGAATAATTCAGTAACAGTCTTAAAACAAGAAGAGTTGAATAACTCTATGAGTCACTTCTTCAAACACAACAAACAAGAAGCTAGACATATCAAAATTAAGGAGAAAATAGAGCACGATTCCATACCCAATTCTTACTAATTAGATCTTGTACACATTTATCTTTTAGGTGATTTGACAGTATATCTATCTATAAGTCAATTGAACTTGTTCTTTTTCTTGTTGTTGATTTATTTATTTGATGAATTTGATATTTGCAGGGGAATTGATCAAAATGTCCAATCCTGTGGAGGAAATTGTTGGTGAATCTACGCTGGAGAATAAGCAAAAAGCCTTAAATCACAATGATTCTTCTTCATCATCAACAACAGATGATGATTTTAGACGTCCAATCGATAAGAAGAAGTGTCACCTCTTCGATCGTCACAAACCTATCCACTCTACTTTAGGTGGTGGCAAATGTATGTTTTTCTCAAATTCTTCATGTCCATTTTTTGAGTTTTTGATTTAAAAATGGTCTCTTGAATGTATATGATCTCTTAAGTTTGCGAAAAAATTAAGCACTTTTTGTCCAACTGACGAACATCTAAACATACTAATGATCAAAAGAGGTCTCAATTGATTATTGATGTGCAAATAGTACAATTTTGAGTTAGACGAACCTGATAGAGATCTTCTTCTTCAATTTGCACTGATCATAGTGAGAAGTGAGAACAGAGAAGTTCAAATAAAGAGAATCACTGAAAAAACAAGGTCTATCACTATCAGTAACGAAAATAGCCTCATAGGGAGGAAAACAAAAATGGGAATGTGGAAGATGCATGATATTTCCGTTAATTTAAGATGATTCATTTGGAAGTTTCGTCAGTTGGACTAAAAGTGCTCAATTTTGAGTTTTTGACAAACTTAAAGGGTCATAAGTGCTCCGAGTACTATAAAAAGGATGAAACTCAACTGAAATTTGCGTTAAAAACTCTACACTATTGATCATTCTTGAGGTAACTGATGATTATTGGTTTGTTCTGAAAATGAATGGATCAGTGGCTGATGTTTTACTATGGAGGAAGAAGAAGATTTCAGGAGGACTGCTTGCTGGTGCCACTGTCATATGGTTTCTCTTTGAATGTAGTGGTTATCATTTGCTCACTTTGATTTGCCATTCTCTCATAGTTTCATTGGCCATCTTGTTCTTTTGGTCCAATCTCTCCCTCTTTGTCAACAAGTGAGTTCACTTCCTTTCCCTTAGCAAATGTTTTTGTAGTGAAGTTTTTTTTTAGTTTTCCATTTGGTATCTGATACCTGCATTAGAGGAAGCCCCACATTTGGGAAGGGGGAGGGGGGATAAGTGCTCACTAACAAAGGCGACTCTAGACCTGTCTCAAACCTGAGACCTCGGGTTATGGATGAAGGAGTTAAATGTTGGTATTTATGAGTTGGTTCCAACCATCTGACTCTCCTCCTGATCCGCAATCATGTTTTTGCTAGTTGTGCTTCTTGCTCGAGCGTTATACTAAATTGATCATCTTGTATTCTCTGGCAGGAGTTTTGTAGAGTTACCGAAGATTGAATTGCCAGAAGAGATATGGATGCGATTCGTCCTCTTACTGAGGGATCAATGCACCTGTGTATCTGGTATCTTTCGGGAAGTAGCATCCGGAAATGATTTGAAGAAGTTTCTATATGTAAAATTTCCCACACCTTGAACTTTGTTATTACTAGTAAAGTCCATTTCAACTGCAACAAGTTCATGTGATTAAATGCTCATCTGCAGGCAATTTTTAGCTTGTGGATTGTTTCCATTGTTGGCAGATGGTTCAGTTTTCTGACCCTTGTATACCTCAGTAAGTTCTCTATACACTTCCATTTTGTTTCTGTTGGCTGCACAAGCCTAACTTACGAAATTTCCTCACTGGTATATGGAAATTCAGTAGTTTGGTTGATGTGTGACCTGTTTTCTGTGTTCATAGTGATTTACCAAGATAACCAAAATTTTCATTTTTTGGACAGCAACTGTCATGCTGTTGACAGTACCATTTTTCTATGAGAAGTATGGAGATCAAGTAGATACCTATGGAGAAATGGCTATAAAAGAACTCAGGAAACAGTATAGTCAAGTGGATGAGAAGGTTCTTCAAAAACTACCAATTCCTTTCATAAAAGACAGTAAGCAGGAATGATGCAACTCTTCTCTCAGACAGATATTGCTTCACTTCAACAGTAGATGCAGCCTTCTACTTATTTTTGTTTCATAAGCAGTACTAAACGTTACAACACTTGGTTTCATCCTGCAATATTGGCTAATTTATCCAATCTTGCTGAGACGGGTTGCTTTAGTGGCTTTCCCCCATCCTAATCTCCGTTCATGCATTTATTGGTTGATGTAGAAAAATTGTTACATTATCATGTTCTGGCAATTTCCATCAAAATAACCATATTTGATATAATATGGAGTGGTCAAAAACCAAATGCTTGAAACAGATCAAAGGTGACCAACCAAATAAACAGAGTAGTATTGCAAATTAAAATTGAACGGCATACAGGAAATTGGGATGGAATAATTGGTGAACCAACAAAATCTCTTAGATCACATCAGAATTCAGAACCAACAAAAAAGAACCTGGAAAATGAATATTCAGTTGCTAAACAAGCTCGATGTATGCCATCGGTGCATTGTCCCCTCGCCTTGGTAGAGTTCTTATTATTCTAGTGTATCCTCCATTCCTCTCTCCATATCTTTCGGGGACTTCAGCAAACAATGCATGCACTATCTGCTTCTCATAGATGAACCCAAGAGCTTGCCTTCTCTTATGGAGAGAGCCATCCTTCGCCATTGTGACCATTTTGTCAACATATTTTCTAACCGCCCTGGCCCTCGCTTTAGTGGTCTTTATACGCCCATGCTTGAGGAGCTGAGTTGTGAGACCTCTCAGAAGTGCCCGACGCTGATCAGGAGGTCTATTCAGTTTGGGGACCTTCCTGCCATGTCTCATGGCAAAAACTCGGCCACCACTATCAATAATGGTGAATGAGTCCTCAAAACTTTTTGAGTCTGCAATATAAATTAAAGGTATACTTATGGTAGCACAATATAATTTCACACACAAATTTGATCATTGAGTAATGAGAACTCAAAATTATAGGCAAATTTGATCAAAGTTAATAAAACAACAAATTTGGTATAACAACACTATTAGGAGAGTCACAAATCAAGAGCTCAATCATATGTTGCAGGCTGACAGGGAAAGATGTTCACAGACTTAAAGTAGAACATTTTCACACAAACTAAAGTACTGATACAAGAGGCTGGTTGTGAAGAGGAAACACCATAATCTGGTTCGGTTCCATCTTAAGACAAGTTTCACGATCTCACACAACCCAAAATTCACAATAACATCCGTGTCAATGGACCATACACGTCATACATGGTGGTTCCATATTTGCATTATATTGTTCTTGACATCAAGTAAAATAGGAGTCACTATTTTTGTCTATTTCGATAAGAAAAAATGATTGTACTTCTCCAGTTAAAAATTCCAAAAAGGCCCCCTTTCCGGTACCTTACTTAACTCTAGCAGTAGAAATGCAATACCAGCCGAACTATGTATAGGAGCTAATCAAGAATTCTCAATTATACGGTGATAGCAACCTCTATACATAGAATTTCCACAACTCCCCACCAGGGGTAGAGCTACAAGCCTGTCTACGTGTTTAGCAGAACCAGTAGGGTTAGCCCAGACCCTGTATTTGTGCTAGTAAAAACAGCAGTCCAGTGCACTAAGCTCCCGCTATGTGCGGGGTCCAAGGAATGACCCAACCCCAAGGGTCTACCATACGACAGTCTTGCCCTGCATTTCTGCAAGAGGCTGATTCCACAGCTTGAACCCATGACTTGCTCACATGACAACAACTTTACCAGTTAAGTCAAGGCTCCCTTTCCTATTTGTACTTGTATTTGTGTTTTAAAATCCAGCTAAGATTTAATATGATAGTATAAAAAAAGCTGTCTATTCTAGAATCTAGAACCCATAAACTGAAAATCCTAGCTCCGCCTAGCTTCCCACCCCTAAACACCACAATTAACAAGAAAAGGGCTTATAAGAAAAGGAAAGTTGGGTTTCCTTACACTAAAAAGATGCAAACTTTTGTTCATCCAAATTCCATAGGGAACACACATACAGACAATGCAACATCAATGAAATTACTTATATTAAGTAACACCCATTGGAGTGTTGTTGTAATCAGAAAATTTTTACCTTGGGAAGAAAGGGACAAAAGTGGATGGAGGGGAGCAAGACCCACGAAGGACTGAATAATTGTTGAACTGGACTTGGGTTTGCATATCCTGAGACGAGAAGGGGAAGACCCAGAAGAGAATCTAAGTGATGAGTTTGAAATTGGTTGAACTGAAGGGAGAGCCGATTTCAAGCAAGACATGCTCCAAGTTGCAGAAGCCATATCTTCCTAAGTTTGATTTCTTGCTTCTCTGGTTAATGGTTATGTTCCGAATGAGCTGTGGGTTTATCTGAATGGATAAGTGAAGTTTTAGTACCCCGATTTTACTTTATAATTTTCCTCCGCCCCTCTAACTTTTGCTTCTGTCATTTTTGACTTGCTTAATTTTTTCTTTTTAAGCAACCTGTTATAGTTTTTTCATCTACAACAATAGAGGCATAGAGGCTATTTTCGATAGACTCTCCCTCAGCTAAAAGGATTTTTTTCATCTATCACTATACTATTTTTACCCTGTTTTCTTCTACCTTCCTTTTCGACTTGAACTATATATGCGAAAAAAGTAAGTTAAAATGTGTGTAGTAGTTATTATTATGTGTTACCAGTTAAAAGTGTGTTAACAAAGAGGCTGAGATTACAAAATGTTATATCAAGTATGAAGATCAAGTAGATGCCTAATGGGCCATAAAAGAGCTAAGCAGACAATATAGTCAAGATTTCAGGTATTTGTCAGTTGAGTTTCACTTCTATATACTGAAGGTTTAAAATAATCGTTGCACTATCATGTTCAATTGCAGCAATTTCCATGAAAACAACTATATTTGATACAATATGCAGAGGTCAACTTAATGATTGAAACATATCAAAGGTGACCAACCAAATAAACAGTAACTTCAAATTAAAATTGAATGGAATAATTGGTGGAACTAACAAAATCTCTTAGTTCTCATCAGAATTAAGAACCAACCAAAAACATCCTTCAAAATGAATATTCAGTTGCTAGACAAGCTCGATATATGCCATTGGTGCATTGTCCCCTCGCCTAGGTAGAGTTCTTATTATCCTAGTGTATCCTCCGTTTCTCTCCCCATATCTTTCCGGGACTTCAGCAAACAATGCATGCACTATTTGCTTCTCGTAGATGAATCCAAGAGCTTGCCTTCTCTTGTGAAGAGAGCCATCCTTTGCCATCGTTACCATTTTGTCAACATATTTTCTAACCGCCCTGGCCCTTGCTTTAGTAGTCTTTATACGCCCATGCTTGAGGAGCTGAGTTGTCAGACCTCTCAAAAGTGCCCGACGCTGGTCAGGAGGTCTATTCAGTTTGGGCACCTTCCTGCCATGCCTCATTGCAAAAACCCGGCCACCATTATCAATTATGGTGAATGAGTTCTCGAAACTTGTTGAATCTGCAATACAAATTAAAGGTGTAATAATGGTAGAGCAGCACAACTTAACATGCACAAGCTGCATTAGTAAAGTAAACTTCTTTTTATAAAGGCAAGCGTAAAATTGACTAAATAAGTAAGCCTCAATGTTCATGAGTCCAACTGATATCTCCCTAGGAATTCACATTTCTGAGACAGTTTCAAATCTCAGACATCAACATCTTCAACACGATGTCTCAACATCATCGGCTAATCAGTTCGCTCAAGTCTCCTTCTTCTGTTAATGTTACAATTATCACAAGATCTGATATATAGATAACTAGTAGCGTGCTTGTAGTGATACAACATCCATACATCAGACTCTATGTAAGTTTGAACCCGTGTTACACTACCTAGTACACAAATATTATACATGTTTTTCACATTTGAATTATTTCATTCTTGACAACCCAATAGAAACATTGTGACTTCTCCAGTTAGACACCCTCTTCCCTAGAGGCTAGAAGTACCTTGATTACCATATCGCAATAGTAATCTGTAGCCACTATCAATAGCATTTTCACACCTCCCTACCTTAACATCCCACAAACTATAATGAGAAAGAATAAGAAAAAAGCTAACCCTCTCGCCTAGTAGGATGTAATGAGGCTAGTCTCTCTCAAACCCCACTTGAACAACAGTGAACTCAAATCTAATGAAGGAGATTCACAATTCAAACAAAGGTACACGGTATCTTTCCAACCCCTTTCTATTTCGAGTCCCTCCTTTATTAGTACCATTACATAGCTTGAATGCACCAAGGGAATGCCTTCCACCTCCATGCAAAATATAGCTTGGCTTTCCTTACACTAAAAGATGCAAACTTTTGTGCATTCACATGCTTCGGGGAACAAACTAACACATAATGTGGCAATTTCAACTAGCATACAACCAAAAATAATGTAGACATTGGCAATCATAAGAAAAAACCAGGAATTCTAATAGGGATTCAAAAACTTTCAAGAATGCAACCCCTTAGAATTGAACTAGCAACCAAAAGCAAATTCTCAGCCACATTTCCCTGTACACTAGAAACTTCCTTATCTTAAAAGGAATTCAACAATTTATCTATACAAAAAAATAAAAATCATCTGTTTCAATTGAACCGCTTCAATACATGTAGTTCCTCCCCTGTTTCCAAGGGCAATGTATCAGTATGAGTCATCCAACCCCCACCTCCACCCCTTTTTTGAATACTAAAAGTAACACCCATTGGAGCAAAAGGTACAATGATGGTATTAAAATTTTGAAATTTATCTATTTGCACAAAGAGTAATCAGAAAATTTTACCTTGAGAAAAAAGGGACAAAAGTGGATGAAGCGGAGCAAGACCCACGAAGGACTGAATAATTATTGAAGTGGACTTGGGTTTGCAAATCCTGAGACGACAAGGGGAAGACCCAGAAGAGAATCGAAGTGAAGAGTTGGAAATTGGTTGAATTGAAGGGAGAGCTGATTTCAAACAAGACATGCTCCATGTTGCAGAAGCCATATCTGATATCCTCAAGCTTGTGTTCCTAATGTTCTCGTGGGTTTATCTAAATGGAAAAAGTGAATTTTGCTACCCAATTTTGCTCTATATTTTCCTTCAGCCCTATACTTTTGCTTCCTGTCATTTTTAACCCACTCACTTTTTTTTCTTTCGAAATAGCCACGATTTCAAAGGTTAGGTTGTGTTCGGAATTTTAGTAGTTCATTTGGTTGTCTACGTGAATATTCATCTATAAAATTTGGCGGCTTCCTCTTAACATATACTCCATCTGTTTTAATTTATTTGTCTTTTAAGAAAATAAAGAAATCTTTTAAATCTTGTGATATTAAACTAAAAATATGAAGAATGTACCAAAGTGTCTTTTATAGTCTCAAACATGTCATTTTGAAAAATTAAGATTCAAGAGATTTCAGAAAAAGGAAAAGAGACGCTTTTTAAATGGACTAAAAAAAAATAAGACAAATAAATCTCACATTGGCTTGTGCATGAAATTAGCAACTCTCTTATTTTAGTGATTTACAAGAATAAGAAACTTATTATATTGTTTCAATTTTAAAAAATTTAAATTACTTTCATTTTGAACTCACTAACTCTAATTGCATCAATCTGGTCGTGACCCTTGAGAAGCCCAAAAGATAGAGGCGTAGAAAGTTTCATGAATGTGGAGGCCACACATAAGATCCCAAATTTTAGGTGGCTGATCGAGAAATTTGAGTTGATTATGATAGGAAAGTGGTAATCCTTTGGGAATGACATGCAAATCTTTTAAAGTTTTGTGATCCCACCCTTTTCATTCCTTCAAAAAGCATTGGCGAATCGAATGCAGGTTCGATCGAGCTTATTTAGTAGTATTTTTTGTTTAAATAGTGTATTAATATTAAAAAATTTATTAAAATCTGATTAGTAATTTTTTAAGTTATTAATTTAGATTTCAAAAAGTTAAAAATACTGATTCTACCTCTCAGGATCCTATGAGAATTTTGTATCAGTTAGTACATTTTTGCTGTTTGATGTACAATATAATTGGAAGATAAAGCCACTTATATGAAAGGCAATTAGGCAGCCAACCTATAATAGCAGAGAACAAACAAAACATAAAACAACAAGAATGTTACTACATTATTGAAATTGATTTGATAGACACAAGATAGCAAACGTTAAGTACGTACATGTGACATTATTAGTATATATATACTTAAATAAGATATCTAATTCGTACTAGAATGAAGCTTTTCCCCCCTTTTCCATCAGAGTAGGGAGAAGAGTGAAAATTGAAGAAGAAGAAGGGAATGTTACACACTTTATAAAAATAAATAGTCGTGAGACAAAATTTTGATGTCTTGTTTGATTATCAAGTTTGGGATAACTTATCTCATCATTTATATTGTAGTGATGAGATAAATTATCCCATATACATGTTAGGATAACTTATCTCAGAATAGCTAATTCCTAAATAATTAATGTGAAAAACTAAGAGAGGATATGAGATTCTCTATACTAGCAAGTTAACAAATGCAAGTATATAAGAAAGTATACATTAACAACTCCTGCCCCTTCACTACCAAAAAGAAATTAAAAATCCGAGCTAAATTCTTCGCTAAATTACTTGTAGCTAAAATAATTTTTTAATGCTTCTCCATTTAAAATAAGATTAGCGATGAATTTTTCTTTTAGCTACAATTTTATCTGTCACTAATTCCTGATTTTCTTTAGTACTGAAGCATTATGCTGGCTTGGTCCAACATCATTACAGTGGCATTCCGTCACTATTGGAAATATAATTTTTTTCCACTGTGATTCAATGAATAATTTATGATGTAAAATGTGACTTTTTCTCTCATTTCCCGCCGAATCAGACCAACTTATTATGAAAACATTGAGAAATAAATTCTTACTAAAATACTGAAATTTCCTAAAAAATATTTTTGTAGGAAAACACTATTTATTTAGAAACAAAATTACAAAAAAACTTGGGTCGATCTCGATTATAAAGTCAAAAGTGTTACTTAGCAGTTTGCAGTCTAAACAAGATTTTAATGCAAAAAACTCTCGGTAGGTATTTAATTAATTAAGCTCTATAGTCTATGATCTATATCATGCATGAGATAGTTTTTACAGAATAAAAATGTCTTTTATTAGTGTGAAGGAGATATATTCGTGTCATTTGATTTGATACTGTTTCGCAGGAAAAAAAAAAGTACTCCCTCGCTTTTAATTTATTTATTTGATTTTAACTCGTCGTATAATTTTTCTATTATTATATTAAATTAAAGATATATAGAATGAATTAGGTCCTTCAATTTTATGGTCTTAAGCATGTCGCGTGAAAAATTATAATAAAAATTTATCAAAAAGAAAGTACCTTTTGAAACGGACTAAAAAAGGGCAGAAAAACAAATTGGTACGAAAAGAATATATAACGTGGAATTGATCCATATTCCATGTTGTTTGAAAAATAATGTGATCATAAATAACTAATCTATTTGATACAGAATGTGAGTAGAACTTTTTTAGATCTAACTCTGCTTATATAACCACAGCATCCGACTATAGAAATTAAAACTGATTTTGCAAAATATAAGTTCAAAGTATTTTTAAAACAAGTTTTTTTTTTAATAAACGGCAGCAGAAAGGTCATTTTCCCTTATATATTGTCAAATATATATCGTCTCAAAACGTCTTTCAATTAATATTAAATCAATATTGTCACCTACAATAATCATCATTTCATTCATATATCACCTAAATTATTATGGACCGTCACGTGTGAAGCTTCTTTGTCGTTGTCGTACGTACTTTGTAATATCACTAGCCTCTTAATCATTCACCCAATTATCCACACAATAATAAGTAGAAAAAATATACACTATTATATTTAATATATAGTAAAAAAAAAAGACAATACACTATTAGTAACCCTCCATGAAATAAGAAATCTACAACGATCAATAAAATAAGACAAATAACATGCTATAACAGATCAAGTCAAGCTTTTTTTTACTATTCGAATACATATAAGTGAAACTCAAAATATACTAGTGATGAATTGAGATGAAAAACAATAATTGATGTAAATTCTCCATGTCAAGCAGTTTCCATTTTGTTCAATGAATTTTGTCAGTTTGAAAATGACAATGGGAGATGTGAAGGTTTTATTACAACTTGCAAGATCTTAATTAATTAAAATTAGGATCTCTAAAGATTTTTTCTGTTCTCCAGCTAATTTTGTGGACCCTATGCTTTACTTTATTATGTCCTTAAATACTCAATTAAGTAAGTCCATTTGTGTTGATTAAAAATAAATAGTATCAAATTAGGCAAGTTTTTTTTCTTAATATAATATATTTGTGAGTGATGAATTCTAGATTAAGCAAGAAGAATAAACATATGCCATGTTCAGCATGCAAGCTTCTTCGTAGGCGATGCACTAAAGATTGCATTCTCTTGCCTCATTTTCCACCTGCTGAACCACATAAATTTATTGTTGTTCATCGTATTTTTGGTGCTAGCAACATCACCAAAATGTTACAAGTACGTACCATTCGTAATATTTATTTTATTTATTCTCGTAGTTTCTTGTTCTTCATTTTCTATTACCACATGTGTTTTTTTGTGCTTTCGGTACCACCTATGAACTGTTTTCCATATTGTATTTATAATTCGTTGTCGTCACTACTATCATTTTTGTTTTCAAATTTCAAATTGCTTTGAAATGCTTTACTTGACTGGAGGGTCTATTGGAAATAAGTATTGATAAAATCTGCATACTTTATACTCTTTTCAGATTTCATATATGAGTTTATAATGGATTTGTTGTTGTCGTTGTTCTTGTGGTATCTCTGTGTCTCTAGACTAAGTTGTGCGTCACACTGGCTATCTATCATCTCCGACTTGTGCTATCTGCTATCTCCTACTAGGATAAATGTCAAATAACTCTACTACCGTGACTTAAATATTTTGGAAGAAATCACCAAAGCCTTTTAATCACTACTTGAATTTGAACCATAATGTTTAACTTTATATTATATATTATACACAATGACAAGAGTGCTTTTAAGTGTAAAGAACTAGCACATTCAATTTTAACAGTGCAAAAAAAAGAAATACACAAAAAAAAGTCATTAAAAGTTAACTACAGAACGAGCTTATAAGATAAGTAGAATTGGTTGAAAAGAAAATAAGGCTGACAAGATGTTATAATAACGTGTTAAATAATACACCCATAAACGAGCCATCAGTAACGGAACCAAAATTGTCATGAAATGAGTTCAACATATATTATATTTACGTATAAAATAATTTTAACCTTGTATACATAGCATACCTGATGAAGTGAGTTTGGATTGCATCCCCTAAGTTGCGTCTCTATATATGATAAACAGTATATATAAGTTGAATCCATATAATTAATATAATGCTAAGAGTACTAGTTATAGTGATGCTTGAAGAAATGAACTTTTTTTGTGTAGTATGTTTGACATTAATTTTTCAGCAGGAGATACCAATGGATAATAGAGAAGATGCAGTAATCAGCATGGTTTATGAAGCTACAGCAAGACTCAGAGATCCAGTTTATGGCACTGTAGGCATTATTTCTGCCCTCCAGAAACACATATTTCACTTGCAATCCGAGTTAAACGAAGCTTCAGCTGAAGCAATGTCTCTCAGAACACAATTATCCAATGCTTCAACATCCTTACCCTCATCGTTACTGGAAGTTTCTCCATTCACTCCCGAGAACCACGAGTTTCACCATTCCCAGAAGTCGAGCCAGCAAAATGCATATTCTAATAATGACTTGCAGCTTCTACTTCCAGAAGCAGCAGACTATTGTTTCCAAGAAACTGATCAAGTTCTTCCACTGCCTTACTAGAAGAACATATAGTTCTCCCAATATGGACAACAGAATGTCAATATTTCCCTTTCATTTAACAAACACATTCTCATGTTTTCTCCTTCCATTGTTGCTCATCTAGTAAAAAATTGTAAGACATTACTACAGAAACTGTACTGCATGAAATTGAAACCAAATAAGATCACAATTTCAAATAAACTATGAAAGAAAGGTCACTGAAAAGTGTGCATAATCATCGTCATTGACACATTTCAGTATCATTAACCGAAAGCCAATCCAAACAGGGGCATAAATACCTCGATGATGACAATAACCCACAAAATGTAACTATGATGACTGCCCGTAAAAGGGCTTGTAAAAAGCCTGGGCATTCTAATCAAAGAGAATCTTCTTATGCAATCAACAACAAGAAGATACCCAGTGAAATAACATGAGTGGGGTCTTGGAAGGGTAGAGTGTAAGCAGACCTTACCCCTACCTCGTGGAAGTAGAGAAGCTATTTCTGAAGGACACTCGGCTCAAGTGCAGCAAATCAAAATAGTTATGAAAAGGAAAAATGCAATGAAGAAGACAAAGCAACTAACAAGGAAATCTTCTTATGCAATCGATTGCATATTTTTGAATCCTTTACTGGGGTTATCCAGAAGATTGAACATTCAAAAATCATTAATATAACATCAGTATCTTGTTACAACTTTCAAGTATATATAACAGGACAACAACAGCAGAGTAAAAGGCTTGAAGGATATTGTGATGGACAGAACTACTAACTAAGCCTATCTTGTAAAGAAGATTTAAGAAATATAACCTTCAAATTACAAGGTAAAATCAGGGATGATTGTTAACAACTGAGATATTCACCCTCCGTGACAAAATGTAGGGCTTACATTGGCTAAAAGGTATGAGTTTAGTACGGATATAATTATGTGAAAAGCTGGGAGGAAGAGGATCAGAGGCCAACATGATTTAGTGATGATGTAAAAGATCCTCGGGTTCCAGCTCCATTCCTAACCGATGTTTAATGGAAGATTGACTATTCACTGGTAATTTTATTTTCTTTTGTAATTCAACAAACCTCTGAATATCAAAATCATGCTTCTTGATCAGCTTCCTCTGCCTTGAGAGGAAAAGCCTCTTCAGCACATCTTGGTATGATGGGTCTCTAGAAGTAACAAGGAAGTAAGCATAACCTATTACTATTCCAGCAGAAGTTGTAAAAAAAGCAATTGGCTCCATCACATCCCAAGAGAATTCCCAGAACGTAAGACGGAAGAAGAGCCCGACCTGCAAAAGGCCAGCCCCTAAACCAGCCCACAAAACGCGGCGCACATGCCTATGGGCAAGCTCATCTATTTTATCCTTCTTCTCCTGCAGAATCTTTAGTTCCTCTATTGTGGGGTCATCTTCAGGTAGAAGTGCTAATGGAACTGCCTTTCTAATTTCATCCACTACCTGAAAAAAGAAAAGAAAAAGGAAGAACATGAAACTGAATATTTCAATAGTGAGAAAGCTTTTAAGAGGGCAGGCTAGAAATGGACTTCCTATTAAGAAATGTCACTCAAATTCAGATCCACAAACAACCAAGTATGCATTTAGAACTCACACATTCTTTAGTTTCTATTAAGCGAGATAAATTTGTGATCAAAGAAAGCATAGTTCTAACTCTTTCATGATTTCCTAATTCTCGTTATCTCATTAAATTAGAAAATAAGTAATTGGACGATGTTATGCAAATAGAGAAGATACAAAAAAAGACCCCTAAGTTCACATAACTTAGTTATGCAAATACTATGTAGTTTATTGATAAAATAAGTGATGGGTAAAACTAAAAAGTATAAATAAAATAAGTGAATAAAAATAAAAATGATTGAAAAAATGGTGTTATACACGTGTCAAGCGTGTTATAACGCTCCTGAGAATTAATCTAGGATTGTTTGGGGAACGGTATTAATTTCACTTCAAACTAGAAAGGGGGTTAAATAAACGCCCTATAGTTGCAGTGCTAAACTAAATTACGTGGACAAGTTTGGGGGAGATGTTATGCATTTTCTCATGCAAATACAGAAAAGAAGTAATTGAAGCATGACATGTCCATGCAAAATAAGGCATATTTACACTATCAACTAATGGACAGAGAATCTACCAGATTTCGGGGAATAAAAGACAATGTCCACAATAAGGTAGTAATGGAATGACCAAACTAACAAGAGTTTGTTCTCCACTATCCTTATAGTCTTGCATATAGAAAGCCTATTCAATAAGTTTCAGCATGTAACCAGCATATCAAACATCACAATCTCCAATCACCACCACCACCCCCTGCCAGACTGCCTTAGACCTTTCTAGGTGTTTCTCATAAATTTTCCCATCAAAGGCAGGACATTCACACTTATTGGCTCTGTAAGTATATATTGATCTAAGGAAACTGTGATTCATCTATGAAACACATCGGTTAATCCAAGCTCACACCATTGATTGATACCATTTTCACAAATTAGTGATTCCAATTTCCTGATGTAATTAACACATACTAACCATTAACGGCTAATTCTTAGGATAAACTAATCAATATAAGTCCTTGTTACATTGCATATATACCAAAGGCAGACGGAAAAAGCAGAACAAGTGAGCAAAGCTAAAGAAACTATGTCGATCATCATGCTGGTTCTTGAAATTTTAGCATATGCCACTGATTGTATGCTTTACTGTTTCCCCTTCTATGTTGCCGGTAACAGATTCTCCTCACAACACCCAAAAGAGAATAATATTCCTTTCCCCATCTTAGAGGGCAATGAAACCAAACACCAAAGCATTACTCCCAAAGATCTCACCTTTTTCATGATCTTATTATTTAATTTTTTGATGACAAGGCGCAGCCACTACTCTTTGGGTGCGCACAGGGTAAAAGCCCCGCTCCTATGCAATAGCTCACAAACCAGATAGAAGAGGTAACCCGCACTAGGCAAGCCCGATGCAACGAGCTCGACCCAGAAGGCAAATCCCTTGCTTTCGCTGGCAAGGGGTTTCAAACTTGAGACCTCCAACATGGAAGTCCCAAGCCCAAACCACTGGGCCACGCCGAAGGGTTGATCTTATTATCCTGATGTTGTTACTACTTATGACTTCATAAATGTTCTGTTTTTGCTTTCCTTGAGCCGAGGGTCTATCGAAAACAACCTCTCTACCTGTCAAGGTAGGGGTAAGATCTACGTACACTCTCTGTTTCCTTAAATATACCAATCATCAATCAAACACCTTTTTAAGCAACCGCAAATCCCCAAAACAATGAAAACACATCCATGAACATTAAAAACATAAGAGAAAAAACAAATAATCACCTTATCAGGATGAAGATAAACTTTATCTCTGAATAGCAATATAACACCAGCCTCATCAAGAACTCTAGCAAAACCAACAGCTTCATCATGGGTTTTAGCCACACCCATATTCTGACACGCCTTTAACAGATCCATATACCCAATAACCTCCGTATTCTTCATCCCCAATTTCCACTTCAGCTCCTCAACATTCACCAATCTCATCAACCTCTTAGCTTCTTCATGAGTAATACTATCCCCATTCACATTCCCATTCTTGTTTTCCCCACTTCCATTTGACCCAGAGCTAAAATAGTACCCACCCACCATTCGGGTCGGGCCACAATAGCACCCGAACTTATAATCCACACCAAAAAACGGCCTCATCCCATTGTTAATCGTATTTGTCCTAGCAACCGATGTAAGTGTCCGTTTCAATAAATTACAGGAATTTTTCCACATCTTTGACAAATTAAAGTTGAAATTGGGAATAAGAGTTGAAATTGTTGAGAAAGAGAGTTTTATAAGAAACGAGAATGGCGGTATGGTCTTGTAACTGTTGAAATGGAGTTTACGAAAGCCATCAGAAGTCCGGCAAAATGAGAGAGAAAATAGGGTTACGAGCAACGCATTTGACACGGTCACACGCTTCAATTGATGCGACACATGTTCTTTTACGAAACTTCCTAAGTAATACAAAACATTGTAGTGTCAAGTGTGTGCTCTTTTTTTAATTTTTTTTGGATAAAGTGGGTCATTGAAAAGATTTGATGCCTCTAAGACCATGGTCTAAAATTGATTTGATGTGGTTAATTCAAATTTATATTTTATGTATAAAATTCCTCTCATGTGATTTGAGATTTTAATAGATTAAATTATTATAATTATAATATTTCAAAAAACTCGTTCTTAGTTTTGATGGGAGGTTGTTATAAAGTAGTTAGATGTTTCTTTAAGGATTCAACTAGAGAATGAAGAAAATGAAAGACTTTTTTGAGACAAAGATAGATTGTCAAGAACATTATCACTCAACGGAATAAAATTATTCTAGGAATAATAGGTTGATTCTCCCCAATAGTTCATGTCGGTGAAAAGGTTTAAGTTTAACCATTTTGAATAACGTTTGCATCCTATGTATTAATACCGCGGTTGCTAGCACAAAGTTAGTTGATGCTTTAAAAAAAAATGTTTTTGATAGACCTTTACATGAGAGAAACTTAAACTTAATTACTCTTGTAAAAATTTGTTCTTCTTCCCAATCATTCACGTGTCATATTTTTTCATTTAAACACCCCTTAAAATGTGTTTTAATATTTGTCAAGCACTTCAAAAAATTAAAAATTTACTTAAAAGTAGATTTGACCAACTTTTAAGTCATCCAAACACTCTCTCAAGAGGGTGATTATACATACCATAATTTGTATGTTGTTAAAAGGGACGATCCCCTTTTATTACTTTATTATTATTTTTATATTATTAATAAAGCGAAATAATTGCTTGACAATGAAGAATCCACTAACAAACATGGCAGGAATAAATTCATGTCATAGACTTGATTTAAGAAAAAAAATTTTTTTTTTAATCTTTGAATAAAATAAAACAAAGATTCTTATTATTGGCATACCTTTCCTTGATAGTATAAAAATTATTCTGACTCAAGTCCCTTTGGGTGATGTTATTCGTTTAAGAGTTTATGTTATAATTTTTTTAAAATAGTTAATACGATACAAAATTATTTGCTTTAGTACATAATTAAATCCTTTTATTTTAATATTATAATTGAAATAGTGGATGTGTGTTGACTGGACACAAGTATACGAAAAAGTAGGTATTTACAAACAAAAAAAGTCAGTCATTTTTTTCAAACGATGAAAGAAATTCAATTTCTTGGCAAGGCATGTCAAATTTGACTTGCACGTAGGGCAATTTGAATCCATATTAATAAAATGAGTCTATTTTATTCATATTTAATGACGTGGGTCGCTCATATTTTAATTGATTAAATATGGGCATCAAACTATTTTAAGAGTCTCTTCAAATATGATCAAAATGGGTTAAATATGGGTATCCATATTGACCCATAATAGATCACTTAGGGTCTGTTTGGAAAGACACTTGGTAATTGGAATTGGTGTAATTACAAGGGTAGTAATTACCAGCCTAATAATTACACTGTCTAGTAATTACACTGGCATGTTTGGTTCCCGCAGTGTAATTACACTGTAATTACCCATGTCATGTTTGGATGTCATAGTGTAATTACATATGTTTTGTTTGGAAGCACAATTGCAATCATAAAATTATAATAAAATTTAAAAATAAAAATTAATTATTTAAAATTTATACTAGACAAATAAGAAACTTTATAAATGACATTAAATTAAATATTTAAGATATATATTATTTTTTGAATTATATTAATTAATAAACATATTTTATGTAACTAATATTATGAAAAAATAATTGATTTATATTTTTTCAAATTAATATATTTCAATTGAATTGATCGTAACAACTAAAAGTATGAAGTTTCTACGAATATCATGAAATGAATGTTTGATAAAAAGAATAATATATAAATAAAATGTCATACATTATTAAATGTTTGATAAAAATATAATTTATCAAGTCTAATTAAAAAATGACGTGCAATGTAAATTCAATATTACTAAAACAAATGAAACTAAAAATATAACATAAGTTATAAATTCAAAGCAAAAAATTTAACATAATACTCTTATAACAAATTTCAACATAGCAATAATTATGATTTATTTTATTTTTTCTTAATAAAGAAAACGTAAGTCTATAACCTTACTTAACAATAAATTCTATTTTAATTTAAAAATTCAAATACTAATAAAACTATGCCAATGAGAAAATAAGCATGGCATTAAGAAATAGATAATACGAGAAAATTATGGAATCACGTAAAGTAAAGTTCAGAACAAGAAGAAAATCAAATATAATAATAAAAAATAAAAAATAAACTTTTACAAATTTTTAGAATAATAAAAAGAAAAAAAGAACTTAAAATAATAGAAGTAAAAAAAAATAATTAAAAAGTAATCAGGTGGTAATTACACATGTAATTACCAGAGGCGTATGCACCTGAAGGGGAGGGGGTTCACATGCACCCATCCTCCCCTTCCTAACCCCTATATAATACTACTATTTTTCTAATTATCTTTTTAAATTTGTATTGGTGAACCCAAGGTTAAAAAGAATACTCTAGTATATTGATAAGTAAGTACAAATAGGGGGTGCATAACTTATAGATTTGTGGTTCAAATTTTTCTATCCACATTAACATTTTTAATTTTTAATTTTTAATTAATATAATAAAATGTGTCACTTTTCATAGATCTTTTTAATAATTTATAAATAAAAAGAGGTTCAATTACCCATATTTTTAGGTTACATTAGCTATGTCTAGACCTTAAGCTAGAAGTGTCAATAAAGTCAAATTATATTTTTTACTTTCTTTTTCTCCTTTCCTTCTTTACTTAGACGTTTTTCTTATTTTACTTTTTCTTTTGACTTTTCAAAGCCCTAAACTAAAAGGTAAAAAGGAGTAAAGACATCATATTGTTATTCTTTTGGCTTCATTCCACATTTCCACTTTGTTGTTCATGGTGAAGTAGAAGTGAGATTTGAGAACAAGTAACAAGGTATGTTTTCTAAAAAAAAAATTATTTATTAATGTACTTCATTTGTTTTATATGTTTTTCTTGATTTATATGTGGTTCCATTATTTGATTGCTTGAATATTTAAATTTATAAGAATTTCTTGATTTCTAAATAGTTATCTATATGTTTTTCTTGATTTATGAAGTGGTTCCATTATTTGATTGCTTGAATATTTAAATTTATAAGAATTTCTTGATTTCTAAATAGTTATCTAATAATTGTGATTCTTTTATTAGTAAACTTGTTATTTGTGCTAATATTTTTTAAAAATTATTTTGTTTTAATAAGATTGAATAGAAGGGTGAATATTTAATTTTGTAGGTAAAATAATTCTTACAATCAATTCATCAAATCACAAATGGATAAGTTTCTCATCAAGTTACCAAAGCCAAAAGATGGCCAACCAAGTTCTAGCTCTAATCAACCATTTGTGAGTTCACAAGTTGCTCCGGAAGTTCAAAGACATACAAATTCTTTTCCACTTTCAAATATGGATAATATGCTTGATTTTAAATCTCTTGAAGCAGATCCCAAAGATCGAATGCCTATTTCATCTTATGGTCCTAATATTTGAGATGCGGTAAGGAGGTATTACATTCAAAAAAAGCCATGTCAGCCTGTTGATCATATCTTCCCTAAAACTAAGTTTGGAGAAAAAATGCGTCAATTTCGACCAACTTGGTTTAAGAGAAGATCTCAATGGTTGGAATATAGCATTAAAGCAGACGCGGCATTTTGTTTGTGTTGTTATTTGTTCAAGAATGAACTTGAAAGTCGTGGAAATGCCGGAGATTCATTTACAAGAGATGGTTTTAGGTGTTGGAACAAAGCTTTAGAAAGATTCAAAAAACATGTTGGTAAGGTAAATAGTATCCATCATAAATGTTTCAATAGGATGCAAGATTTGAAAAACCAACGCCAATCGATCCAATCTTCTTTTGACAAGCAAAGTGAAAAGGCAAGAAGTGATTATCGGATGCGTTTAAATGCCTCAATTGATGTAGCAAGATTTCTCTTGACATCGGGATTTCCATTAAATGGGCATGATGAAAGTGAAGGTTCCGAATATAAGGGTGCTTTTCTTGAACTTTTGAAATGGTATGGGGATAGAAGTTTTGATGTGGGAAGAGTAATATTAGGTAATGCTCCACAAAATGATATGATGATTTGTCCGACAATTCAAAAAGATATTGTGGAGGCTTGTGCTAAAGAAACAACTAAGGCTATCATTGAAGACTTGGACGGTGATTATTTTGGAATATTAGTTGATGAATCAAAGGATGTTTCTCATAAGGAGCAAATGGCTCTAATTTTGAGATATGTCAACAAAAGTGGAATGGTGATAGAGCGATTCTTGGGTATTGTCCACGTAAATGATACATCTTCTCAATCATTAAAAAAGGCAATTTATTCTTTGCTTTTGGATCACTCATTATGTACATCCAAAATACGTGATCAAGGTTATGATGGGGCTAGTAATATGCAAGGGGAAATAAATGGTCTCAAGTCTTTGATTTTACAAGATACGTCGTCTGCATATTCTATTCACTGTTTTGCTCACCAATTGCAATTGGCACTTGTAGGTCTTTCCAAAAAGAATTCGGATGTGGATAATTTTTTTTTATGTTCTCACTAATATTTTGAATACTATTGGAGCTTCATTTAAACGCAGAGATTCACTTCGACAACATCAAGAAGATAAGTTGGAAGAGTTGCTTAAATTTGGAGAAGTTCATACAGGGCAAGGTTTGAATCAAGAACGTGACCTCCAACGACCGGGTGATACTCGTTGGGGGTCTCATTTTAAAACCTTGGACAATTTCCTGATTTTTTTTTCTTCAATTGTTAATGTGCTTAAGGATATGAAACGTGATTGTCCATATCATCTTGATAGATTTGCGGCGAAAAATCTTTTGAGCAAGATTCATGAATTTGAATTTGTCTTTATGTTGCACTTGATGTTTAAGGTGTTGCTATTGACGAATGAGTTGAATAAAGTTTTACAAAAGAAAGATCAAGATATCATTAATGCTATGGGATTGCTTGACCTTTCAAAGAAACGATTGCAAATGATGAGAGAGGATGAATGGGACTCTATGATGGATGAGGTTAGCTTATTTTGTGGTAAACATGGAATTTCAATTCCCAAAATGAATGAAGACTACTCTAATGGGAAGTCGAAGCGTAAGAGGTCCAATATTTCATATTTGCATCACTTTCGTGTGGAAGTATTTTATGCCGTCATTGATTTGGCACTTCAAGAACTCAATAATCGTTTTGATGTGGTGACTAGTGACTTGCTTCTCGGTATGGCTAGTTTGAGTCCGGTTGATTCATTTGCTAATTTTCACAAGGATAGGATAATAAAACTAGCCGAGTACTACCCAAGTGAGTTTGGTGATAAAGAGCTTCGGGAACTCAATTTTCAACTTGATGATTTTATTGTCTATGCTCAAAAGTGTGATAGAAAGTTTCTCAACTTGAAGGGAATCAAGGATCTTGCAAAAGTGATGATAGAGACAAAACTAGATCAAACTTGGTCACTTGTGTATCTACTTGTGAAGTTAACTTTGATTATTCCTGTTGCTACCGCAAGCGTGGAAAGAACATTCTCATCAATGAAGTACATAAAGAATGATTTGCGTAATAGGATGGATGAAGATCTTTTGAATGGTTGTTTAGTTTGCTATATAGAGCGTAGTATATTTTAAAATGTAAGTAATGATGCCATTATTGACCGTTTTCAAAATATGAAAACTCGTCGAGGACAATTGTAAGTGAATGATGTTTTTTGCTAATAGATTACTATATAAAGATTGCTACTACCTATTTGCTCGTCAACTTGTTCTCACCGTAAAATTTATATAATTGAATTAATTGTCTATTTTGAAGATAATGGTGCCCCCATGTTCTTGAGATCCTGGATACGCCTCTGGTAATTACCAGCAATTCACAGCATCTGCCTGTGAATTGTAGAGTGTAATTACCCCCTGCCAATTACACCAATTAACTGCTGACCAAGTAATTACATGTCCTTCCAAACATGACAAGACAGTGCAATTACACCAATTACACCAAATCCAATTGTCAGGGTGTCCTTCCAAACAAACCCTTAGTTTTCACTTCCACTTAAAATTCTTAATTGTGCTAAAAAATAAAAAAATTAATATTGATTTTTAAAAATTCAATTAATTTTCAAACTGAATTGAAAAAACAAATTTCTTTTTTTTGTTTTTGACAAACAAAAAAAAATTAGGAGTGGGTTGGTGGAAGGGGGGCTCCCTGGAGGGTGGGGGGTGCCCGGAGGAGGGAGTAATTTTTTTTTGTTTGTGAAAAAACAGAATTTTTTGTTTTTGGAAAATAAAAAAAAGTAGGGGTCGGTTGGTGGGGGGTGGGGGGGGATGGGGTAAAATTTTTTTCTTTTTTTGAAAAAACAGATTTTTTTTGTTTTGTTTTTGGAAAACAAAAAAAATTAGGGGTAGGTTGGTGGAAGGTGTGTGGGGGGGTGCCCGGGGGAGGGGTAAATTTTTTTTGTTTTTGGAAAATAGAAAAATTTAGGGGTCGGTTGGTGGAAGGTGGGGGGTGCCCGGGGGAGGGGGTAATTTTTTTTTTTGTTTTGTTTTTGGAAAATAAAAAAAGTTTAGGGGTAGGTTGGTGGAAGGTGGGGGGATAAAAAAAAAAATTGAAAAACATATTTTTTTAAAATGGGTTAGAACCATTTTACCGAAATCATATTTGACCAAATTAATATTTACCCATTTTCTATTTGTGTGAATTGTAATCCAAATCATTTTTGCTTAATCCATATTCAATCCATCCAAATCTGATCCAATCCAACCATTTGTCACCCCTAGTTGCACGGCTGCCTTTGATCTCTTCATTATCCACTAATGTATAACACGTCCTTTGTGATGTTATTTTCATTTATTTTGTATCTTCGTCAAATCAAATTGTCGGCCGTGTGGACTTGAGAATCGATAGATTTCGTACACAATTGCAGCGCAAAATCAAGTTTTTTCATGTCACAAGCCAAAGGAATAAGCATGTGAAATGTTGCAGAATCCGGTAGGGAATCATTTAGCACCATCTTCTGATACCACATGTTTGCCTGCTCCAAATTCCCTTCATCAACATACACTTTAATCATATTATCGTAGCTGAATTTATCCGGTTTGAAACCCTTCTTAACGATTTCCTCAAACAACTGAATCGCCTTTGAAACCTCAGCAACTTTAAGTAAACCTCGTAATCTAATATCATAACTGCAAATATCAGGAAGAATATTTCTCTTTTCCATCATAACCCACAAGTTTTCAGCCTCAGAAAACCTTTTACTATCACAAAGTGCTTTTAACAATGTATTACAAGTCACAATATCCGGCTTAATCCCATGCTTTTCAATCTCATCCATCAAAAGCACAGCAGAATACACAGAACCAGCCTTGCACAACGCCTTCATCGCGACGTTATAGGATATTAAATTAGGCACAATTGGCAATTTCTAGGGTAATTCACGAAACAGCAAGCCAATTTCATCATATCTCTCTGATCTGATGCATGATTCCAAAAGGACGTTGAAGGAATAGACAGTCCGCTGACAATCTAGTTGAGGCATTTCGTCGAACAATTTACGTGCATGATCATACATCTTAGCATTCCCGTACAGAAGGATAAAGCAGCCTACAAAGGATTCGTCTCGAATATCTGGGTACTGTTTTTGATGTTCGATAACTTCTTCAATACCGGAGAAGTATTTGGCTTTGGCAAGGCGGTGAACGGCGATATCATAATTGAAACGGCGGCGTCGGAAATCATGGCATATTGATGAACTTTTCATGAAATCTACAATTCCTTGGGGTGTGTGATTGGTGGGGTTTAAAGAGCTAATGGTGGGTTCGGTGGTTTTGACATCTATGATTTTTCTGGCTGATTTGCGGTTGTTTTCCGAGAAGATGCGTCGCAGACGGTGGACAGTTAAAAAAGTGGACATTTTTGATTGCTTAATTTGGCACGGAGTTGCAATTTGCCAGATGAGCTTCAAAATATTGAGTTATTACATGAACTTTAAAATTATCCATCCGTCCATTTTTACTAATCCACAATTTCGATATAATTTTGAAAATCAAAAGATAATTTATGTGCTAAGTATTTATGGTGAACCTTATCCTTATGGTGCACCTTTAACGCCTCTTTATTTCGCAAATAACATGAAATGAATGCAAGAGAATTACATCAACAATTTTCAAGTAGGGATAAGCCTCTGGGCAAATGCCACTATCCATAAACACTAAATCAGAATTTATATTTCTCTCTATCAGGAAAAAGCGCTAAAATGCCTTTTGACTGTAGGAAATAAAACAATAAAACGATTTTGCCCTCCGTTTAAATTTGGCCATGAATGTTCCCTTACCACACTGCAAAATGAACTACTGATGGCTAGTTGCAGCACCTGATGTACCATAGCAGTTTTCTCAATAAAAAATACAAAACTGATGTGTTGATTCTTATTGAGGTAAAGAATCACCTAAGATGCTTTTAGTTCCACGGATATGGTCGATTAAAAGTTTATCCTTGTTTAAACTGACTGCCTCCTCTATTCTCCCACTGTCAGCCCAAATCCGAACTTGTAATCTTTCTTTTTATGATCAATCTGCAGGCACCATCAGGAGCAGATTTTATAACAGTTGAGTAGCCAAAGTGCATGAGATAGAGACTTGTAAAAGCACGAAAGTTGTTTTGAAAGTAAATGCTCAATTACCTCGGCAGAAAGAATGAAATTAAGACCCATGTTCAGGCGTTCTTCCAGGAAAGCAGCAGCACAGCCGTTGGAATCAATCTTTCCTCTAAGACGACACTGCAATGCACACAATATTACTGATTTTGACCACCTTTAATATAAATGAGCCAACTATAGCTATGCACCCAAAACAACATGAGAAGTCCAAACATAGACTTATAGTATTAACTATCTTGTGATCATCCAATTGGAAATACAACAACTGAAATTCAGGAAACTTGTATTCCTTTGTAGTTTGCAGCAGCCTCTAATTGTGCTGTAGTGACAAAAGACAAATTGAAATGTATATAGCAGTTAACACTTGCTGAAAGTATTTCTATACCTAATCTTGCATGAAATGTCAATAAGAAAGTGCTTAATAGCATATGTTACATTTTATAAAAGGGATAATTTCAGGTTATTTGCGGGAATGAGGCAATAGAACCCTCCCCACTCAGTTTCTTCTTCCACCAGAAAAAGAAGAAGCCACCTTACACATTTCAACTGATGAAGGCACCCCAATAACCAAAGAAGTAGTTCAATCGCAAAAACCCCAAAAGATGTGGGTCCAAGTCAATTGGAAATACAACAACTGAAATTCAGGAAACTTGCCTTTGTAGTTTGCAGCAACCTCTAATTGTGCTATAGTGACAAAAGACAAATTGAAATGTATATAGCAGTTAACACTTGCTGAAAGTATTTCTTTACCTAATCTTGCATGAAATGTCAATAAGGAAGTGCTTAATAGCATATGTTACATCTTATAAAAGGGATGATTTCAGGTTATGTGCGGGAATGAGGCAATAGAACCCTCTCCACTCAGTTTCTTCTTCTGCCAAAAGAAGAAGAAGCCACCTTACACATATTTCAACTGATGAATGAGAGGAGATGCAAATGAGAAAGCAAGCATGAAAGCATGCTGCATACACAATATGCACATGGATCATCTTTGCATAACATGGACACGGAAGAGGTGGTAGTCAAAGAGTCTTTACAGAAGGGAATGAGAATATTGACGTTGTCCTGGTATCAAGGCATCAAAAAATCAGCAAAAATGATCTCCTTGGCATCAAGGTGTCAAAAAATCAGCAAAAATTAAATTTAAAAAGATAATTTTGCCAGAATTAAACATGCACACCATTTGAACTAGCGCACATGATTGCAGCAGACCAGCAGTGCAACACACTCATCAAAACCAGATGACAGATAGATACTGAGTAAACTACAACTTGCAAGTGCAAAGCTTTCCAGTAAACATTTTTAATAGTTTGTTTACCACAGAATTACCTGCCGAAGGATGTAATCATAACCAACGCTTGCTGTTACATCCCTAGACATATAGTTGTACATAAAGTCTGATGCTAGAGACACCTGCATGGAAGAAAGTCTTTAAGCAATTACCAAACCCACTCATCATTAACTCTATCTCTAGAAAAGGAAATGCCTTTGTAAGACCTTGTCAGAAACTTTCTGAACATAGCCCAGTGCAACCATTCCAGTGCTAGCAACTTGCCCTGTAGCAACCTGCAGGCAGAATGAAACATGCACTACTTAACAGAAAATTTGAATCAACTAAGCAAGTTGTAACACACTCATTAAGCAAAAACCATAAATATTAAATTCTGGCGAAATCAGCAAATAACAACACAATGACTAAAGGTGCTACTGTAAACTGATTAAATATGTTTTATAAGGAAGAGAAGAAACAGCGTCGATTCCATGAAATTCTGTATCACGAAAATACTAAGACAAGCTACAATATAAAGCAATTTGCTTTCCAGAAAACCTTTCAAATTTAATCTAAAGGAGTTTATAATACAGAGAACAGGGAGATCCCAACAATGGCCTCAACTCTTCCAGAGATTTCTTTTGAAGGAACTTACTAGTCAAACCCTTTAAAAAGAGAACAAAATACCTAATGGTAAAAATTGAAATCCATCAACTTTTAAGCATGATGACTATGTAAACAAACACAGGAAATCAACTAATAGGAGTAAAAGGGACAGCAGGGTTAGAAAAGGAAATACAACAAGTAGTTTCCTTTTTAAAAGAATAGATCAAATATTTTCCTAACAAGCATGTGTCAATCATTAGACCATGATTATAATCCAGAACACCTGATTGGCACAATAAAAACACAATTATTTACGGGAACATATCACGAGGAAATAAAATAGGCCAGGTCGATTTAAGTTGCTGGCAAATGCCTCTAAAAGAGAAGAAAAAGCTACTATAATATCCCCAAATATCTGTCTAATACTAATAAAAATTGAACTACAGATATATTGAGGCAGACCCAGGATCTGACGGCCGCGGGTGCACTATTACATCAAATGAAAATCTATCACCAGACATAAAGACCGATAATAGCGAGCATATTCAGTTCGTGGTTAATTTCAATTCAATTTAATAGATCTTTTATTTATAAGCAAATTATTATGTTTTTAAAGAGCATGCTACTCTAATAGGAGTATCTAATAATAAGCACTTTACCATCTTATCTGTGTTGTAACGAGCAGCATAGCCAATGCCAGACTTCCGATGCTGACCAGCCCAGAATACTTCACCACCTAGAGACAAATGTGGAGTGACACTCTGCAAAAGATATAAAGGTATACATTGATTGATCAAGAGGTTGAAATAAATATAATGTATGTGACATACACCCAAAAAGTAAGTAAAATGAACTCCAACCACAATCGAAGGAAGCACAAGATAAAAATCATCCTGCTTATTTATTAGTGATGAAAACTGCAATATCAAATTGCTTTCAGCTGTTGGTGTGTAACAAGTCCCATGAAAGTTATCAAAATTATCGTTATTTTGTGTTTGATTCAAGAGCTCCAGGCCATTGAGTGGATACGCCTTTTTAATTCAATGTAAAATTATCAAAATTATGCAGTACTATTCACATGTGATGAACATCACTCAATAAAGAAACTGTCTTTACAAAAAATCTAAGATTTATGCATAAGTGGTGCAACATATGGAGTAAAGAGCGGCACGATCTGTTTGATATTTTTCTTACCACTTTAGTTTTTAGGACATGAGGATGGTGAGGAACATCTTTAAATTCCAAATCTAAACTAAGATATCTAGGTTATTTTCAAGTTGGGCATCGAAGGTAGTGTTTGAACTGGCATTAGTCACTAGTTTTTTCTCTTCTTTGCTTTTTCCCAGATGATCTATTTTTTGACACACAACCTGATATTATTTTTATCAAATAAAGACACTACAGGATATTTATCTCTCACTGACACTAGACGAAACTTCCCTGCTGTTTACTCTTTCTCTATCTCCCAATCTTGCTAAGTCTCACACCCATTTGCCATCGTAATATTTATTCATACCGTTACTCTATCCCTGATACACAAACCCTCTAACGCTGTATTCCAATTTTGTGATATTGTGGTGTTCCCTGCTTGAATCAAAATTGACTCTGTTTGAAACTTCAAGATATTTCATGTAACTTGTGGAAATAAATGTGTGAAACCTTTAAATTGGTTTTTCCTGCAAATGACCAGAGACAAGGCCATTTACTTTTGAAAAATATTAGTGCTTTTAATGAAGTCTTTTATTGGCTAATTTGCAGAGTTGCAAGTCTTGATTGTTTACCTGGATGTAGCTGGCTCCAAACAATGCACCATTCCCCAATTGAAACTGTGTTCTGTAGTCTTTACCCTTAACAAACAATAAAAGACAAGAATACACAATGTTAGTCTTCCTAAGTCATCCAGGCTATACCGTAGTTTGTGCATAGTATGGGTTGACTGAATCAGAAATAGAATGCCATATGACATTCCAACCGAAAGCATGAATTAAATCCAATGACTAAGAGTAAAGAAAGGTACCTTGTAATCAAAATTAACCATGCCATGCGACATGTGCGGTTCACCCGTTAGCTGATAAGTAGAAAAATATGAGTTATATGGCTTATTCTTGATATATATTAATTGCTTACTGACACTATCAAAGGTAAGCAATCAAATACACACACCTGGCCATTAGCCTTCATAGCAAGATTCTCAGACAACTCACATCTCAGTCTTGCATTCACCCTACCGTCTGTCATTACTCTCCCAAAAAGCATCATCTGCGGGCAACAGTCATTGCTCCAACACTTAGATAATCATGTGGGTTTCAGACTCTAGATAGGGATAGTATCGACTACACACCTTTGGATCCATAAAGTTGGCACCAAACTCATAGTGAGCAGTTGGAATTTTGACTACATCTGTAGACTGAGTAGGAAGTTCCGTGGGCCCCATGAAAACACTAACAGAAGTAGAAGCAGATTTCTTTCATAATTGAGAAAATATCCCTCTCCCTCCAAGAATGGGGAAAGCATAGTAATAAATCTGATATGTGTCTTTAGAATCTACCTGTGACTCAGTGAAAATCTCTGATTAAGTCCTCTGGTAAAGTCAAAGCGCATCCCTTCAAAAAGCTCAGGCTTTAAAGACACTGCCAAGATAAGACATGCATTAATTGATACATCCAAGAGGGAGTTGCTCAGATGGTAAGCAGCCCTCACTTCCAACCTGAAGGTTATGAATTTGAGTCACTAAGGGAGCAAAAAGGGTGGGAGCTCCAAGGCAGGCGAGACACTGGATAACTAGATCTTGACTTAAGAGACATAATATTGATGACAGCAACAACACTAACATGTACAAAAATAATAACCAACCATTAACAGTGTTTACATGCACTAAAACTTCTGCTAACAGTTCAATACTAATCTAGCTTGCAGTGGATTATGAATCCGACAAGTTTGATCCCACTTCTGTTTTATCCAAACGTTAGCTGATACAAAATCTAGACACTTTAAAATAATAGAAGCTACAAATTTTGCATCAAATCCTATACTGGTCTGCACACTCATTTAACCCTTCTTTATGTTAGCAATTTAGCACCCCTGCACGAGTATTGTGAAAGGTGAGGCGACCCTTCATCGCCTATTAGCTTTGTGGCAAGGCGATCTTCAAAAGGAGACGCCATGGCAACAATGGCGAGAAAGGTGTTGCTTTCATATAATCTTTATAAAAGGCAACTAATTTAGGGTTTTAAAAGTTAAAAGGTAATTTTAGGGTTTTTTTCCAAAGTTGTATAGTTGCACTCTTAGACTGCGACTGCGATTCCAACCAATCGACTCAACTAGACTTCACCGGCGACCAGCCAGATTTTTCCGGCGACTCCAAAGTCCAATCAACACGTATTTCTTCTTCTAATTTCTTCTTCCTCTATTCTTTTAGCTTCTTCTTCTTCCGACTTCAGAGTTACTTCTACCTCTACTTTTTTCTTATTGTTTTGACTTTTGTTCTATATTATTCTCATTCAAGTTCTAGACTTTTAGTATCTACTATCTATTCTCATTTTTTTAATTGAAATATTTGCTAATATGTTATTGCAATTGATTGAGATTTTGATTATTTATATATGGAATTAATTATTTTAATTTTTTTATATTAATTGGCACTGCACTTCAAAGAGGCGAGCGCCTAGCCGCGCACCTCACCTTCTGACAAGGCAGACCATTTGTCGCCTTTCGCCATCCAAAACCCCTGCACCCGAACTTCAAATCAAGAGAGTATACATCTTCTGGAGTTGACACTGCCTATCTGATATTATCAATTGGATTAACAAAATAATGTAGCTAAAACTAAAAGCTTCAATTGCATTTCAGCCTAACTAATAACTATACAGTAAACAGTCTGCAGCAAGTTGGAACAAAAGATTACAACTACTTCGTCTCAACCCAAAACTAGTAAGGGTCCCTAAAATTAATCCTTTAAATCCATTTCACTCTATTCACCTCAATTTAGTTCCAATACAAATCAAGTCAGATAAAAATAATGGAATGAAAATTAAACACAACGATCAAACAAGAGATGAAGTACAATACTAACTTAAAGCTTCACGGTGGATTTCTTCATAAGGAATAGGACAAGGCAAGTTGAAGTAATCGACTTTCTCCGGTTCGGTCACCGTCGGCTTTGAGCCTGCCGGAGAATCTGTAGCTGACGGAGGGATGAGAGTGGCCATTGTGAAAATAAAGGAAAATGTGAAATGTCCTCCTCTTTCGCCTGAGAGATTTTAGTGACAGCGAGGAGTAAAATAAAACCCTCACAAAACCCCTAAAATCAGTTCGGCAAAACCCGACCCGTTTTTACTCGGTGGAGTCCGAAGAATGTGATGGGTATATAATATTGTTTTTTATCTTTATTTTTCTTTTACGAGAATAAAGAGGTTTTTTTAAAAATATAACTTTATTAATTTAAATAAAGCATAACAATAATAAGAAGATCAAAAAAGGCTTAGAAAATGTTGATGTACATGAGAAGATTGATTCGTAGAAAAATGAAAGTGGGTTCGCAAAAAAACATTGAAAACTATAATTAGTATTATAATAATATATGAAATATTTTAATAAATTATCATGAAACTATGTAACTAATATTTTGTATGCACATATGGTAAACTTTAAAAAATATTGAAAGATAAAATTAGAAAGTTATTTATTTGTATGCATTTTCATTTAAACATTAGTGATATATATAGTGTATGAAATTATTTCGAAATGAATTAATGTGTAAGGATTTAATTTTGAGATCATCATAAAATAATTTTAATTATATAAAAGGTTTTGAAGTTACATATGATTGGTGTTTTATGTATATATGTCGTAGGAATTTTAAATACATAAATTGAAATTTAATTATTTTTACTTGAACTTTAGATACGTGTCTATATTCAGTCATTTTTTGTCCTTATCAAGCTATCTTTAAATATTTTGTGTTTGAAGTTGTTTTGATGTAAATAAACGTGAAAAAAATATAAATTAAATGGCAATGTCTAAATATATACCACGTGCAAAAGTTTACTCAAATACCAACAAATTTAAAAGTTCAGAATAGAAAAAGACTCAAGTTTTAATTTTCCTGTTAATGCTTATTTATACTTTTTTGTGAACCAAAGTACTATCATTTATCTATATGTAATTTTTTATCTTTTGAGATTATATTTTTTTTGGTTCAACATAAATTTCATAAAAGAATGAAACCAAATTTACATATTATCTTCCAAAATTTGTTATAGTATTCAAAAATTGAAGTTATGTATTTTAGTATATATATTCTTTATCCTTTTTAGAGAAAAGATATTGATAACTAACATAGAAAAATAGAATATAATATCATATGTCATATGTTTCTATAAATGAAAATCCTATGTCCGCCTATGTGGCGCCACCATAAATCAGAATTTCCTTTTAATTTATTTTATTTCCAAAACTAGTCTTTCCTTTTCACGATAAGTTGTGACTTTTATTAAAAGTTGTGACTTTTTATGAAGAGTTGCGACTTTTATGAAAGGTTGTAACATTTATGAAAGGTTGTGACTTTTCCAAAGAGTTGTGATCTTTCTGATAAGTCACAATAAATATTTGTTCACACTACCCTTTGTTGTCTATAAATAGAGGGGTTTCCTGTTATTTTAAAACAACGAAAATTCTAAACCTCTTATTCTTCTTTCGCACAATTAAATATTTGATTCTGAACTTCTTCTGCACAATTAAATACTTGTGTACTTTGCTCATGTTGAGTGAATCACGGGCACTATTGTTTTTGTATCATTACACTGGTGAATAAACTTGTTTCATCCTGAGAGGATCTATTTATTTAAACCTCAGGTACTAGAGGGGAATGATTTCCTTAAGGAGACAATGTGCATTCAGTGGGCTCAATTTTTCCTTTCTGTTTCATTCTATTATTACATATTCTGGTATGTTTTTTTACAATCATTAATTTATGCTTATGATACTAATTATTGTTTTTGAGTACACATTTTGAACTTTGTTGTTTATGTTTTTGTAAAGTTATTGTTATAAGTATTTGTTAGTACAGACTCTATTAAATCCAACTATTGCAGATTCACAAATAACTTTTTACATAATACATTTATGTACAACATTCTCCAAATAAAACTTTTCTTCTCCAAGAGATCAAGCCTAAAAATTTATATGATTTTTTGTTGTTGTCATAATAATGTTAATATTAATAGGAGTAAAAAAAAAGTCAAATGATAGAATTAAAAATAGCAATTAATTACAATTGTATGATCCACAATGATGACTATACCCTCTCACCAAAGTACTTTTTTTGAACTTTTTTCCCATTATCCCTTACTTCCCTTTCACTCCTTTTCAAGGATCCTTTAATGTTTTGTTTGTGCACAACTTCAATTCCAAAACACTATCATAACTGTATTACATATGGAATTTGAATTTTGGAAGATTGCATTTTAATTTTAAACACTACATATTACTTATTGGTATATCATATGATTATGGAACAATTATTTTCAAAATATTAAATATCTTTTATATATATATATATATATATAAAAGATATTTAATATTTTGAAAATAATTGATAGTGTTATACTAATGAAATTTGCAAAGAAGAAAATTGAGAAAAATATTTATTTGACTCTCTAATTAAAGACACTATGTAACCATACATATAGATAATAAAAATAAACTAACCATTGTAAAATTTCAAAAACAAATTAATGAATCTGTAAAATGAAGTTATGTAAACTAGGAGAAAATAGTGTTATGATTTGTAATTTTGCCTTTTCTTTTAATAATAAAACAAATGGTAAACTACAATTGAACAAGCTTTATACACTTAAAAATAGATTTATATAAAAATATTATAACATCAAAATACAAGAAAAAATTTATTCTAATAAATTTTAAAGAAGAATGTTCTAACCGCGCGAAGCACGGGCCCATTTACTAGTATATATATGTGTGTGTGAGAGAGGATTTGTGTATTGTATTTTTTTTTTTTGGAAATATATATCTTCTCGACATATAAGACAACTCACAGGATATTATAATATGAATATAAAATTTATGCCGTAAAAAAATATTTGTTATTTCAATATCATAATATATTTATTATGATATAAAAATGTAAATTTATAGTTTATGAAAAGTTATTTGTTATTTTGATATCAAAAGTATTTTAATTATTTATTTATTAACTAAATCGAATAGTAAAAAATAAAAATTCTCAAATTTGAGGACAAAAATTAAAAACCAGATATTTGGGGGGAATGACCCGAAAAAGACATACGGCCCACTTTACCCCCACAGTTCAAACAAAGGAGAAATAAATACAATTGTACTGTCTCTACGTTTTAGTCTTTTTCTGACCAGTCAACAGTGTTCGAGCACTGAAGCCACCTCCGACGACCCTGTTGCCGGTAAACTCCCCTTCCTCCGCCTCCTCACGGCCTTATTCTTTCTCACAGCTATATGTATAGATACATAAATACAACTATTTTTATCTATGTCAGAATGATTATTATGTGTTTGACAAAATGACATACTACCATTTTGAATCAAAAACTGTTTTTTTTAGTTCTTGTTTTATTTCATTTTTTTCACGTTTCAATATTTTGGGGCTTCAGCACCATAAGGAATTTCAGTTTTTTAAGTTCGTAGTTGTAGATAGGAGATCAGAGTACTGTTAATAGAAATAAGAAAAAGAGTACCACTGCACCTAGAGATGGAACTAGAAGTTTGAGTTTATGGGTTTTGGATTCTAGAAAATGTAGTTTACTTGAATCTTGATAAGTTATTTATGTATATTGAGTGGATTTTTAAATACAAATATAGGGTTTGAGCTGTAGCTGCTTCACACCTATGATTACTTTGTGTTTTTTTGTGTGTGTATAGCCAATAGCTGATGTAACTAAGCTTCAACTTCTTTACCTACTCGAAAGCTGATGGGAATACGGGTTTTGAGGAAGTGTCATATATGATATGATATGATTTTAGTAAAGAAACGTTGATGAATAAGTAGATGTGCATACGAGTAGAAGATAGAGAGCATTGTTCTCTACTTAGTCTCTTATAGGACAACTTTTTGTAACCCTTCAAAATAGGTTTTGTCATACCGTATCTAACCCTCTGCGCTTGTGCTGAGGGGGCTTTGCTATAGTACCCTTGTCCATCTGGTAATGCTAGATCTTCATTTGTGGTGATACATTTGCTGAATGACAATTGATCAAGGGCTCTTCCTGACAGCAGAGCGAGCTCCTTTTATTCATTTGGGATTTTGTGTGCTCTTTGGATTTTGGTTGTTGGACGTTAATGCTTAGTTTCTATCAATTCAAATAGATTGTCGAAGGAAACAACAAGTGTAAGGTAAAATAGTGTGACTACGAGGGAGCATAATCATGTTCTAGCAGTAACATGTAGCTGCTCTACGAGGCAGAGAAAAATCTTAAAAGCAACAAAATATGCTAAGTTCTCAGGTCCAAATCCCAAGAGAGACAAAAGCACTAGCTGATTTCATTCCATTTGTCCTAATCTCGGTGGACAAAGTTACTTGGCACTTATTGATGGTGGGAGCCTTGGGAGGTATTCTGTGGAATTAGTCAAGGTGTGTGCAAGCTGACCCGGACACCATGGTTATCGAAACAATATATGCATAATTCTACATAGAAAGGTGATATAAGCCAAGGGTTTGCTGCTGTTCGTACTCCCTTCTTTCGTGTTTTATTTGTCAACTCATTCTCTTAGCATGCCAGTGAATATTCTTCTCCCATCTGTCTGGATATTCTTGTGCAATCGAGAAGAAGCATTGAGTATTCCAGAGACCTATTCATGATTAACAGGATGGTGATGGGAGGAGTTGTGTTATATTTTATGCTTTATAGTAAACTTGGGTTCTCTATGCTGGAACTTGACATGATGAGTGCAACTAAGCATGATTTTTTCAGTGATTCTTAAAAAGTTGATCTGTCTCAGAAGTTAGAGTACTCACCTTCTCAGAAACAAGTGTTTTCTTTGATTTATTTATTTTAGTTCCTAAGGTAAAAAACATCATCGTTCAACATTAACCTATTTTTCATTCCTTAGGAGCTTAATGATCAAAGGCTTTCACAAAATGAATCAACTCTCTAATGGCTTCTCATGTCTGAATTTGGATGTCGCCGATAGCCAGGATGACACAGAAACTCTTGGGGAAACTGAGACAGTAAATGGAAGAGGTAACGGCTAGGTAGCAGAATTTGTAAATATGTGTCTGCATCATACTAAGATTTGTAGATCAATAGGTGTGTTGAAAAAGAATAGTTCAATAATTGAATGGTCAATAGGAAAAGGAGGGAATAATAGTTAATCCCCGGTCCTCAGTATTCATTTAGTACCAGAAACTCAAACATTTAACTATCCCTGTGAGAATATGACAATTGGTGAACTCTGCAGGTAAAGCCAAGGAAAAAGATGACAACTCAGGAGAGTACGAATTGCCACTTGTATGGATTGACCTTGAGATGACTGGTAATTATTAGTTCACGACTCGTGAAATTGGTTTGGTTCTTAAAGACACATACTGAAGCACATCAATTAACATATTTTGGACATCCTTAATTACTATTTGCATAAAATATAGATATTGCTATTGGTTATCCTGAAAGATAATAATTCCGTTGTCCTAATATATATGGGTTCTGCCAAATTTCATTCAATAATTGTACCAGATTCACCTCTCTTTAGATTTTCTTTTTGGATACCAAGGAATCCTCAGGTCCTTAATCTCTAAACTATCTTGTGTCACTAACAATGGATCATGGATTATGTTAGGTGGCACATAATACTTGCTTAGTAGATAGACTTGGAGGATGAGATTCCCTTGAGTATAGAGTTGCCAATACAATTAAATTGAAAATATGGCCACATCTCAAACGTAAGCTGGAGAATTGTAGGGTCAATCAACTTGATCCAAACATAAGCTGGACACATACATTGTGTTGCTCATCTTACATCCTGATGCACCAAACAATAGCAGCATTATACATCTCCAAAAATACTCTGAAGATGAAAATTTGGTAGTATAATTTTCTTTTGACATTTCCTTCCTGTGTAGGTTTGGATATTGAAGTTGAAAGGATATTGGAGATTGCTTGTATAATTACTGATGGAAACTTGACCAAATCAATTGAGGTAAAATTGTCTCACCTTTCTAACTTATCCCATATTTCTATTCTAGTTTTGCACTCTGTTAACATCATAATGATTGAATATTACAGTATAGTTCGAAGTTAGGAGGAGAGATCTAAAGTAATGTATATGGTACTTATCACCATAATGCCAATTGGCTGATAAAAATTCCTTCTCCACTTTACTGAGTTTGCTCTAGGGTGGTATTATCCTTCTCTGTAATTTACAGAATTTTGTCTACCTTCTCTATCATTAGAATTTTGCCGTGCATGATCACTTGTGCGTCCTATATATCTCTTCAATATTTTCTCATCCTTCTACCAACAGAAATTCATTTTGTGCTTTCAAAAATAGGGTCCTGATTTAGTTATACACCAAACCAAGGAGTGTCTGGACAATATGGGAGAATGGTGTCAGAGCCATCATGCAGCAAGTGGTAAGTGGCTTAATGTGTATGCATGAGGGTATAGGATTGCCTCATGAGAAATACGACTAGCATTTCACTATAGAGTACATTTTGTTGATTCTAATGTTGGTTCAAAGATGAAACTTAATGTGATTTAGGTTTGACTCAGAAGGTGCTCGAGAGTACCATCACTGAAGAAGAAGCCGAGAAGCAGGTATCATATTCCCTTTAGTAAACCCAAAAAATGTTTTTAAGCTTGTTTGACAAGCTTTAAGGCAGTCCTCGAAGAGTTTCTAATATGCTTCTGTCGTGGACAGTTTCCTTTGCTTTCAGACTAAGAGGATCACATGATTTATTCAAATGAATTTAGATTTAGAATGTTATCACGTACCAAGTTTTTAGCTATATGTTTGATATTGTTGCCATGATTGAGCTGCATGACAATTCTGGATTTAAAAGAACCCACAGACATCCACACCTTTCTCGCCCTGTTGCCTAATAAGATGGCATGTTATTCACATACATCCCTCATGTGCCCTGGGTTCTACAAGTTGGCTTCTTGGATTAATATTCCTTTTTCCCTCACATCGTGCAGGTTGTTGAATTTGTCAAGAGAAATATAAGGACGTATACACCACTGCTCGCAGGCAATTCAATCTATACGGATCTTCTTTTTCTGAAGGTATGGTGTGTGTTTGTCTGAATCTATAGATACCATTTTGAGGAACTATTCTACAAATAGATGCATGTGGTTACTATATCTTTTAGGTGGTCGCTCCACTGAACTTCAGGATTATTCTATATTTCTTACTATAGTCAGCCTTTCAACGTTGAGGCATATAACATCACCAATTATTCACTCTTCTCTTTCTAATTTATTTGTTACAGAAGTTTATGCCAAATTTGGCAAGTTTGTTTTCGCATGTACTTGTTGATGTCAGCAGCGTAAAGGCACTGTGTTTTCGTTGGTATCCAAGAGGTAAAACTACACTGCATTTTTTAGGTTTATCTGATCTATCCAATGTATACATCAGTTAGGTTGGGGAGTTTTACATGTTGTGTTTTGCTGGTATTTTGAATTAGACAACAGGAAGGCTCCTAAAAAGCAAAACAAGCACAGAGCTATGGATGACATTAAGGAGAGCATAGCTGAACTCAAATACTTCAAGGAGCACATATTCAAAGCCTCCAAGTCTAAAAAGTGACAGTGAATGAAACTCTGATCTCATAATTATGATTCCTAAGATGTGGTGTTACCTGCCAGTGGAAAGTGATTCTTGGATTTTAGATGTAAAAAGGTCTTTGGTCTAAATTATGAACTCAGCCATGTTTGACAAACTGATTTTATACTATCACATTATTGGCTATCATATTGAGTTCCAACTTAGAGCTCCACGATTGTGTCCCTATTTGGCATTGTTGTTAACTTTAAGCGCACTTGACCTACTATAATGTTTATTGATTGTTTGTGTTTTCCTGCTTTGACTCGTATATTATAAAATTGAAGGAATATAATATTTTGAAAACCAATTCAATTACTCCTTATATTTTTATAATATAAATAAAAATATTTATTTATGGTTAAATAATTACCTAAGATATTAATAGTCAAATTTAAATACGAATATAATTCGTATTCGTATCATAGGATTAAACCATTTTTCATTTATCGTATTTTAAAATTTTCATCTTGCTAATTTATTTGTTTTTAACTTCCTACTTTTATTATCCATTTAAACATAAAAATTATTTACTTTTTTAAAATAATCTATTTTTAACTCAATTTTCACTTTTGAAATTGTATTAAAGTACATTCAAACATGAACATTATTTCGAATATTTTTTACAAAAATCATTTTGAATATATATAAATTTAATTATATTTGTACTTAGCGATTCAAATTTTCTGACAAAAATATTTTAGCAAATTTTCTTTTTGCCAATTCCTAATATTGAGAGGTATAATTTTGATAAAATTTTCAATTTAGAAGAAAAAAAGAAGAAAAATGTTCGAAGTTGAAGAAGAATGATGTTCGGATTTTTATTTTTATTTTTGGATATGATGAGCTTAAAGAATAGTGGACCCCATAATTCACTTTATTTATATTATTTAGTATAATTTTATGGGGAAATTTTCAAAATGTCAATATTTTAGTATTTAATAGGACCTTAGCCACACTTTCAATATTTATTAAAAATGTCAATATTTTAGTTTGTTATGTGTCTGATTTATGTTTTTATTATTTGTTTTAATTGAAAGAATACAAATATTTATTAATAGAAAGGAGAAATTTAGGGGAGAGAATATTTTTAAAAAGGAACATATCACTTGGAATTCTCATCAGTTACAAATTCAAAAATACACACAAAGCAGCGTCCCCTTGTTGATGAAATTTATCAATATCGATTTTTTCATCAATATCGATTTTTAAGTTTCCATTGATAATACTCAATCTCTGATGAAGTGAATTCATTTAAATTATTTTTTTCTGTTTGGAAAGAAGATTTAGAAACAAACAGGTCCAAAGTTTGTTGCCAACCAGATTTGTAGAAGGAAACTGCCACTGGGACTTTGATATAATCGGTGACATACAAATTTAACTGGGTATAATTAGTTAATTACTGGGTCTTTAATCTGTTTTCAAAGTTATTATAGAAAGGGTATGAAAAATTTTGATAATTGTAAAACGTATCTAGTTTTCTTGTAAATTGTATGTATTATGAACAAGGTGGGAAAAAATAATTTTGGTGGAGCTTTTAATTTTAGATTGATTGATACAAAATAAGAATGGATGTAGTTAGTTGAAGATCTTTTTTTTTTTCAATGACTGTTGTTTTTGTTTTTTTTTTCTCCATAAAATTGTATTCATATCGAAAAAGCTATAATAAATATACTGTATTTTTGTAATTGTTTGATCGAAATACAACAAATAATTTTGATAAGGATATAAATATGTTGTCGGTCATATAATACAATTGTAATGAAAGGGATATAATTTTGATCAAAAGAATACAAGTACGATAGCAAATACATACATTTTGTAACTTGATACAAACAGTATTGTTAACGAATGTAAAACTTAATGATGTGTTAAATATAAAATTCAAGGTATATAATTGTGATGACTAATTAATTTAGAAGAAATACAAAATTGTATGATTTTAAAATTGAATTTCAAATTAATCAAATACATAGAATACAAATCTTGTTTGTATATTGTTTGGATGAATACAAAATTAAAAAGAGCTGGAAACCTTTTTGACATACAAAGTGAAAACTTAAATACAAGACGAGCAAAATGAAATACAAAACTTGTTGATATACAATTATGATGAACTAGAAACCTTTTTGGCATACACTAACGACCCCCAACTTGTTTTAGTTTATTTTCAATCATAACCAGTTGTAATCAGTACTCTACGAAGAGATATAAAATAGAATGCAAGAAATAGAATTCAAAAAATATGGTATACACTAAAATGAATAATATATGTCAATTTTTTTTATGATAAATCAAACCTTCATGAGGTTAAAACAATGACTTTGCATAACAAACTACTACAAAAAGATAAATGTATAGTAGACAAAATAATTTAGAACTAAACAAGATTAGCGAGCCTAAAAATAAATAACTATTGTATTTCAATTGTTTCACCATCCTCGCGAACTAAGCGAGACATGTTATGCCTTGGAAGTGCCTCCCTCTCACTAATGGCTCCGACATCTTTCTTCTGTTGGCCATAGTTTCAAAGAAGTGCAGCGTATCTTGACAGTAGAAATATTGCATCGAAGTTGCTCGATATATGACCGAAACATATTTTTTCACAAAACAAGCTATACTAATGCTCAGAAAGATGATCAGTCAGACGACGTTTAATTTCATTGTTGACATAGCGCTGCATGCAGGGTGCATTCTTGAGTGGATTTTTGCACGCAAAGTCAGTTCCCTAAGTAAATGAATTATGCAAAAAAAATATTTTACTTAGAAAGCATATAAATACAAAAAGTAGTAACTTAGAAACTACATCACATAAATACAAAAATATGTCATAATGTAACTTAGAAATTACATCAAACAAAATACAACAAGTATACCACAATGAATAAAAAAAACACCAAATATACATATATGGAATCATTCTGAAATAAAATAAAATAAATACAACTTTATAGTATATAGGATACTTTGTTATGACAATTTGAATACAACCTTATTTAATAAACTAAAATGAAACAACATATAACTTATCATGAGTACAAATACAAAAGTTATATTAATGAAGTAACATGTAACTTAGAAACCACCAAACACAAATACAAAAGGTATAGCATAGTGAATACAAACTCATCAAATAAAGTAAGCATGAATACAAACTGAAATAGAATCAATATTCTTAAAAATCATGAATACAAAATACAAAGAGAATATTAATGAAGTAACATGTAACTTAGAAACCACATAACACAAATACAATAAATGTACCATAATGAATACAAAAACATCAAGTAATATAGCATGAATACAATCTGAAATAACATCAACAATCTTAAAAATGAATACAACTAGACAAAGTAAATATGCATTATTAATTGACTGAATACAAACAACACTCTACAATGTTCATAACTAGAAAAGGATACATATACATGATGAATCCAAATATGTGGGTTTAATATCAAAACTAACCGTCCATAAACACAAACAAAAATAATAATTAAGAAATACAATATCCATATCAACAGTCCACATTATCCATCGACAGTAGCAACACTATTCTAAATCAATACACATACTTTTTGAATTTTGAATACAAAGATAGTTGTTACAGATACTCTAATCTAATAGAAAATTCATTTTTTTGTGTTTTTAACAACTTCAACTGAACATGCAAATATTGTAATGGTAATATATTCAATAAACTTTAAATCCATAAATATAATTAAATACCTCTTCATCAATTATTTGGTTTCTGTCATCCTTTTTTGAGTTTTCCACTGATAGACGAAGATCCTACAGTTTTGTTCTTAACTTGAGAAAGATCTTGCATATGGATTGGGTCATGTATATTCTTAGATCGTCTCTCTTCCATCATTTTAGCCGCCAATCCAACATTATCTGCCATTCCTTGAGTACTACATAGATTAAAAGATGAAAATCGCTAGAAAAATGATGATTAAGTTGGATACCTCTTGTAATCCTCTTAGATTAGGCCATTAGAGAGAGATCTCGATGTTCACAATATCCAAAACCCTAATGATATTGAAGAAGTTACTACTCAACTAAACAACAAAATTTTTGAAAGATTTAAACAAAAACAAAATCAGCAAACAAACCTAAAAATCAGATAAAGATGCATACCTTAATTAAAAGAATAATCTAGATGTTCACAGTATCCAAAGCCCTAATGATATTGAAGAAGTTACTACTCAACTAAACAACAAAATTTTTGAAAGATTTAAACAAAAACAAAATCAGCAAACAAACCTAAAAATCAGATAAAGATGCATACCTTAATTAAAAGAATTGTTTGTTTACACCCTATTTTCTTTAAACTTGCGTTACTTTTTAAAATAGTTCTATATTACAAGATAAGATAAGATTTGTGTATATTTTATTGTCTTCAATTTGATATTTGACGTTAATAGTAAATTGGTTTGAAGACAATAAAATATACACAAATTGTTGGACTATACGACCCAATTGATACAGGCCCAATTGATAATAGTAGTTAGTTCATATGTAAGTTGTATTGTAGGTAATCTATATATATTGGTTCTTCTTTTTAGTTGTAACAAATAGTACAGTTTTAATTGACAATGAATACAAGATATTTTTCTCTCTCTATCTTTACCTCTTTCACCGACTTAGAGAACTAGGGTTCCGCCATGGATAACTATCGAGTTCTTTCTCTATTTCTTTGCAAATTAACATGGTATCAGAGCAATTCCTGGTAGTTCGTATCGTTCTCTACATATTTCGTCAGTGTATCTCTGTTTGTCGACGGTTAATTTTCTTTTTGACTATTTTTTTGCTTCGAAGAATTTGAGATCGAAGTTTTGTTCTTCCGCCATCGCTGCTTAGAGCTTCTGTTTTGCTCCCGTTTCGCACATCTGGTGATATCTGATTTTCTTAACTTGATTACTTCAACATGCCTACTGATACGCAATCTAAGGTTACCGCTACGCGATCTGAGGTTATTGATCCGTTTCATCCTTTATATCTTCATCCATCCGATACCCCTGGAACTCTACTGGTGACAGTTTCTTTCAATGGAACGGGTTTCGGAGAGTGGAAAGAAGGGATGCTTATTTCCCTTTCTGCAAAGAATAAAATTCAGATAATCGATGGTACTTTTCCTGAACCTAACTCTAATTCACAACTTTTTCGACACTGGGAAAGGTGTAACAATATGGTGAAGGCTTGGATACTGAATGCCCTTTCCAAAGACATTGCTAAGACTGTTCTCTACTATAAGACTGCAAAGGAAGCTTGGAATAATTTGGTAGACAGATATGGTGTTGCTAACATTTCTCAATATTACAGCATTCAAAGAGCCATCTCATCAACTGCTCAAGGTTCTTTTGACATTGCTCATTATTACACTAAGCTCAAAGGATATTGGGATGAGCTACATTCTTTGTCTATTGGCAATCCATGCACTTGTGGAGCAATGCATGAGTCTAATGAGACACATAAATTGTTACAGTTTCTCTCTGGTTTGAATGACTCTTATTCCACTGTTCGCAGTAGCATCCTCATGATGGTTCTTGTCCCTTCTGTTGAAAAGGCATACTCTATTCTGATTAGGGATGAAAAACAGAAGGAAGTCTATTCTGATTGCCCTGTTTTCTCCCCTGATTCAGTGTCGTGTTCTGCAAGCTCCAGTTCTAATTCCAGAATCCACCCTTCTTCTCAATCTATTAACAGATCTTTCAATCAGAGGGTCAATTTTGATTCTAAACGGAATGATTTTGTCTGCAAATATTGCAAGAAGTCTGGTCATACTATTGACAAGTGTTTTAAACTTCATGGTTTCCCACCTGAGTTCAAGTTCACCAAAGGTAAACGGATCGCTACATGCACTCAAGTGGAGACTCCTACCGATCCTACTTCCCCACTTGATTCTTCTCCGATTGATCCACTTCCACATGGTTTTTCTAAGGAACAATATGATCATATCATGAAGTTCTTCCATAATGTTCAGATCTCTACGACAAATCCAGGACCATCCTCACAGGCTTATGCAAATTCTGGTCACACTGTTTGTCATGCTTCTCTTGAGGATTTTAGCTCTTGGATCTTGGATTCTGGAGCCACAAATCACATGACCCCCCACAAACATCTCTTACATAACATTCAACCTTTACTATCCCCGTCTTTTGTCACCCTGCCTAATGGTTACAAAGTGAGAGTGACTTATTTTGGTTCTTTGCTTCTTTTTTCTGATATTATCTTACACAACGTGTTGTTAGTGCCTTCTTTCCATTACAACTTAATTTCTATTCATCAACTTCTTACCCAGCTTAATACTTCTGTTCTCTTTACTAATTCAACTTGTTATATGCAGGGCCCTTCTCTGAAGAGCCCACTGGTGATTGGTAAGGCTGACCATGGCCTCTACATCCTGCGGATCCCCTCCATTGCTGCAGTTCTTTCTGATGACTCTGATTCATCCCGTGGTGGTTCTCATACTTTAGCTGCATCTATTTCTACTGATTCTTCTTCTACTTTCACTGTTCCTTGTAATGTTTCTCCTGTTTTTTCTCTCGAATGTAATACTTTGTCTCACATGAATAAAACTGATATTCTTTGGCATCAACGGATGGGTCATTTACCTTTTGTAAAAATGATTTCTATTCCTCATATTTCATGCAAATTCTCCCCTAAACAATCTTTCACTTGCCCTATTTGTCCTATGGCACGTCAACAGCGGTTGCCTTTCCCTGAAAGATCCACCCAGTCCACTTCCATTTTCTAGCTTGTTCATATTGATCTTTGGGGCCCTTATCACACTTCTACATATAATGGTTTTCGGTATTTTCTCACTTTTGTGGACGATAAGAGTCGCATGACATGGACTCATCTCATATCTTGTAAAGGCAATGCCTTTACTGTAATCAAAGCTTTCATTGCCATGGTTTCTACTCAATTTCGCACTTCTGTTAAAACTATTCGGACAGATAATGCTTTCAAGTTGGGTTCCACCTCTGCTCATGCTCAGTACCTTTCTTCTCTTGGCATTCTGCACTAAACTTCTTGCCCTCACACTCCTCAGCAAAATGGAGTGGTTGAACGTAAACACAAACACCTTTTAGAAACTTCTCGGGCCCTTCTTTTCCAATCCAAGCTTCCTACCAAGTATTGGGGAGAATGTGTGCTTACTGCTACCTACTTAATTAATAGGTTTCATTCCAAAATTCTCTCTCATAAATCACCCTATGAAGTTTTGTATGGTCGAGCTCTTTCTTATGCTCATTTGCGATCTTTTGGCTGTTTATCACATGCTACTGTTCCTCTTCCTCTCCGAGACAAACTCAAACCTAGGGTCATCCCCTCTATTTTTTTAGGCTATGTTTTTGGTAAGAAAACATACAAACTTCTCAATCTCCAGTCCAAATCCATTTTCTACTCTAGGGATGTTTCATTTGTGGAACACATTTTTCCTTCCCTATTTTTCCCTCCTTCCACAACCCCTTCTTCTCACTATTCCGATCCTTCTCCCGTCTTTTCTTCTCTTCCTCTTACTGTTTCCCCTTCTTCTTCTCTACCACCTCCGCGGAGGTCCATTAGACAGATATCTACTCCCTCTCACCTTCGAGACTACATTTGTTATTCTGTTCCTTCCTCCATCTCCTTTCCATCCTCTGAAGCATGTCCACAGGAACCTTTGTTTTACCATCAGGCTGCGTCCAACCCTGCTTGGCAGGATGCCATGCTACAGGAATTCCAGGCCCTGGAGGCGAATCGGACCTGGGATATCGTACCATTGCCTCCTCATAAGAAAGCTATCTCTTGTAAGTGGGTTTATAAGATCAAAAAGAAGTCTGATGGCAGCATTGAACGTTATAAGGCCAGGCTTGTTGTTCGAGGGGATACTCAGAAGGCTGGGTTGGACTATACGGAAACTTTTTCTCCTGTGGTGAAGTTTACCACTATCAAATGCCTTCTTGCCCTTGCTGTCAAGTTTTCTTGGACTGTTTACCAACTTGATGTCAATAATGCGTTTTTACACGGGGATCTTGATGAAGAAGTCTACATGAAAATTCCCCCTGGCCTTGATGTTTCTTCTTCATCTCCTTCTCATTCCCCTCTTGTTTGTCAACTCAAAAAATCTTTATATGGTCTCAAGCAGGCATCCCGACAGTGGTTTGCCAAACTATCTAGTGCTTTGATATCCAAAGGTTTTTCATCTAGTCTCAATGACTATTCTTTGTGCACTAAGTGTTCTGGCAACTCCACTGTTATCATTGTGGTTTATGTTGATGATATCTTACTTGTTGGGAATGATGTGCCTGAATTAAACTCTCTTAAGTCTTTTCTGGACTCCCAGTTCAGGATCAAAGATCTCGGAGACGTACATTATTTTTTGGGTTTTGAGGTGTCCACAGTTTCTCAGGGTGTTGTTCTCCACCAACACAAATACACTAAGGAGCTCCTAGCTGAGTTCCATTGTTCATCTGTGTCTTCTGTTCTTGCTCCACTTGAACTCAACCACAGGTTATCTCTTGACTCTGGCGACTTATTATCTGATCCTTCCACTTGTAGGCGACTTGTTGGGAAACTGAATTTTCTTCAACACACGCGACCAGACATTTCTTTTGCTGTCCAACATCTCAGTCAATTTCTGAATGCTCCACGTTCTGCACAATTTCATGTTGGGTTACATGTCTTGAGGTATCTTGCCAAGGAACCCGATAGGGGTATTTTGTTGAATAACTCTCAGGATTTCACTCTTCAGGCTTACTCTGATTCGGACTGGGCTGCTTGCCCCACATCTCGAAAGTCTGTTACCGGATTTTATATTACTATGGGTGGCAGTCCCATCTCTTGGAAGTCTAAGAAACAACCCACCGTCTCTTTATCCTCCTATGCGGAGGCTGAATACAGAGCTTTAAGAAAACTTGTGGCTGAAATCACATGGCTGGTCCGATTGCTTGCTGATTTGGGTGCCCATGTGTCTTTACCTGTTCCTATTCATTGCGACAACCAATCTGCCATTAGCATTGCCAAGAATCCTGTTGCACATGAACGCACGAAGCACATTGTACTAGATTGTCATTTTGTCCGCGAAAAGCTTGCCACGGGTTTGATTTCTCTCCACTATGTTCATACTGGCTCTCAGCTGGTTGACATTCTCCCCAAGACTCTCTCTGGTGTCCATCATCAATTTCTTCTGTCCAAGCTGGGTGTTTTGTCACCCTCCAGCTTGAGGGAGGGTGTTGGACTATACGACCCAATTGATACAGGCCCAATTGATACAGGCCCAATTGATAATAGTAGTTAGTTCATATGTAAGTTGTATTGTAGGTAATCTATATATATTGGTTCTTCTTTTTAGTTGTAACAGATAGTACAGTTTTAATTGACAATGAATACAAGATATTTTTCTCTCTCTATCTTTACCTCTTTCATCGACTTAGAGAACTAGGGTTCCGCCATGGATAACTATCGAGTTCTTTCTCTATTTCTTTGCAAATTAACACAAATCTTATCTTATCTTATCTTGTAATATAGAACTATTTTTAAAAGTAACGCAATTTGTTACCCTTTCCTTTCATCCAAGGATGGATCAAACCATGTTATGTAGGAGGGAGTTGATCCAATAGTAATGTCATTGAAATGGATGTTTGTTTTTTTTGTTGTTGTTGACGAGGGAACTCGCAATCACAATCCTGATAATCCCGTCTTCCTCTTCAATGTAATAGCATACAAACCACACTAAACAAATTAATTGTATTGAGCAAGTCCTATGCTATATTTTTTGCTCCATATTTTTATGACTTGTTTATTTTGGTAGCATTAGGATGTAACTTAAGTTTGACGTACAAATGAACGATGTTTTAGGCCATTTACTCCAACATTAGAGAAGGAGAGACAAATATATTCTGCAGATACGTTTTATGAAAGTTGCTCTTTTACACTATTTGGATGGTGATTACGTATTGTGTCACTTTAATATAAAAGATTGCATATAATAAGAATGAAGTGTGTAATATATTACAATTTAAGTTATAATATATGTAAAATATTGTATACATGAAAAAGTGTCATATTTGCTCCTCGTCATACTTTGTAAACAAAAATACTTTTATCGTCCAACTTTAGGCACATATTTATCATTGAACCATCAACTCCACTCTCCTCGCCTTTATTGTCCTACGTAATTTGAATCTGGTCACAATTAAATTCTTCTAACCCGGCCTAACAAACCCAACTAAACCCAATTACTTAATTTAGTTGAATGTAATTCTCAAAGTTTACTAAAGTCCTAAATATTATAGAAGATAATTAAATTACGTCGAAGATAGAAAATATTAAGGTAACAATGTGATTACACCATATCAACCATTACATAAAATAAAAAAATATTAAGATATTAAGGTAACGATATGATCACACCAAATTGATGGTTACACAAAATGAGACTTGTCATCGTTATCTAAGATGAATTTAAACAATATGATACAATAATAATTAAATAACAATCAAAACAAACATCGTATAAAACGTCCGTGGTTTCTTCTGTCTTCCGTTGTTTCCTTTTGGTGCACCATTGAGAATCCAATTTGAGTACTTTGCAGAAATATAAATTTTGCTTTTACGACTTACGAGGCACATAAATTAATGACCAGGGAAAAGTGCAAATGACCCCACCTTTAAAGGATCCAAGCTAAAATCTTTTTGGGCCAGATTCTTGTTAACTCAATAACTCCACCTGTTGAGCTTGTTTACGTTAGGTCCCCAATTCGAATAAAGAAATAGAGTTGTTGTAGGTTGACTATTAGAATAAAACTATTCAATTTATGATATAATTCACTAGTTATCAAAGTTTATTATGTATTCGCATCAATTCTAAACAAGTTAAAATGTAGTAATCAAGTTTTTTGAAATTTATAGTTTTAAACATACCATAGTATTTAATTTGTGCGATCCAAACATTTAGTATATAATTATAAAAGCTTCTCATTAGGGATGAAATAGAAAACCTAAAGTTAGTCATATTCAAATTTGGCCACTATACATCCATAGCTTCTTCGTTATTTCACGTAATCAAAAGAGTTGAAAAAATAGTTTTTACACGATCATTTTGAAGTGTGTGATTTATTTTGGAACGGTCTAAAAAGAATACTATAAACGTAACTTAAATATTATAAAATGTAATAGGTGTGATAATATTTCAATCGCAATTGTTTAAAATTAAATTAATACCTACCTTTATAAACCTCATAAAACGAGAGACATATTAATATCATTTCATGACAACGAAATTAATAAAACACATCAAACATCATTCATGCAAACCACGTTGTGGGAAAATATAACCATATCTTCTTCTTTTTTGGCAATTTTCTTCCAAAATCTTCATTTCTTTTCTTGATAATCAATCATTTCATAATCACTCCCCCAATTTATTGTGGGTGTGATTCGTTTTTCTCTGTTTCATTTCATTAATATATAATTAATTATCATATTTGTCTTTCATGAAATAATTCACCACAACTTAAACAGAAGAAAAAATAATATATGGATGGAGGTGGAGAGGATGAAGGTTCATTGGAATTTACACCAACATGGGTGGTTGCTGCTGTATGCACCGTCATTGTTTCAATTTCTCTAGCTGTTGAACGTCTCATCCATTATGCTGGGAAGGTATATTTTTATTCTATTCTAAAAAAAAAAAAAAACAATTTGTTGGATATTATAATTATTTGTCATATGAATGTGCAATATGGTTATATAAAAGATTTTTGCAAAAATGCTGGGTAAGGTTTGTACTTGTGGTCTAGTCCTTTCTTGGACCATGTGCATAGCCGAAGCATAGTGCACGGGTATTTTTTTCTTAAAAGAGTTTATTGCATTTTATTGTCATGTTTGAATCTCTCTATTGTTAAGAAATCAACATATATATATATATATATATATATATATATATATAACGATAACAATAATAAAAACAGGATCTTTATGAAACATAATGTCTTTGTTTTCTCTCTTTTCTTTGCAGTTAATTTGAATTTCAACATTTGGCTAAGATTCCATCTTTTTATTTTTCATTTTCTATTTCTCTATGTTATGAAACGGTTTACAAGTGGAATGGTATAAGGAATATATTCATATAGCGGATCCGAACTTGTTTAGGCTTTGAAATGTGATTGTTATTATTGGTCGTTGGTTTGCTCAAGTTCCATTATTTTGTTAGATATATATGCAACTAATACATAGCTTAGCAACATAGAGTGAAAGGTGGTCAGTTAAACATATTTCATCAGAAAATTATACTTTACTAATTAGGTATATAGGTCAAAATTATTTTCATACATATGTATTGAACCTTGAACACTCTTAACGAAATCTCTGGCTTTGCTACTGGTGCAGCGTCTGAAGAGGAAGAAACAAAAGCATCTCTATGAAGCCCTACAGAAAGTTAAAGAAGGTTCGAAAATATACAACATTGATCGATTAAGGTTGCATTTATATATGAACTATTTTGTGAATGTGTATTATGTGCAGAGTTGATGCTGTTGGGGTTTATTTCCCTGCTGTTAACAGTATTTCAAAGTCGCATTGTCGAAATTTGTGTGCCTCCTCGTGTTGTAACACACTTACTTCCCTGCGCGTTACCGTTGGAGCATACTTCATTTTCATCTCCAACTCCATCTCCACCTCCGACTCATGAAGAGCCTCATGTTAACAATCAGACGGTTCACTATCATGCTGGTCCTCACCATCAACGACATTTGCTTGCCGAAGAAACAATGACTGCTGAGGGTTACTGCCATCATAAAGTACTTAAGTCATTGCTCTTAACTTCCAGCTATATACTTTGCTTTGGCGATGTTCTGTTATATCTGTTTCTTGTTAGTTTGCAAGTTACGAGTTTGGCAGAATCCAGTAACTTAGGCTCACCCCCCTGTATTTGTTTTTAAAAAATTCATTTAGCAATTTTTTCCTTTTATATTAGACAATATGACTTCAAACATTGGTGTTCTTGTGTTTAATTCTTATATACTAATACTTTTCGTTGTTTTTTCAGAATAAGGTTCCGTTACTATCTCTTGAGGCGTTGCATCACCTTCATGTTTTTATATTTGTCCTAGCTATTGTGCATGTGACATTCTCTGTTCTGACTATTGTATTTGGAGGAGCAAAGGTCAGTTACTAAGCTTTTCTGCTTAAGTTTCTTTTACTTCGTCTTTCGGGCTGATTGATTATTTGTGAACTTTTTAATAATGGCCTAGATACGTCAATGGAAGCAATGGGAGGATGCAATCGTAAAAGATGATTATGAATCCGAACATGGTATGACTAAAGAGGAAAGGAATTAAGTAAATGGTTGAAATGTAAAGCTACTAGTAATATTGGTGTTCCATTTTGCAGCTCATCTGAAACCAACAGTTACTCATGTCTATGAACATGATTTCATCAGGAATCGATTTCAGGGTATGGGTAGACAATCAGTCATTTTGGGTTGGGTGGTAAGCACTTCCCCTCCCCATTTTCCGTGAACAATATGGCATCTTTGTATTTCCACATGTGCCAAAAAAACTTCTATTGTCTGATTGTTTTGACATTATGTTCTCAAATGACTCGCGATAGACTCATATGATCATCTTCTTCTCTGATTCGTATTAGTATTAATTAACTAACTTACTGTGTTTTGGTGAAAATTTGCAGCATTCTTTCTTCAAGCAATTTTATGCTTCTGTCAACGAATCAGACTACAGAGCGCTTCGTTTGGGATTCATTATGGTAAATATGTTCATTTGCCATAGTTGTTAGATAGAGACTGGCTTCTTGTTTCACAATGTAGTGATTTTTACTTGGCTTATACATAATATTAGTAAAAGCATATTCCTTGTGTAGACACATTGCAGGGGAAATCCAAGATTCAATTTTCACAGGTACATGATACGTGCACTGGAAGACGATTTTAGGACAGTTGTTGGTATCAGGCAAGTGATAGGATGATGCTAAAGCTCTTAGACATTTTCTGAGAATGTTGTTTCTCACTGCTGGTTCTTCAAATTAACTTTTCGCTCTTTTGCTTTTGTTTGTTTTGCAGTTGGTATCTCTGGATATTCGTAATACTCTTCTTGTTGCTTAACATTAACGGTATATCCCAGCTCAAACTTGAAATAGCTAGACTTGTTCACCTTCCCACACTGCTACGATTTCATGCTAGTGCCTACTTAAATCAACATCCTACTAAAATGCTATTGTGCTTCGTGCTTTCATTTATTGTGATGGGAAGGCTGATACATCATTATGCTTGTGCAGGTTGGCATACATATTTCTGGATTGCTTTCTTTCCTTTTATTGTGAGTAACCCTATCATAAATTTCACTTATGTAGTTTCCATTGTTTCAGTCTCCAAATCTGTAAACTAACATTCTGGAAACGATCACTTGTAGCGATAGCTGTCAATTTAGGCTTTTTTTTCGTTCTTCATTTACGTGTGTTTTATTTCAGCTTCTGCTTGCTGTGGGAACAAAGTTGGAGCATGTGATTCTACAGTTAGCTCATGAAATTGCTGAGAAACATGTAGCCATAGAAGGTGAATTGGTTGTAACACCATCTGATAATCACTTTTGGTTCGATAACCCTCAAATCATCCTCTTCTTGATACATTTTATTCTCTTCCAAAATGCTTTTGAAATAGCATTTTTCTTCTGGATTTTGGTAAGTTACAGTAGATCAAGTAACACCATTCTAATTCAGTGTTCAATACAATTTTTCAATGCTCCTTTCCTAATTTCATGTTTTTTTCTATCTTTTTATAGTTCCAATATGGCTTTCACTCCTGCATTATGGGAAAATATGTCTTTGTGATTCCTCGGCTTGTCATAGGGTAGAGTTCACTACTCCCTCCTCTATTTATAACCTTATATATACACAGTGTGATTTTGCAGCGAAAGGAATTCAATTGAACCTTTTTCTTTTCTTTGTTATAACGTTCATATATGAAGGTGGTTTTCATCTTTTCCAGGGTAATCATTCAAGTTTTATGCAGCTATAGCACACTGCCACTTTATGCTCTAGTTACACAGGTGAGTTTTTACTCGAACCAATCGATGAAACTTAAACCTGAATGTCCTTCTCCTAATATTGTTTTTACATGAAATTATAGATGGGGAGTCATTATAAGAAATCGATGTTCGATAGTCATGTTCAAGCTTGTCTTATGGAATGGGCTGAGAAGGTGAAAAAGAAAAAGGGACATAAGTATGGTAGAGATAGCTCTACCCGTTCAAATGAGGGTTCAGTTCTTGGATCACCAATGTCTATAAATGACCACAAAGATCTCCCTCAAAATGGGGTTTAGCTAACAATTTGATCCATGTCATTTGGACAATATTTTGTAAAAGTTAGTTATGATCGAATATACCAGTTACTGAATATATATGTATATGATAAAGAGTGCCAAAAAGCTATAGATTTTTACTGTGCAAGATGAAATGAAATGGAGAATCATGGTTGGTGGAATTCAAAACATTGACCTCTACTTGTTTGGGACTGAGGGATAGTTATAATATATATCTTAGCCTATTGCTGAGATGAAGGGGTTTTTGTGTATGCATTCCCTTGACAGTTTAATGTAAAATTAACTGGATATATTAAGTTTCACTTGATAATAGTAAAATGTACCATTTGTCCACAATTTGCCAACTTTGATTTGTATTTCTGAACGCTGTTTTCGCAGTTGGAGAGGGTTCTTCCCTCTTCATGTTATTAGTGCATCATACGCCTATGAGCGTTACCTAACTTCAATGAAGTGAGCGAAAACCATAGAAGACCAGAGCTCAAAATTCTATCATAGACTAAAAAAATATATTCGGTAGACAATTACTCGCTGTCTGCCTAAACTTGATGGGCAGAGTTATTGGATGTTTGTTCTAGTGCTAGTCGGAGATAATACATACCTGGTGAAATAGTCAAAAGTTCACACAAGCTAAGCCCCAACACCACCATAACTTTTTTTTTAAAAGTGTAAATAACATAAAAACAGAAAAATTGTGGAAAGATACAGAATTACAATTTTTAAATGATGCACAAGTAGAGTTTTTTCCAACAGGTTAAATACGTAGTAGTTACTCAGGATTGATGATGGCTGATAACAGGTATCTAACATTGCATTGCAAATAATTCTGAAACTCCTAACTTAGTTTTTGACCACTTGATGGGTAGCATTTAGGCATCGAAATTGACATGTGTATTGAGCATAGCCATCTGAAGTTTGCTTAGAAAATCCTTCTGGCCAGTAGAAGATTCAGCTCCTGCTTGTGATATCAACTGGAAACAAAAGATAAATGTTCAGTATTTATCGAAAGTTGACTCTGGGAAGGGAAGGGGGGAGAGAATAAGCAGACCGCCTCTTACTTGATGTGGAAGCATAGGATGCCCCCAAGGTGATCTTTTTGTGTACATTACAGGCCTTTCTGGGTAAATAGAACGACAGCCAAATTAGTTGTGATCAGAAGAGTACAACAATAATACTTCAATCACAAGCAAGTTGCAACTATATGAACCCTTACTGTTCATTTTTGCTCTATTTAAGCTCATCTTAATCCAATATTACACATACAACAACATACCCAGTGTGATCCCACAAGTGGAGTCTGGGGAGGGTAGGTTATACACAGACCTTACCCCTACCTTTGTAGGACAATCCAATATTATATATGATTAAAAAAATTTAAAAAAACATGTAGATGTGTCTTTTGTTATTTTATTTGAAAACATAGTCCATTACAAATAGAAGTGAGATTTATTTATGCTCAATGTCTCCTAGGAATTCTTTCTGACCTACCGCACAGTCATCAAAGCTTAGTTAGTAATATACGACTAAGCTAAAGACAATGATCGCATTAAACAGATGATAACAAATTCAATACTTTCTGCACTCCTTTTTAACACCGAGAACTACAATGCAGTTTTCATCCAAACAATCAAAGCTAGATTCGCAGAAGAATGTGCTGACTTACTCAATGATACAAAGAAATAACCCAAATCAAAGTGGTAGAATGATATCAGTCGGTTTCCTACAATTCCATTTTGTTGCTCTAAGCCTATTTTAGACTCAAGGACGTCGACAATTGGCATTACCATATAAGATGATAAAGGCTAAAATCCAGGCAGGCCATTCAAACTTTGGCATTACTACCCAGTCAGAATGAAGCTAGTACACATAAGAACTCAATCCCAGAAAGGATACTCGAAGCATACTTAGAAGTTTTTAACATTTTTTCTTTTTGGGATGAATGAGGGTCAATTTTATTACTTTTATTAGAAGTGTGAGCATTTAGGTCTCAGGATAACCAGGAGGTCGATGATATGATACAAAACAAAAACTCAAACACATTCCAGGCTTAGAACTGTTCAACATACCATCCAAAAGAATATATGATGTTACCTTCAAAAGAAGCACCAGAATAGATGAATGATGCAGTGAATATATATGTTCACAAAATATACATTTCCAACACAAATTGAAATGTGAAACGTGGCAAAAAAGTATCCCAAACAACTTCTCTACATAGCAACTCAAGTAAGAAATCAGAGCAATTGATTAGTAGAGAGGCACCCTTTAACTTACCACGAGAATCTTCTGATAAATTATTGTGAGCATTCAGAGCAGCCGCCCAGCCTATAGAAAAAAAAAGATGAAGCTTCATCATCATTCTCACTTGTGACTTTTTTATCATAGTAACTAGAGGCATCATAAAATGTTAATGCAAAAGACTGGAAGCTGGTAACCTAATTATTATCATAATATGGGAGAACTGTAAAGGATATGGAAGGTATGACAATGTAATTGAGATAGAAGTGATTAAATAGATAACGGAATTGATAATATTAGGAGCTCATGATTTGATTAAAAAAACATACGGTCATTCAGTAGCTGAAAAGCTTCGCTTGTACAACATCCTTGTAGCGGTATTAACTTTGTTGGAGGATACTCATTCACTCGATTGACACCAGCATCAGATACAGACTTAGCTGCACTCATTTGGTTCTTCTCTCCATCACTAGCATAGTTGCTAGCTCTTTCAAGTCGATCTGTAAACTAAACCATTAGAGAAAGGTCGATCTAGATTCCTAGTATAGAAGACTAAATCCAGCCAAAAATCCATAGGCGAAGAACACAAGTTATCTATTTCTTCGAAACATACCTCACATAAAACTAGTCGACCAGTTGAGAGTATCACACACTTCAAAGATTTTATTCTATGTCAATAGGTCAACTCAGATTCTAGGAAGTATTTACCCTCCCCTGTGTTTTCTCAGGGGTTGAACATTGTCTTAGTTTGTAGTTATCTACCATGTATAACCTTAAAGAAGGGTCAATTCTACTAGTTGATCACAGCTAAAGACACGTGATACCAGAGTGTCCCTAGAGAAAAACTTATAAAATCCAATAGAAGATGTCCGTAGCAAAACCGAAAAAAGAAAACTGCTTCATTTTCTAAAAATTAGCAGTTGTACTGAGATGCATACTTTGTTGATGCTACAATAATAATAAGAGCCACATATTTGGAGTTACATTGAAGTGATCAACTTTATAACACTAGCTTAAAAGATCAAAAGGATAGCTTCCACTGATTGGCAGCTAGTACGGAAACAATCTTACAACTCTCATTTCCAACTAGAGTTAGCTCATCTCACGGAAATTCAACTTTCATCGCAGCTTCCAGACTTCCCACTTTCAAACTTGGAGCAATCGACACAGGCAAGATCTGATGTATGATACTTACACAATCAGATTTTAGTATGTATGATCTCGGATCACCATATAATTACACAATCAGATTTTATTAGCTTACTTGTGTTTATCATTTAAGTGAGATTAGCCTTGGTGATAACAGTACATTCCTTGCAAATTTAAGGCATTAAGCTTAACATAATCTCAATTAATTAACATAGTCTAGCTTTATCAAAACTAGTTACCTCCTCCAGATTTTCGCCTGCCGAGTGAACGATTCCTGATACAAAGGACAATATCACATTAAATCATTTCAATAAAACACATCCAAATTCAGCAATTCAATGAAATATGTCCAGATTTAGAAAGAGCGATTCGAATGATAAGATTATTCTGATACCGCTGATTGGGAGGCGCATAACGCTTGACGGTTACGGTGTTGTCGGTGGCTGATGAGTCTGCAGACGGATGTTCCGGCATCTTATCTCCGCTTGGTATCCAACAAGAGCCACGCACCGACGCCACTTATTTCCTGTGAACTTCCGGCGATATTTCTCAGCTACGCATCAGAGAACGTGGGATGAGTCCATGCTGAGGGTTTTGATTGAATGATTGTGATATTTTGCTTTGGTTTTTAAGAATGGAAGTCACGCGCTTCAGGTAGAGTGAACTTACTCTACTGTTTCAACTTTCATCTCCCAACTTTTCAAGAATTTTCAAGGAGAACCCGTCAAGTTTTATTATTTCTCTTTGCAGGACCTTAATCAAATGAATTGAAACTTTCATCTTGTGTTCTCGTAGTAGGCAGACGTAAATCATCGAAAAAATTTATTTGAATTCGTTTTTATTCGAATCATAATAGACTTATTCATGTTTGATCCTCGTTTGAGAAGAAAAATTAATGCAAGATGTAAAGCAGAAATTTGGTCTTCGTCAATTATTGTAGGAATAATTTTCAAACTTTTACCTAATTTTGGCTAAAACATAGAGCAAAATTTCATGGAAAAGGAATTTTACTTCCCATAAGCAGCATGTGGCATTAAGTATAAAGCAAACGAGAGTCCAAAATCAGTGACAAACACTAGCATCACATGGTACTACTAACTAAAATTCACCTTTTCACATCGTGCAAAAATATCATTCTGATTTACTCAATACAACATCAGTTCAAAAAATGATGCAAGAGAGATATGTTCTTCTCATGCAGAAAACAAAAGACTTTAGAGATAAATGAATAGGGAAAAATACATTTTGTATAACTTCACAACTCAATCATACAATGCTCCTTTCGTGCTGCACATAATGAAAAATGCCCGACATTTTTCCCAGAAACCAGTCAATTCAAGAACCATTCACCATAAATGTCTTTGGCACTGACATTAATTTACAGCAACAGAGTAATATATTGCACTTAACCATCAATGCTACAAAGGCCCATTTCACCGGTCCAGCATGCCACATGATGAAAGAAGATTATAACAGAGTCACCAAGAGCACTGCTTTGAAACAACTGTTCCTACCTCTTCTATCAAAAAGTCTGAAGGAGCTCAAAGCTAATGAATGGGCGCAGCATCTAGAAAAGCTCCTCTGAATTGAATTTGTTCCATGCTTCCTATTGCAAGATATAGAACTTAATAAAGAGCACAACATTGAGTATAAAAAGTGAAATAAGCAGTGACAACTAAAGGATCTTTCAATGATAATTCTGATAAGGCAAAAGGAAAGACACCAAGAAATGAAACTTGTCATTAGGCTGCATAAGAACCCGACATCTGTTTTTAAGAGGCTTCATAAAGTTCAGAACCCTTGACCCATGGCTTGAAAAGCAACATACCAGGGAAAAAAGTGGGATTGTTGGGTATTTGGGACTTGATGGGTCTACCCAGCCCATAACCACAGACTAATTGATTATTAATGTCTCGTGATAAAGGAGTAAAACCTCAGATGAATAAGAAATGTGAAGGGCATGTTAGTGAAGAACCAAATTTGTAATGCACTGTCATGTTGGCCAGCGATAAAAGTACCTTGAGCATGTCAAACACCTTCTCAGCAACATATTTCTGTTGAAGGGTGGCACCTTTCTGCTGCACTTTATCGGGATGGATACACAATGTTGCTTTTCTATACACCTTTTTTACAGAAGCACCAGTAATTAAATCCGTCAAAGAAACAGGCTGCCAACCGCATTCAGGCCAAAGCACCTATGAAACAAGTCAATTTGATATTTTTATCAAGACCATACTATTAGAAGCACAGACAATCAAATGTTTCAGAAATTATAGGTTTTCCCATTCATAAATAATTTATTTGTGAATGTATATCAAAAAAGCAACGATTGTTCTAAGATCCAAGTTATGTTGGTCTCTATAGATCTTCAATTCATGTGTATCTTTTGGTGCATAAATTTCTATGGTTGGAAGAAAAATCTGTTATCTGATATGATGGCTTCCTGTGTATGTGTGTGTACTTGGTATTTTTTTGACTTTTAACACCAGTTCTTTTCAAGGTGTGAACAGGTAGAAGGGCAACAATCCCCCAACGCACGCCCACATCCCAACCCCACAAAAGGAAAAAAAATGACTATGATTAGCAACCAAGTAAATACAGAGATAGCAAAATGGATAGGATGTACGTGTCATTTGTTTGGCAATTTCTGCTCAAAGAAAAAAACTCCTTTCAAATTTTCTCCTCTCTCATGTTAATAACCAGGTGTGTGTTAAGTGGAATCTAACAGTTCTGGGGTACAACTAACATAAAATGGAACATACATATTGCATAGTTGATAGCAATGCACGAAGATTTCCTTCTTTCCCAGCAGCCCATCGCTTGATTTCAATATCTAGGGTCTCAGATATTCTCTGTAACAAAAAGCAAGCAACTATATTACATTGATAAAATAGTAAAAATCATAGCAAGGACATAGCATAGAAGAGAGAGCAAAAAGAAAAAGGATGAAAGACACCACAAATTTTAGGATAGCATCATGAAGCACAAGGCAAGGCCTTAAGGAGTCATTATCTTAGTTTAAACTTAACATGATTCATCCAGCACCAAAAAGAAGAAAGTGATCCTACTGATATCTGACATAGCTAGTTCAAATCTGCATCTTTAAACAAGATCCCAAAGTTTAGGTAAGATTTGAAGAAAGAAAATTTTTCCAATCAAAGTTTGAAAATACACTTTAAAAATGATCATCTAAACAAGCACCGCAACAACGTGATTGTTTTATAACTCTGTAATTCGATATAGGAATGTAAAAGTGGAATATAAAGAAAATTTTAGGCATTGTTTTTTGAGTATTCCACTAATTGCAACAAGCACACAATAATGTACAAGTACTTTTGCAAGCTGTTTCATAAAACAGTACTTACGTGTCTTTCCTGCTGCTCCATCTGAACTTGAAGGTCACGTTGATTCTTTTCAGCCAAAGCTTTGGCCTGAGAAAATAAATACCATAAATCATATATCTTTCTAAACTATGTAATACATGCTAAAAGGCTGTAAACAGAAATTTGCCCTGACAATCCAAACATGAGAGGAAAGACACAAGTGCCAGGGGGCATACCGCACGCTCCTGAGTTCGTTGATGGCGTTCCAATCTAGCTCTTCTTCTTTCTTCGGTTTCCCCTTCAACCTCTTGGAAATCTCCAGATGAAGTGGCAGCTGGTTAAGTAACATAATTCAGTATTCAGGAAATTGATGAGACAGACTTAAAACCAACAACATGACACATTTTGTATGCCATTAGTTTGTCTGTAAGCATATTATTGCCTCGGTGACTTCTTGAAGTATAAATACATTATAAAAACAAATGGTAAGAAATTAAGACAGTTCAAATAAAAGCATCTTCTGTACAATTGAGGGAATAATTCAAGAAAAACTGTTACTAACTGATGTGTTGAATTAAGTTGCAATTGCGTGACCTTAATTCAATTGAAGGAAAAGTTGGAGAAAGTGAAAAGGCGCCATGGTAGTTAATCTAGCCTGGGAGGCTTTACTAGTAGTACAGACTAACCACCTGAATATTGCTAGTGAAGCCGCAAAAAAGTAAGTACCTCCAAATATTGAAGAGAGATCATCAGCAAAACTTGTTGTTGAAGATGCCTTTGTCCTGTTGGAGGAGGTTGTGGTAGATGAAAATGTTGGCTTTGACCCTCCAGCACCTGCCTTGTTCTGGAACTGTGAAGCAAATGAAGTCTCCTAGAAATGGCAGGTGAAGAAAAGAAAGAGTTACCAAAATGCAGAATAAAAGATAGAGCATAGAGAGGCTTAAATTGATATCTTAGGTTGCTTTGTTTACATTTACAGAACTTGTTCTTGTCTTTGGTGCACTATTGGCTCTAGAACCCATATTGAAAAAAGATTCAAGATCATCATCATTCTTTTGTTGGTTCATCCTTGCAGCAGCAGCTGCCCTTTCTCGAGCCTCTGCAGCAGCTCTTTCTACTGCAGCTCGTTCTGCTCGACGTCTTACCTCAGCCTCAGCCTTTGCAGCTGAAGCTTTTTCGCGTGCTTCTTTTTCCCTTGCTTCTGCAGCTACCTTTTCTGCTCTTTCTTTAGCTTCTGCAGCAGCTCTTTCACGGGCTTCTGTTTGTGCTCGCTGAACTGCAGCCCTTTCAGCCCGTTCTCGAGCTTCAGCTCCAGCCTTCTCCACAGCAGCTCTTTCGGTTTTTAAACGAGCAGCAGCAGCTGCTCTTTCTCTAGCGTCTGCTGCTGCTCTTTCTCGTGCTTCCCTAGTAGCCCTTTCTACAGCTTGCCTACCCCTATCTCTCTCTACCTCTCTGGCTCTCTCCCTCTCCCTCTCAAGTTTCCATTGTGCTCTCTCTTCCTCTTCTTTTTCCCTCTGTTGACGTTCACGTTCTAATCTCTCCTTGTTTTCTCTCAATTCTTTTTCTTGTGTCTCATGCATGGCTTGTTCATCCCTGTCCAGGTTGACAGCCTCCTTACTCTTAGCTGCCTTTGCAGATTCTCTTTCTCGAACTTCCTTAGCATGTCTAAATTTGGCTTGAGCTCTATCCATAGCCTCCTTCATCGCTGCTGCTGATGCAGCAGCTACTGAGTTTGCATTCATATCTTCACCAGAAAGAACTCCTGCACTTTCATCCACACTGTGGGGAGATTTACCCATGGCAAATTCATCAAGTTCATCCAACTGAGAAGTTGGAGGGCTCTTGGCTGCAGGACGAACAACCTTAGGACTTTGAGAGTATTGGTTGTAACTTGGAGAAGAAGAATATCTGTCACCCTTCTTTCTTGCATTTGAAGCAAAGGAACTAGCCTCTGACTTAAAATTTCGCCGTGGAATTGGAGGAGGAGGTCGTGATGGAGGTGGAGCTCTTGTAGGTTGTGTAAAAAGAGGAATCTCTGATACACTAAGCCATACATCATCAGAAGGCTGCATTTGGTCCTCTGATCTTGGGGACGTATCTGATTCAAAGTGTGTTTCATGAATATTGCTACTTGCATATGAAGGGGGGGAGCCAGCTGGACCAAAAGATCTCTGAGGATCACCTGAAGGCATGTCAAACAGAGGAGAGTCCTGAAAACCATCCCCAGGCACCTTTTTCTGTGAGCGGTTATCAGAAGATCTGGAAGAAGATTTTCCGATATTTTCTCTAGAAGAAGAGGCTTGTGTGTCACTCGTTCCTGATCCTGCCCTCTGAGGACTCCCTCCCGTCCCTCTGTTATTCCTAGCAGAGTATAATGGAGGGACAGACTTACTAAAATCATTCAGTGGATCTAAATCATCAAGAACTCCTCCACTAACCGATGAAGCTTCAGAGTGTGTATTTCCAGATTTACCTAGCTGGTCAATCTGTTCAAGTGGATCCATGAACTCCCCCGGGTTAGACGAAGCTGGCATTGAGGTTGACCCTAAACCTGCAAAAGGGTCATCCAAACCAATAGAACTTTGATTTGAATTTCCAGTGGGTTTGGAGTAATGACTAGACTCTGTGAATGACCTGTGCAAAACCACCTGTCCCTCATTAGACAATCCAATTGCAGGATAACAAAGATAAGACAATAATTTGGCCGTACAAATGAGCACAACAATTTATTCTAATTAACAACACTAATCGCAACTGATAAGCCAAGGAAAAATGCACCAACATGTCAAATACAGTCTAATCAATGTCGTTCACTGAGACACCCTGTTCTGTCTTGTCTTCTTCTTTCTATAATTATTTGCTCAAAAAAGTCTGTCTATTGTTTTCTAGTCAGTCTAAAAGGAAATTCATGAAAATTGAAAGGGCTAATGGAGAAATGAACTGGCTTTATTTTAATAATAAAACACACAAACTACTAAGCACCAACAATTACCAAAACTTTGAGAATTCTAACCAGAACTATATGTATTCCACTACAACAGTTACATATTTTGTATTTTTATTGTTTGGATAAGCACCACCATTATTTTGTAAGTATGGATAAAGTACCACAGTTTACATTTTCTGTGTGCCATCTCATAGAGTTAATACGCTGTTCTTCACCTAATTAAAGCCTCTTCAGCTTATCGGGAGCATATAGACATAATATATCAAGTAATTCCATATATAATAATAAGAAATACAGATTTCAAAAAGCTAAAAGATACAAGAATTTTGTGATACGTTCTATCCTATTCGACATGCAAGAGGGCAACATTCGTTACATGTTAGCCCTTTCAGGCTGTATTCAAATAGCAAAGACAGTAGTATGTATGTGAACAATGAGCAGATGGCCTTCTATAGTATCCAGATTCATGTTCCCCCAAACCCACCCCACCCCACTCCCCTTATCACAATAATGTATGTACTATGTATGATCCTAAAAAAGCAAAAATGTTCTCTGCTCTTTGGTAGTCCATAACCTCCTCATCACAAACTTTTGGGATCAGCTATATAAACAACTTTAGAACAACTATGCCTTTAATTTTGTAGCAATTCTAGTCATTACTTTAATTTCACTAAGAAACAGCTTAAATTATTTAAACCACAGTGATCAGAGAAACAAGTGGAGCTTTGAGAAATATGACAAAGTACCTCTTATTAGTGGTGGAAGTGCTACTCCCAAAACCAGCTAACAAATCATCAAACTCTTTGGCACTCTAATTTTGTAGCAATTCTAGTCATTACTTTAATTTCACTAAGAAATAGCTTAAATTATTTAAACCACAGTGATCAGAGAAACAAGTGGAGCTTTGAGAAATATGACAAAGTACCTCTTATTAGTGGTGGAAGTGCTACTCCCAAAACCAGCTAACAAATCATCAAACTCTTTGGCACTCGAGCTCGTACTACTCTTAGGCTCTGTTACCTTCTCATTCGACTTCAAATTCCCAAGCAGATCACCAAAATGTTCGTCCTTCATCTTTGGTTGTGGTGGCGAAGTCATTGTAGCAAAAACGTTGTCGTCAAATCTCACAGTGGATGCAGATTTTTCAGATTCCGATTTGCTCTTCAGTCCTGGCAATCCATCAAAAATATCCTCGTCGTACACTGGCTTGTCATACACCGGAACGGACGATGTCTTATTGTTGTTGTTATAGCTATTCGAATCATTGCCAGTATTGAAAATTGAATCGTAATTGGTATCATTCATCGACGAAGATTTACTGTTGTTATTACTAGACTTGGTGTATTTTGGAGGTCCACCGAAGACGTCTTTGTACAATAAACCATCAGAATCATCATACAACGGTGAAGATGACGATGATCGTACGGAAGAGGAACGACGATCTCCACCGTCGGATCTCATCGGAGCCGATTTTCCACCGGGTCTAAACCCGTAATCTCGAGTCAGCATATCTAGGTCATCCATCGAAGATATATATTCAAGCCGTTTCAGATCTGGACCGAATTACCCTTGAAAACACTGCAATTGCTGCTGGTATGATCTGAAAATGAGAAGAAATTGGAAGGCCAATACGGTCAACCGGAATCACAAAGCAGAAATGTGAATGATCAGAAATTGCATCAATATGAATAAATATCTATCTATCTATACATATGAATATATGTACGTATAGGTAGAGAGAGAAAATTGGTGAATTAGGGTTTGAAGAGGAGGAGGACTGAGTATCCGGTGACTGTTTCTCTCTCTTCTTTCTTCTTCTTCTTCCTCCGCCTCCGTCGTGCGCCTTCGTTTTCTTGTTTCTCGGCGATTCTTTATCTCAGTTGTTATTGATTGGGTTCATTTTCGTGGAAGAACCTTTTTTACTTTTTGGGCGAAATTTTGATTCTTTTTTGTTTAATTTGTGAAATTCTGATTCTAGCCTAATATATTGTTGGCTAGACATTAAAACGGTAACGTTGTAAGTATTTTTTTTATTTTAAAATTATAATTATGTATTTGATGTTTATGTAGTCAAGTGTCATTTAATCTTTTAAAAAAATTGGATCCTTAGTAATTTTCTTGTTATTGTTTTTTTTTCATTTATCATATTATTTGTGGTTTTTTTTATTTTTTTTCTATACTATTTTCTATAAATATATATTTTATGAGAGTTTATCGTAAATAATACTTTTAGATTTACAAGGTAAAATAATGTTGTATACCTATCATCCTTTTTATACCTATTTAATGTTGTATACTTATCATCATTTTTATACTCTATTTGTAAAACTATTTGATCTACTTTATTAGATTACGTTATATTTCAAAATATATTTTTTTTAGTATGAATTCAATTGTGTTAAGTCTCAAAGCACGAAAGAATTGTGAGTATTATTTCATTATTAAGAATACTGTATTTTTCTTCTGTAATAAGTGGTACAAGCTTATTCAACAAATAAATAATAATAACAATATATTTAGTAAAATCTCATAAAGTGAATATAAAGATGATAAAATATATATATACTTTGACGGATAGATAAATTATTTTTGTAAAAACCTCAGCTCTAAGTGAATTCAACAAATAATCAGATAAAGCAATATGAATGGGTTTAACAATAGATTTGATATTTTATATATTCAATTTGTTGAGATTAGATGTTACTGTTTTTATTGTAGTAGTTTGAAAAAACAATTACACTATCTATTTAAATGAGTATTATATTTTTGACACGAGCATGGTTGTTTGGTTGATTTGTTGACTACAATGACAACATATAGATTTCCATTTATTTTATTTATAATTAATAATTACTCCCTCCGTCCACAATTATTTGGCAGATATACTAAAAATAGATGTCCAAGATTAATTGTCAATTTAAACAATCAAGAAACAATTAATTACTTTTTTCCAATTCTGCCCTTAATGATAGTGTAGTTCAATTGAAAAGTTATGTAGACTTTTGATATTCTTGGTATAATAGGGTTATATTAGTCAAATTACATCTTTTATTAAATTTTTCTTGAGGGGTGTGCATGACCTTATCCTGACAAACAATTGTGGACGGAGGGAGTAATATAGAACATTAAATTGTAATTTATTTGTTTCTATGTTTTATAAGTCAATTTGCAATCAAAGAAAAGGTCTTCATGGTATTATTCTCCATTTACACGTCTATAGTTGCCACCAATAGTCAATTAATTCGCTTTTTTTGATCGAGACTTGAACTTAACAAAACTGGATCAAACATAAACTACAACCTAACCACAATTTATTTAATTTTTAATCTTTTATTGCATAATCAAATTTAAAATGAAAAAAGAAAAGAAAAGTGAAATTCAAACTCACATATATTATGTGAAACATCTAACAAATATTATGAGGGGTCGTTTGGATGATTGGAACACAAACAAATTATATCATAATTATATTGTGGAGATAAAATATCAAGGTTAAATAATGACGAGATTATAAATTTGGTATATATATATATATAATATATATATATATATATATATATATATATATACTAGTAAAGAAAGCCCGGGCGCTGCCCAGGCCCAACATTAATAAAGTTATATTGTTACTCTCTCCGTCCCATATTAGATGAGAATCTTACTAAAAATATTTTTTTCATATTATTTGAGCACTTATTAAATTAGGATATAATTAATTAATTCTTTTCCATTTTACCCCTACAATTAATATGACCATTTCTATATTGTATGTGTATTTTTTGTAACTCATTTCAATGTGCATTGATATAAACAAAGGGGAAAATGGTGAAATCTTCCAATGTATTAATGATTTCTTAATCACCGTGTAAAGTTGGAAGTGCCCATCTAATATGGGACGGAGGGAGTATAGTTTATGTATTGTTATAAAATTAGTAAAGATTGTTATAATATATTTTGCTCATAAGTGAGCTAATATAGAAACTTATTTGTCATTTGTCTTTTTAATTTCAATTTTAAATAATAAATAAATGTAGCGATAAGATTGAGGGTAGAATGAAGCATATCTTTCTAAATTTAAGTAAAAATAAATAGAGTAGAAGTAACATTAGGGTTATCGATAGGACGATTCATTCGGTTATTTTTTTAAAAATTATATCATTCAATTTTTCGGCTATTTTATAATGTATAACCAAAATTAAAATTTTAAAATCATCCCAATCCTAATTTATGTGACACAAGCAGTACAAAAATTAGTCTTTTTTTTGTTGTCTTGTAGATATTTTAAGTTATTATTTATTGTAAATTATAGTACTTTTTATTAAAGTTTTTAATAACATATGTTACTTTTTATGTTTGAGAGTTAAACCAACTTTTTTTTATATGTCTTTTAATTTTATATGTGTTTTGTCCTTTTCCATTTTGAAAAACCACTACTCTCTCCATTTTATTTTATATGTCATTTCTTTTTATAAATATATTGGTTATTCGCTCTTCTTATTGAAACACATGTTGACTTGTGGTGAATACTTATTCCATCTTCTTATCTTATTGGAACACATGTTGACTTATCGTGAATACTTATTCCCTTTTCTTATATAGTAATTCATTCGGTTATTTTAAAAAAAATTATATCATTCAATTTTTCGGCTATTTTATAATGTATAACCAAAATTAAAATTTTAAAATCATCCCAATCCTAATTTATGTGACACAAGCAGTACAAAAATTAGTCTTTTTTTTGTTGTCTTGTAGATATTTTAAGTTATTATTTATTGTAAATTATAGTACTTTTTATTAAAGTTTTTAATAACATATGTTACTTTTTATGTTTGAGAGTTAAACCAACTTTTTTTTATATGTCTTTTAATTTTATATGTGTTTTGTCCTTTTCCATTTTGAAAAACCACTACTCTCTCCATTTTATTTTATATGTCATTTCTTTTTATAAATATATTGGTTATTCGCTCTTCTTATTGAAACACATGTTGACTTGTGGTGAATACTTATTCCATCTTCTTATCTTATTGGAACACATGTTGACTTATCGTGAATACTTATTCCCTTTTCTTATATAGTAATTCATTCGGTTATTTTAAAAAAAATTATATCATTCAATTTTTCGGCTATTTTATAATGTATAACTAAAATTAAAATTTTAAAATCATCCCAATCCTAATTTATGTGACAAAAGCAGTACAAAAATTAGTTTTTTTTTGTTGTCTTGTAGATATTTTAAGTTATTATTTATTGTAAACTATAGTACTTTTTATTAAAGTTTTATATGTGTTTTGTCCTTTTCCATTTTGAAAAACCAATACTCTCTCCATTTTATTTTATATGTCATTTCTTTTTATAAATATATTGGTTATTCCCTCTTCTTATTGGAACACATGTTGACTTGTGGTGAATATTTATTCCCTCTTCTTATTGGAACACACGTTGACTTGTGGTGAATATTTATTCCCTCTTCTTATATAGTAATATATATATATGTTTGATTTATTCAATTAATTTCACATTTATTTCATGAACCAGAAAAGTATTTTCTCCCTTTTTTCTAACAAAAATAAAATAAATTTTGAAAGATGTATTTTGATTATTCAAGGGCAAGACACCTCAAGTTTCAGTTTCTTTCGTATAGATAGATTAAAGAAAATGATTGGAAATAAAAAAGTTTTTAAGTTTTTTTGAATCTTTGTTTCTTATGATCAATTGGTGCCCAGCTGTAATGGGTAAGATTGTTCAATCTAATCAATTGGTCCTTTTACTTTCGTTTGGATTTGGAATCAATTGGTGCCCACCATACAATAATAATATATTCAGTGTAATCTCACAAAATAACATGTGAAAAATATAAAATGTTAAGAGACTTTATTACTACTTTAGAGATAGAGAAATTGATTTTGATAGACCATCAGTTGAAGAAAAAAACAATCCAAAATAATGTACAATATTCTATTTTATTCAACTTTGTATAAATAGAGTATGAAGAGTATAGAATATTCACTAAGAAAATTGAATAAAATGTGTCAAATAAGTCTTATTTTTTATTTTTGGTGACATTGACTTAGTCAAAGAAGATCAATTCATGTTTTTTCTATTTTACTAAACTTCGTATATGTGATGGATAGGATGAGGAGATAATGCGAAAATAGTTCAGATATATGAATAAAAGATGCACATGTACACTTATCTAGCAAGGAAATGAGAGAAGTTAGCTATATATGGCAAGTGTAAGGAGAAATAGAGTTAGGTCAAAAAAATATCTAAAAATGATGAAGACAACCCTTGTAGATGGCAGAAAAATGAACACAAAAATTATTATGGCCCATGCAGGTCTCGAACCTGCAACCTTCGCGTTATTAGCACGACGCTCTAACCAACTGAGCTAATGGGCCTTGTTATGCTGAAGCACTCAAATGTCAAATTTAATCGTTTATTATTCCTCACAAAAACATTGGATTCTGGTGCCAGTCTGCCTACACACATTTTTATAAGTAGCCGTTGTTGTCCGCCTTCACCATTTCAAATTCGAACCAACAAATTAAAGCTATACAAAAAAACAAAATGCCATCGACAGCTCCATCACCTTTTCCCGACAATCAGATCCGCCGGCCATTATCTGGCCGGAAACCGCTTCAACCTAAGAATACTCTGGCAACTCCGGTTCCATCCAATTCAAATAAACCTGAAAAATGGATCGAAATCTCAGTAACTCAAAACTCAAACAAAGAGAATCTTCATCCAGATTTTTCAATTCCGAAAAAGGCAACTAATCCAATCAGCTGCATTCAGGATGAGCCGTTCGATTCATCGCTAGCTGAGGAGCTTAGTGCCATTCGTGAAAAGCTCGAGAGGCTGAAAGGCGATAAAGAGAAGACGGAGAAGATGTTGAAAGAAAGGAATTTGATGCTGGATTTGCAGATGAAAGAGCTCTTAAACAGAGGGGAGATGCAGAAACAGCTTGAGCTTGAAGTTGATCGGCTTTTCCGATTGAATGAGCTCAGATTATCCTGCACGGTAACACTATTTTTATTCTGATTGCTTTCAGGTGAACTTAAGTCTGATAAAAAATGGAAAACTAAAAAAAATCCAAATCTGTTTTTGTAATAAAAATCAATTAATAATAAAAAAATTGAATCTCAAAAATTTTATTTTGTAATTAGAGATTTATCTTAGATGAAGATGCAAGAAATTTAAAATATAAACAGCTTGAGCTTGAAGTTGATCGGCTTTTCCGATTGAATGAGCTCAGATTATCCTGCACGGTAACTCTATTTTTATTCTGATTGCTTTCAGGTGAACTTAAGTCTGATAAAAAATGGAAAACTAAAAAAAATCCAAATCTGTTTTTGTAATAAAAATCAATTAATAAAAAAAAAATTGAATCTCAAAAATTTTATTTTGTAATTAGAGATTTATCTTAGATGAAGATGCAAGAAATTTAAAATATAAATCCTATTATAAGTTGATTTTTTGAATGATTTTCTTGTTTATGGTTGCGTGAAACTCAATGAAATGAACATGATTACCCTCGAGGGCGGATCTAGAGGGCCACGAGGGTGTTCACCCGAACCCCTCTGAGAAAATTACAACATATATATTGGTGTTTTTTTACACCAATAATTGTTTTTAATGTAAATATTTATGGATTTTGAATCGCCTGAACACGAGTCAAGAGGTTGACGTTTAGGGGGTTCAAAATTCACCCTGAGGTTTTAAGTTCAAATTGAGGCACGATGATATAGGTATAGAGAATTTGAAGAATGAACTGTTTCACATTGAGATGAAATTGATTGGTGGTGAATGTATATTGCAGCAAAAAATTTCTCCAATTCGAACGCTCAGGGAGAAGATAGAAGAAAAGAAGATAAAGGGTGATCATCTAAAGGCAAGTAGAACATTTACTAGCTAATCTCCTCTGCTACAACAGAGCTAAAATAAAATTTGATTTATTGTTTCTTTTGTTCACATTGATATGGAAAATTTATATTTTCTTATAGGAGCTGAATTACGATGAAGAAGATGAAATCATGACCGATAGCTCATCGGATAAGGACTCAAATGCATAGGGAATGAATTTACAGCTATAGTCACAAAAGACAATGATTTGCATTTTCCAAAAATCTCCTGCAACACAGCATTTTCCTTTTCATACAATTCGAACCTTCAACATACTAGTTGTTGGCTAATTGTCTCATGTTGAACTACCAGTTTGTTGTATAAATATATTGGTTTTATCAATGTTTGTTCCTTGAAATTATTCTGTTGTTTTTACTGTCTATCGCGATTGATCTGTGCTTAACCATCTCAAGTTCATACTTGAGAACTCCTGTTTTCCCCTGTATGACATAACCTCTGGCACCACAGCACTTACAGCTCTAATGTTCGGAACATTAGTATCTCTGCATCTATCTTTTTTCATCTTTGTGTTCTTCATCTGATCAATTTCTCTTGTTGAAATGAAAGATAATCCCCGAGTTCTACTGAACTACTGCTGAAGAACTCGGTTAGTATCTTGGGTCGGATTGGATGAACAAGTTTGTAAAGTTACAATCAATTTAAATTGGTCTTGTAAATATTGTATTCAACAAATATTAAGTTCTGGAAAGAATTGGCTGTTAGTATTATGTAATGTGTGTAGAAAAAATACAAAAGAAAATCTTCAAAAAACAAGAAAAATAAACAATAATATTACATGAATGAAACATAACAAAAAAAAAAAAAAGATTTCTACTTTCTCTTCCACATCCTGATCTCAAGCATTAAAGCAGTGATGAATAAAATAACCAAAACAACAGAAAAACCAGCGTTCCAAGAACTTCCTGCATTTCCTAAATGGATACCATAGAAAACATTTATTGTTGCCAAAAGTATCAATACTCTCCCTGTAATGTAATGGTACCAATTCCAATATTTTCTTATTTTTGATTCCTTGTCTGGTCTCACCAATATTGCAATAGCCTATCCAATAAAGAAAAACAGCCAAAATGAATATCGATAAATCAAAATCATCAATGTAATTTTTGTAAGTCGAGTCAACTTGAGCGTTGAGACAAACCTGCAAGCAACCTAGAAGAAGAATGAAGATGCCAAGGCCTTTGTGTCTATTGACATTGTTCTGAAGACGACTATTGAGAACGAGTCCACTGATAACACCCGCGAATCCTAGGATAAACCCTAACGATTGAATAGTTATGTGAGAGTAAAACCAGATTGGATCATATTGCCTCAAGTATCTAGCTGCCATGACCCCAATTGGCATGAGAATTCCCCATCCAAACATATTTAGAAGTCCATGGCTTCTCCTCAGGTTTGCATAAAGGGTCTTTGTTTCACTTTGACCTGTTTTACAACAACATAACAAGCATATGAAATTAATACACAATACATAAAGCAGTAACTAAGTTCACGATCAAATATTTAGTGTATTTCTCAATACATAAACTGCGTTTAAGCAAAAAATTATTGGGTTCACATGAACTCGTAACGTATAAGCTACTTTCGCCCCTACTTCTAGCCCATTTTTATGTGACAATATTTGAGCAGCCATGAAGTTAAGATGCATACAGCATAGCAGAAGATTTTTGACACGCAAGTTAATTTCTACAAGTACTAAAATTACATTGTTTACATTTTCATTTTCATTATAATAACAAGGTGAATTTTTGTATCAAGTATGTCCTAACGAATCATGTCATCATCTTTTCCCAAACATAGAAATGTGACGCTCTTTTTAGGATGAGTTAAAAAAAAAAGTGGTACTTAAAAGAGGATGGAGAGAGTACTTAAAAGGATTCAATCAAACAAATATTTTATATTTTAAAAAAAACAGGAAAAAGCATAAGCTATATCTACCCAATTAAAATAAAATTCAGCATCATGCTATTATTGAATCCAGTTCAATCAACAAACTAGACATTATTATATTAAGATGTTTTACCTACTACTTCACCATAGTACTTTAATTTTCTTCTTTCCCAACTGAGATTTGTTTTGTCTTAAAAGAAATTAAAATACACATTTAGTTTGTTAGTCATGAGATGCCAACTATTTTGGCTTATACAAATAGTTGATTGATTGAATTGTACTATTGAGATTAGGAAGCCCTTTTTTTTTTCTTAAAGAAAACTTAACAAACAACATTGGCTTCCAACCACAAAAAAATGTGGTGCGGTGTATGAGACTGCTTCTTCCTTAATTATAAATCTCGAGTTCGAGTGCTAGATATGAAAAATCTCTGGTAAGAAGTGTTACCCCGAATCAAGCCCTATCTGATACAAATAATTAATCGAACTCCAAAATAAATATCAAACCTCTTCCACTTCCTAAAGTCAAAGACGTAAAAACGACATATGTTTGTTGGTACTTAAAACATTATTATTGTTATGACTAGAATATAAAGTAATTGATACATTTGTTGGTGCAGGGCAACTATCTTCTTACTCTTTTAGACCAATTATGATTGCCTTCATTAGAAGCTGCTCGTGGAACCCACCCACCACTACTAGTCTCCCTACTAGAAAGACTTTTTCTTTTTTTGGGATATAATTCAAAGTAGTCATATTCTGGATTGTTGTTGAAAAATGATCAAAACTTCACAAGTTCATGAAAAATTAGGCAATTTTTTATTCAAATATCATGACTATATCTTAGATTTTACACTTACTAAAGTTTGAAATTCATGGCAATGTTATAATATTGTTGTATCAAAATTGTTATTTTTCAACGAACTGTTAGATACTGGCTGGTTTATTTTCCAAAAATAGTACGCAATGTGGCAAGATAGTAATTTTGTCATTTTTTCTCTTCACTCGGTGTTTGGTATTTGGATTCAAGTTCCAATTATGAATTTGCATTGCGTAAGACGAGGAAACACTTCTCAGTTCATACATGGATTTTTCATACCAAGGATGAATCGAACCTGAAGGGATACACAACTATTAAGTAGAATAATCATATTCAACCCGCCACTATTTTTCAATGGTCCGTCATAGTAATAGATTCACAATACCAACTAATACTAATCAACTTACAAGGGGCCTCTTTTTTTTTTTTTTTTTTTATGACGGTGGTGTTTGATCAATTTTCACATACTTCGACTAATTTCATGGAATACCTATCACCTTCTGTTAATAGCATGTATCGAGTAACTTTGTCCACCAAAACTAGGACACGTGAGAAGAATTACCTAGTATTTTTATCTCTATGAAATTTCAACCTAAAACCACTCTCAACGACTTTATTGATCACCAAGTCACCACCGTTGGTGCAACTAAGGAAGAGACTTTTTGATTTGTTTATTTTTTTTCAACAAAATTTACTTTAAAAAAACAAAATACTCCATGAGAGAGCATTTTTAAAACATTTGTGTGATTTTACATTATATCAAAATTTGAAATAATTTGTGTGATATAAGACAATCAAATTAAGTCCATACAATAACAAGACAATAAATTTCGAACTTCATCCATTCACTAACCTGTGTTGTAATCCAAGGAAGTAGATGTATGATCCTGGTGTTCCGTCAACCGGTAATCGGCGGTGGACGGCAGTATTCCCGACGGCCCGACGGAGTAAATGAGCCGATTACTGGGCATTTCAGTGTTCAACTGAAAGGCCAAATAGATTCTCGAGTTTTCAGCTACGACGGAGGATGTAAAGTTGACAAGCTGGAGATTTCCTTCATCAGGCAACACCTGATCGGAAATTCAAAATCTAAAGTTAAGTCGATTCAGAATAAATATGATATTATTATACGTATACATTTAAATTTAAAAAAAATTATACATACATAATTCGAGCAAAAAACAATGGTAACCAGTCCTAGATCGGACTAGAAACATACCTGATTCGGCGATTGACCGCCGAGAAAATACTTCTTCATAGTGGCAGTTCCGTCATTAGAGACCCAGCCAACAATTGCAGTTGAGCCAACCATTTTTTCCCTTTTCTGAAAATCCCATAGCAATATATGAATTTGTGTTTGGTGCTGAGAGAACATAACTCCATACATTTGTATCTGTTCTCATATACTTGAAACAGAGAAAAAAAAATAAGGAAGAAAATGTTAATGAGATATCACTACTGAAAAAAAAATCCCTAATCTACTATCGAAAATTAGCGATTTCTGATAGTAATAATGAAGGAAATTGTACTCTGAGGATGTAGTCTTGTTGACTCCATACTGTAAGACAATGGAAGGAAGTGGTATCGAAGAGAATTTCGCTTTTAAGTTTGAGATTCGAATTGCACGAATCTGTACTGCTGCCTTGAGAATTTACTGTCGAAATTTGGGAACTGATAAATATTATTTGAAAGATGATGAAGAAGAAGGAGGCAGAGAATTTGAAAGATGCCTTCATCTTTTCAACTTTTTTCTCTCTCACACTCTGTTTCTTTGTGGCAAATAAGTGGGAGAGATGATTGTAATGGGGAAGTAGTGGCCTAGTTGGTTAAGTGCATGGTGGTTATGTAATCATATATGTACGGGTTGAATTATTCATTTATTTGTTGATTCAATAAATGAATCAAATATTATAATTCAACATGTCAAAATGTAACATAATTTTATATGTACAAAATCAAATTTGAAGATTTGGAATCTATTTATATATAATAGGAGAAGAAAAAACGACACGTGTTAGCACTACAATTTTTCTTGAATTTTATTATCTTTAGTTAATTTAAATAATAAATTCAATTTAAATAGCTTAATTATCTTTTGTTAATTTAAATAATATATTCAATTTAAAATATATATATATATATATATATATATATATATATATATATAACAGTTCTTTTTTATAAAAAAAAGAAGCAGTTATATAAAATAGTTTAAAGTTACCGTTTATTAACTTTAAAAGCAATATTTATGCAATGTACAAAATTGTAAATAAATACATTATTATACAAACATAAAATTATAAGAATCTATCTATATATAATAGGAGAAGAAAAAACATCACGTGTCAGCACTACATTTTTTCTTGAATTTTATTATCTTTAGTTAATTTAAATAATAAACTCAATTTAAGTAGCTTAATTATCTTTTGTTAATTTAAATAATATATTCAATTTTAAAAAAGAAAACAAAAATATAAAACAGTTTTTTTTTATAAAAAAAAAACAGTTATATAAAATAGTTTAAAGTTACCGTTTATTAACTTTAAAAGCAATATTTATGCAATGTACAAAATTGCAAATAAATATATTATTATACAAACATAAAATTATAAGAATTTTTATGTTACCATTTCATTCCTTTGAATAGTTTAAAACTTTAATTAATTTTTATTATATAAACATGTACTCTTTAAAAAAAATTCAACATATAAAAAACCTAAGTAACCAATTAGAAATTTTGATGCATTTTCTTATAAAATTATTTTTACTAATTAATAATTAAATTTAAATTTGCGGTTAAAAAACTGTTCAATACACACTCCTACTTCTACACAATCTCTAAATCTATCTAATTATCTATTCGTTTTTTTTAAAAAAATATTTTAAAAATAAAAAATAAAATTTTAACTACAAATAACTGTCCCTAAAATTCCTCACCCACTTGCTTAACTTCCTATTCCCAAAAAAATCAACAGTATCATTCAGTAAACTTAACAATATAATTCAGTCAGTATTTTCTTTGGTTTTTCTGGTGAAAAAAATAAATGTATCTCAATAAAGGAGAGTCAAAGCAATGATAATCCTTATCATTCATTCATGGAAAGGTAAGTGTTTGCATAGTTCCTCTATTTTTCTTTTGTTTTATGTTGCTACATTAACAATAACTGCACTTTATTTGGAAAGCTCTAGATCTTAAAGATGATCAGTTGAAAAAAAAAAAATCAAAGAAAGAGGATCGTTTAATGAAGATGGGATCAAGCAATTTTGGTGTTGAATATATGTAGTTGAAGAAGGAGAAATTTATATGCAGATGAGTGATGATCGTATTACAGATTAATATTTTTTTCTTATTGTCACCAAACTTGAATTCATTTTCTTCATTCTAATTTTATTCATTTTATTTTTAATATGAATTGAAAGTTTGAATTATAAATTGAAAGTTGATCTACATTGTCATGCAATTTATTTATTTATATAAATCTTTACTAACATTTGTTAAAAAAATTTGTTCTTTTCAATTTAACAAACAAATAAAAGAGAATTAAAGAAAGAAGGAAAGAAAAGAAGATAAACAGAAAAAAAGAGAGAAAATAAATGCAGATAACAAATTCATAAGTAAGGAAGAATAACAAACTGATTCATATTTCATAACTTGAATTGTACTTTGTTTAAATTTAGAGAGTTTGATTCTAATTTATGTGTTGTTTTGAATCTTTGATAGTGTTTATAATTGATGAGTTGCAATAAAATCTAATAACATATAGTTGGACTTCTTAGAATAAAGAAATATCAATCATATTCAAATTACAATAAAGTAGAAAATTATTGAGGAAGAAAATTTGAGGTTGGAGAGGCCAAATTTTATATACTTTTGGCGAAGTTAAGATGAAAGTCAGACATTTGAATATACTTTCGTATGTGTAAAGGTACTCATTTTCTTGACAGATTTATAATATTTTATTAATATAGAAAAAAAAATCAAATTTTGTAAATGTATAGGTACTCATTTTCTTTGTTTCTCACTCTTTTATATATAATAAAAAAAATACTGTTTCATTTTCATACAAATATTTTTAATAATGCGTAAAAGTTATTATTTTTAAAATCTTAATTAGTTATTATAATAAGTATACTTGACAGATTTATAATATTTTATTAATATAGAAAAAAAAAATCAAATTTTGTAAATGTATAGGTACTCATTTTCTTTGTTTCTCACTCTTTTATATATAATTAAAAAAAATACTGTTTCATTTTCATACAAATATTTTTAATAATGCGTAAAAGTTATTATTTTTAAAATCTTAATTAGTTATTATAATAAGTATACTTTTATTTTTTACAGTAAAAAGTAAAAAGGAAAAGCATAATATTATTAATTATTAATCATTAAAAGGGAAAGAACGGAAAACTGTAAATAATGGAAACATTTGCCATTCATCGAAGTAGTAATACATAATTAGATTAATTAATAATTAGTTATAATTTAATATTCACAATTTTTTATTTATAAACAATCAATATTAATAATTGTTTTTATTGATTTCAAATGAAATTTAAGATATGTGGGTTGTGCAACGAGATTTTATTATAAAGGTATAAAATTTTATTTGTCCATCTTGCAGATTTCCTCAACTAGATATTTAAGTTATATACATTTTACATATGTACGGACTCTATTTTGTGGGTAATTATCATTTTTTATATAAAATATTTAAGCTAACTTTTCTCAGCTAATTATCATTCTTTATACATTGTTAAATAATAATAATAATAATAATAATAACAATAATAATAATAATAATAATAATAATAATAATAATAATAATTCATATATATATATAATAGGAGAGGTTATAGAGTGTGTTATTTCTTCTTTTTTGGGGGATGTTTTCATAGTTATATTAATAATTAATAAGAATTTATTTATTATTTTCAATAATAAATAAAATTATTATTTTTTGGCAAATTTTATGTTCTTTATATAGTATTTATTTAAATTCAAAGATAAAAATTCAAATTTGGAGGTCAACCAATTTTTATACTTATTTTTTGGTATAGTTTTATATTGCAACTATAAAAATATAAAAAAAGAATGAAAGATAAAGTTTATTAAAATTATTTTACAAATAAAGATAAATGTTACTAATTATAATTAATTTTAAAATTTTGAATTTGAATGGGAAGTTACCATTGATCTTTTAAAATTTGAATCGAAAACTAACTCTATACTAGATAAAGCCAAATTTTAATCTATATTTTCCTATATAAACTAATTTTCCATCAAAATTTTTATTTTATTCTCTACATATAAAAATATATAAAAAAAAATTGAAAGATAAAGTATTTTTAAATTAGTTTACAGATAAAGATAAATTATATTATATATAATTAATTGTTTTAATTTTTAATTTGAATGGGAAGTTACCATTGATTTTTAAAAATTTGAATCGAAAACTAACTCTATATTAGATAAAGCCAAATTTCAATTTATTTTTTCCTTCCATCAAATATTTTAATTTTATTCTCTAAATATAAAAATATAAAAAAATAAATTTGAAACATAAAGTTTATTAAAATTACCTTACTGATAAAGATAAATTTTACTAAATATAATTATTTTTTTGAATTTTGAATTTGAATGGGAAGTTACCATTTATTTTTTAAAATTTGAATCGTAAACTAACTCTATACTAGATAAAGCTAAATTTCAATCTATTTTTTCCTATATAAAGTAATTATTCATCAAATGTTTTTCATAAAAAAATCTAAAACAAAAAAATAACATAAAAAACTGATTTATAATAATTCAAAATACCATCAAACATGCACAATATAACCAAAATTTTAATTGAAATCATATTGTCAGACTAATCCTAAATATTTGCTCCATTTTGCTCTTCCTCTATAGCAAACACGTTCATGCCACCCTTTTTATAGCGTATATTATATTAAGAGGAAATAATTATAGGCAACTAAATCAATAGACTCTTTGACTTTCAATTTGAGTATTTCCTCAACCTACTAATAATTAATTATAATTAGTAGTCTTATAATAAGTTTTAACACTACAATTTAACTATCACTTACTACACACAAAAAATAAATTATGATTGAATTAAAAAAAATTAAATTAAAATATAAAATAAAAATAAAAGAGATAATGTTAGTTCAGTTGAGGATTTTGAGTAGTCAAGTGCCTCCTTATTATTTCAAATTACTAAATCGATTGAGCGTATTTATTAGTTTTAATTTTGTTTAAAAAGAAAATGTATGACTAAGGTTATTTAAGTGGAGTGATACTGAGAAAATGATCAACAAATATTTTATTATTATTTTCATTATATAATTTTTTTAATTTAATATTTTTTAAATGCTATGTTTTTAATTAAATTCCTATCATGCTTAAATTTTTTTATGTAATATTTTTATAATATGAATTTTAGATTTTATAGTTGATGTATATTCTTTGCAACTTGAGAATTTTATGATAAATTTGTATCATATTTGATCTTTTTTCATAAATTACAAGTGTTTAAGATGTGTCAAGAAGTACGGAAAAACTTGCTTTGCAAATCATCTCATAAATATGCAATAATAACTCATACATTAATAGGTTTCACTCATTGATATACTAATTTACATTAAAAAATTTGAACACATGATGTATAACATAATTACTTTCTTTAATATTATCCGCGCAACGCGCGGGTACGTATACTAGTTATGTTAATTTGAAGGAGCAAAGTTGGATCAAATTAAATGATGATTCGTTATTTGATTCGAGCAAACACAAAAAAAGTAAAAGTCATAGCATGTTAATTGAATTAATCTATTTTTACCACAATTAAATTTGATTCAATTTATTCCTTTAACGCCTCTAATTAATTTATATATTCTAATTAACTTAGATTTGAGACTTGGTTCATTGATTGACTAACATGATGTCTCAAAGTACCAATATTAAATAAAAATGGAATCATTAAGTACTATCTTGATGTAAAGATTACTTATGTATCTTCCTTCTTACTTAGGCATTTTGATTTTTGAATGAGAATCACAATAATGAATATTTGATGGTGTATAAGGACTGATCAAATTAAAAGTAACATATTAATCAGTTTTCTTTGCTGTGACACTATAAAATTAACTTATTAACTTTTGTTCGATAATTTACAAATTTTAGAAAAAATATAAATTGTACAAGAGAAGTCTAATTGGACGAGCTCAATTAAGAATACATTAACAGAAAAAATAATCTCCATTTTGAAATACCAAATGGTGGTGCACCAACACAATCACACTTACACGTAACATAAACATAATTAACTAGCAACTCAACCAAAAATATCCTCGTACTTGTCTATAGCCAAGTTTCTTATACCATATTATCATACTAACTACATATAACTTGATAAATGCTACAAAATGTGTCCAAACGACAAGAGGCCACAATTTTCATGTAGCAAATTATTGTATAAATTTATGACATCAAGCTTTATTAGAGAAAAATAATAATAACAAAAAACAAACTATTAAATGGATGGGGTCTAATTTTTTATATTTAACATCTATGAAATACATTATTCACGGAAAAGGAAAAAAAATTATCCTACACATACTATAATTCACATGATACAACCTACAACACATTTTATAGGCGTTTTGACCTTAATTTTTTTCCCACTTTTTTTTGGAAGTATATGCAATTTTAAAGAATGGTCAATTTTGATGAACCATTACAATTACTAATGCAACTATTCTTTGCGTCTCTTTTTAAATTACTTACAAAAAATTAAAACAACTTTAATTTCTATTCATTTCTAAACACAATTTTAATCCTCTTTATATTTTTTTTATTTGAAAACAATTATTATCATCTTATAACTCTATTATCCAAAAGTTTATTAGTTTTTTTTTTATAGTAAAAGTGAGAAATTAATCCGAAAAAAGTGAATTAGAGTAATTTTTATGACCAAAGTACTCTAAAATTTTCCACGAAAACATAGTCAAAATGTCAAATGGGCAAAAACGTCAAAAGAAAAGTATTGGCCATCGACTAGGGTTTTAGTGAAGTATAAAACCAAGCTCCGCAGCGGCAGTCCCTTTTCTCACATTAGTTTCTTCTACTCCCCACTTCCCCCTCACGGCCGTCGGCGGAGGCTAATCGAGGAGAAACAATGGTGAGATTCACTAATTTGAGCTTCTTTACAGATCCCGTGCTGCATTTTGTGGTTTCGTTTTACACTTTCCGAAGCTTTGTTGTTGTTGTTTAGTAGTTGATAGTTGGAATAGAAAGAGTAGAGAGTGCTACATTTTGGTTATACAACTTTCTCAACGTTTATGCTGAAGCTTTTTCCTGGTTCTAAGAGTAATCGTGTCACAGTGTTTGATTTTTTTGGAGGATTATAAGTCTCTGTTTGTGGTGTTTACTGTTTATAACTACATACATTGAGTTTTCATTTCTGCTCCATCAGTTCTAAAAAGAATCTGTTCCTTCCTCTTTGGGCTCCGGTTTATCAATATTCGGTACGAATATTTAGAGATTTACCAGATTTTGCTCGTATGAAATATGTCTACAGTTGTGCACAAATCTCTTGGAATCCTGTCTAATCTGTTAGGATTGGACTATATGTGTAACTATTTTGGTATAGTCTTTAGATATTGTGCAAAAATCTCTACTTTCTTTTATATGCTAGGTTAATTTGACAACATAGAAATAATTTTTTTGGTTGTTGCATAGGGATGCTTTACTATTATTCAACTATATTACCTAGAAAAAGTAGACAGGTTAATAAAAATATCAAATGTACCTTGATCCAAAACTTGTTGAGATTTAGGAAAGAATTATCATACTTTTCCGTTCTATCTTGACTCATGCTTCATATAGTTTTTTGCCTTACAAAACCATATAGTGTTTCTAATATACGGGAAGATTTCTGCATTTTCTACCAACAAATAAATTGTACACAAACTAAAAGTTTTTTAGGAAAAACTGTCCCTAATGTGAATGTACCAGCACAACTAATCTTTATGATGCATGTTCTTCTGCTTGACACTGTGAATAAATTATGTTGCAGGCCTTCATCAAAGTCCAGAAGACAAGGGCTTATTTTAAGCGTTTCCAGGTCAAATTCAAGAGAAGGAGAGGTATAGCTTGTATTCTTATAATTCCTTTTTTTTGTTCTCAACCTAGGCAATTCACTATCTGATTGTTTTCAAATTTTTATTATCTTGCAGAGGGGAAAACAGACTATAGAGCCAGGAATCGTTTGATCAATCAGGACAAAAATAAGTACAACACTCCAAAATATCGTTTGGTTGTCCGATTTGTATCCTAATACTTTTGTTTTACTGTAAAATATTATGTACATGGTATGGTTTCCTCTTGGGATTTTGTTTATTGATTTGACATGTATCGTTCCTTTTAATATTACATAGACGGTTCATGAAATTGTCATAGTGAACTTGTGTCACATGATTGATAGTGGCAATTGGGATCACCATGAATCTATGTTGTGGGTCTGGTCAATCTGTAATATTGAAATTATGGGCACAATAGCTGCACTGGTCCTTCACTTTGCTTCCTTAACATTTTTTCTAGACTAACAAGGACATAATTGCACAAGTTGTGTCTGCTAGTATTGCTGGTGACATGATTCTTGCTTCTGCTTATGCTAACGAGCTGCCTCGTTATGGCCTCAAAGTTGGACTGACTAATTATGCTGCTGGTACTTTCACACAAGCTATTCTAATTGTTTGGTTATCTCACTTGAAGTTCTGTAGTTCTTATTGAACTGTTAACTCATTTACATTCAAATTTAGCCTACTGCACTGGACTTCTTTTGGCACGGAGAGTTCTCAAAAAGCTTGAAATGGATGAGGAGTATGAAGGAAACCTTGAGGTAATTGCAGATGTGCTCAATTTTATGGGTGTTTTGTCCTGTTTGGTAGCTGTAGCTTCTATTTGCCTGCTGATTTTTCAAATCTTTACAGGTCAATGGGGAGGATTACTCCGTTGAACCTGCTGAAAGCAGAAGGCCTTTCCGTGCTCTCTTGGATGTTGGCCTTTTGAGGACTACTACAGGAAATCGTGTTTTTGGTGCTCTCAAGGTATAAACCTGCTTTTGGTATTGGTGCTGCATCTCATTTTTTATGTCAATGCTTGATTGTGCATAGAGTTCTAAGAAATAAATATTTTCGACACTTGAGCAGATGATACATAGCATGTCAAAGTATCTTTAATAATCTTTTGGTATGCGAAATGCCTTATCTCTCCTATGAGATCAAGCAATTAAAGGTAGGCGTTACGAGACCCGGAATGCAATTGTCCAAGGGTATTAATGTCTGGTGTGCTTTCTGATTTTTAGAATGTGGACTTTTCTAAGTTAACAGGAGTCTGCTCTGCTGTCCAAAACCCTTTCTTTTATCTTTTGAGATCTGAGATGGTTTCTTTCGTGCCATGTTACTGTTCATATTTACAATGGATAATTTGTGCCATATGACCTTCAATATGTTTTAAAATCAAATGCAATTCTTTGCTTGGTTGGATTCAGGGTGCGTTGGATGGTGGACTTGATATTCCTCACAGTGAGAAGAGGTTCGCTGGATTCAGCAAGGATTCCAAGCAACTTGATGCTGAAGTTCACCGCAAGTACATATATGGTGGCCACGTTGCTACATATATGAAGGTAAATAGAATGGTTATATGGAATCCTTTTATAGTTTACTATCATCATCAAATTCATAGAAATGCATAATTGAGTATTATCTATGTTATTTCTTCATCTAGGTACACCCCAATGTCTATTATGCTAAACCTCTTCCTTCTTTTTGCAGACTCTGATTGAAGATGAACCAGAGAAATATCAGACACACTTTAGTGAGTACATCAAAAAGGGTCTTGAAGCTGATGGCCTTGAGGAGATGTACAAGAAGGTTCATGCTGCCATTCGTGCTGATCCAAGCCCAAAGAAATCTGAGAAGCAGCCTCCTAAACAGCACAAGAGGTATAAACTTGTCTTTAGATTGATTATCTCGGTTCTCATTTTTATTTGTTTCTCGTTTTTATTTAAAAACAATTCCTTGCATTGGGATGTATTTGAAGTTATCAAGCATTTTACTTAATGGGTTGGGTGGTGGATTTTCATTTCCCATTTGTCATTGAATATGAAATATGCAGTTGATGCTCATCTTGGTTCTTCATTTCTAGAATGCCATGTGGGACAAACTATAGTATAGCATGTCTTCTGTCTGTAGCAATTAGTATGCTAATATTGTCTGTTTTACTGTAACCCTATAACTATTCAAGGTTATAGGAAAAAAAAATTCTCTTTTCCTGTCTATTCCGCATATTCATTTTTTGATTCTTTTGCAGGTATAATCTGAAGAAGCTAACATACGAGGAAAGGAAAGCTAAGTTGATTGAGAGACTGAATGCTTTGAATTCAGCTGCTGGAAATGATGACGATGATGAGGATGACGAGTAAACGGCATTGCAAGAGTCTTGAAATATTATTGTTGCTTATGTTCTTGTTATACTCTGTTTTTGCTTCCTTATTGAGTTCTCAGTTTTGCATGCTCTGTAGAATGATAATTTACCAATTTGAGAATGTTCTAAATTTTTATACTCACTCAGCCTTATAAATCTGGCATGTGGATGAATATTATGTCGCTTGCAAGGTAATCTTGCCTACTTATTATTGCCTTGGCAATGAGTTGTTGGATTAATCCAGGCATTTTCTTCACAAATTATTTGTGTTGAATGTTGTCTCATTGTCTAGTTAGTTGTGTGCTGTTTTCTCCTAGTTCTTCTTGGTATTTTGCCTAATTTAATCTCAATTTATCTGTTGTTTTGCTTAGAGAATACGTCTCTTATTTGTCCTTGAATATGTTATATTTTAGCTTTCTTCTGGTGGATACTACGGTCACTAATTAAAACTCATTTTGTGTTCACAAACTTGTCGATGAGTCTTGTATGGGATTCCATTTCCAAATGCCAAATATTAACTATGGAAAATCGTCAGATATATCTCTTTACTATCAGTAATTGTTTAAATTTATACGAACACGCGGTGAATTTAGTTAATAACCCCATCTCCAATTTTAAATTTTCAATCCACTTTACAAACTCACCCATATAACCCAACCCCAGATCCCTAATAAATCATTTAATTAAATACTTTGTGTGGCGACTAACAGATTTGTTTGATGACAATTTTACTAATGCATATAACGTTTGGATAAAGTGTATTAGTTTATCTACCGTCCAAATAACAAGTATAGAGAAAAATATCAATGGCGACACCAACTTTTGTTGTAAAATTGGACTTTTGGTGATTAGGCAATGATTTTAACCTATAATCCTTGTCGTATGAAGCTGGAACACCCGCCAAAGCATGATTTTAAAAGTTGATGGCTTGTCTCCTCCTTCACCAACATTTAACGACTCAATTTCGTGCTGTTTCATCAACTCTTGGATATAAATGGATGGAACATTACCCTGGACGATTTACAACACTTGCAGCAGCAAACCAAATGCACCCAAACAACTACAGGAAAACTTTTTCCCATTTATACCAAGAATGTGCAAAACACTGCATCCAGGAACCAGGCAGGCAAGCCCATGCTCGGATGATAATTTCTGGGTTTCAACCCACTGTTTTCGTCGCTAATTGTTTGATTCAAATGTACATAAAATGCTCCAACTTGGGTTATGCTGATAAAGTGTTTGATAAAATGCCTCTAAGAGATACGGTTTCTTGGAATGCTATGATTTTTGGGTATTCCATGGTAAGTGAATTGGAGAAGGCACAATTAATGTTTGATTTGATGCCTGAAAGAGATGCAATTTCATGGAATTCTTTGATTTCCGGGTATATGCAAAATGGTAATTATGGGAAATCTATTCAAACTTTTCTGGAAATGGGAAGAGATGGTATTGCTTTTGACAGAACAACTTTTGCTGTTATTTTGAAAGCTTGTTCGGGTATTGAAGATTCTTGGTTAGGGGTGCAGGTGCATGGGTTGGTCGTCAAATTAGGTCTTGCTACTGATGTGGTGACAGGGAGTGCAATGGTGGATATGTATTCGAAATGCAAGAGATTGAATGAGTCAATATGTTTCTTCAATGAGATGCCTGAAAAGAACTGGGTTTCTTGGAGTGCTCTGATAGCAGGTTGCGTTCAAAATAGCAAGTTTGCTGATGGATTACACCTCTTCAAGAATATGCAAAAAGGAGGAGTAGGAGTGAGTCAATCTACTTATGCTAGTGTCTTCAGGTCTTGTGCCGGGTTATCAGACTTAAAATTCGGTTCTCAATTGCACGGTCATTCATTGAAAACTGATTTTGGATCTGATGTCATTGTAGCTACGGCCACTTTGGACATGTATGCCAAATGTAACAGTTTGTCTGATGCTAAGAAGGTATTCAACTTGTTGCCAAACCATAATTTGCAATCCTATAATGCCTTGATTGTTGGGTTTGCTCGAGGTGATCAAGGATATGAAGCTGTAATACTATTCCGGCTTTTGCTGAAGTCTTATCTTGGGTTTGATGAAATAAGCCTATCTGGTGCATTTAGCGCATGTGCAGTATTCAAAGGGCATTTAGAGGGAATGCAACTACATGGTGTAGCTTGTAAGACCCCCTTTTTGTCCAATGTTTGTGTCGCAAATGCCATTATGGACATGTATGGCAAATGTGAAGCACCACAAGAAGCTCTACGTTTGTTTGACGAAATGGAAATAAGAGATGCAGTGTCTTGGAATGCAATAATTGCAGCTTACGAGCAGAATGGACATGAGGATGAAACTTTGATACTATTTTTTCGGATGCTTAAGTCAAGGATGGAACCAGATGAATTCACTTATGGTAGCGTTTTAAAGGCCTGTGCAGCTCGTCAAGATTTTAACACTGGCATGGTGATCCACAATAGGATCATAAAATCAGGGATGGGGATGGAGTGCTTCATTGGGAGTGCTATAATAGATATGTACTGTAAATGTGAAAAGGTAGAAGAGGCAGAGAAACTCCATGAGAGAATGAACGAACAGACAATCGTATCTTGGAATGCAATCATATCGGGCTTCTCATTGCGTGAACAAAGTGAGGAAGCTCAGAAATTCTTCTCTAGAATGCTGGAAGAGGGAATAAAACCTGATAACTTTACCTTTGCAACAGTTCTTGATACCTGTGCCAATCTAGCTACTGTTGGGCTCGGAAAGCAAATTCATGCTCAAATTATAAAGCAAGAATTGCAATCAGATGTGTTTATAACTAGCACTCTTGTTGACATGTACTCGAAATGTGGAAACATGCAGGATTCTAGGTTGATGTTTGAAAAAGCACCAAAAAAGGATTTTGTCACATGGAATGCTCTGGTTTGTGGCTATGCACAACATGGTCTTGGAGAAGAGGCTTTGCAGATCTTTGAAAACATGCAGCTCGAGGATGTAAGACCAAATCATGCAACTTTTCTTGCAGTCTTAAGAGCTTGTGCACATATAGGGCTTGTTGAAATAGGACTGCAACACTTCAATTCAATGTCGAATAACTATGGATTAGATCCTCAATTAGAACATTACTCATGTATGGTTGACATATTAGGGAGGGCGGGGCAAATTAGTGATGCACTGAAGCTTATTCAAGACATGCCTCTTGAGGCTGATGATGTGATTTGGAGAACTCTGCTTAGTATGTGTAAGATGCACAGGAATGTGGAGGTAGCAGAAAAGGCAGCAAAGTGTCTCTTGGAATTGGATCCTGAGGACTCGTCTTCTCATATACTTTTGTCAAATATTTATGCTGATGCAGGAATGTGGAAAGAAGTTGCTGAAATGAGGAAAGTGATGAGGTATGGTGGGCTCAAGAAGGAGCCAGGTTGTAGCTGGATTGAGATAAAGTCTGTGCTACACATGTTTCTTGTTGGTGATAAAGCCCATCCAAGATGCAACGAGATATATGAAAACCTTGACACATTGATATCTGAAATGAAGCGAGTGTCACATATACTAGATAATGAATTTTTGCTCAGCTGTGAGGCTACAGAAGATGAACATCAACATCCATTTCCCGAATGCAGAGTTTCTTCTTTTTAGACCAATTCAGTTGGAACCTATCTCTGGTTGTTGTGATGGAGGTATGCAAGGGAAAGAACCTTTGCTTCACATTGACCCAAGGAAAAGCTTGGGGATATTGAGTTGTATGTGTTGGCTGATCCCTGGACTTCATTTGAATATCTCGAGTCTACCAAATGATATGCACACTCCGTGGAGAACACTGAGTATATTTAGTGACAACAGTACTGTTTGACAAAATGCACTTGTGCTGGCAAAGAGGAAATGAAATGATTGAGAAAATTGTCCTCCAGATTTCTTGGCGCAAAAGAATTGCTTCAAAAGGACAATGGTTGGACCGTAGTCTTGGGCTTTCAACTACATGATTTATCTGAGAGATTTCAGTCTCCTGATTCTTGGGAATCTTAAACATGGATGAAGCAACTGTTTGGCTGAATGAAGAGATGTCTTTTGATGCTTGACATGGAGACTGTTTACCATGCTTTTCTGGAGTTCCATCTAATTTTATATAATTTCTACCCTTTTGGGGGGTTTTCGACCAGATTCAATTCTTTCTGATAACATATTGATAAAAGGTCCCTCTTTTCCCAATAATGAACAGCATTACAACAATCATTTAGTTGGTTTGCATTTTGCAGGTAGAACACTTAAGTTTCATAGAAAGGAAACATACAATAAAGCCACAAATTAAATAAAATCCTCGTTGAGATGCTATTTCGATAAGACCAGTAACTTACACCAACATCATCTCATAATCTTTACAAGAAGAATGTATAGCTTATAAATACCAAGCTGAACGCTAAACATCTTCACAAAGCAATAAGGATCTGATCTTATAACCCTTGTCAAATTTACCTGATCAAATTGACTTAGACCATGGGGAACTGCTGTAAGACTATCGCTCAGATAAAAAATCTGCCGTTGTGTTGTCAAGCCCTGTGAAACCAAAAGATAAAAGTTCAAGAAACTTTCAAGTGCTGAATCCAAAAGGAAAAATTTATGCCCCTTTTTTTGAGCAAATATGTCCTTTCATACTCCTAATCTGATCTTGATAATTATACACTTTCTTGGGTCGACAGATAACTCGTGGGGTTTAACTTTGAGTTGGGAGTCCAGCTACCTTCTCAGATAAATGCAAAAATCAATAGTAAGTGAACTGCAAAGCAAAGCTTGAGACCGAACCCAGCCACTTGTTTGCTACCTTCAGAGAACCAAGAGTAAGCTTCTTAAAAAGATGAAAAATCTCATGAAAAAGAGCCAATGGAAGGGAGTGTTCAAGAGGAGATTAGGAAAACAAGGGATGAAACAAGAAAATACACACATATTCTCCTCTTTACTATGTTAACAGATAAAAATAATATATTCCAATACATTTTCTTGGATATGACAAGTAGTAGGTCAAATTCATAGTTTTGTTTGTATTTGTTTGATAGGTCAACATGTAAACTCATAACGAAGTGAAATATTTATACAAAATAAGGAGATTTAGAAAAGCAATGATGCTTAGACCATTTGTAGGCTAGGCTAATCAGGCATAGACAATTTTTAGATGCTTCGGTTTTGATCAAGGAGTTACTGTGACCACAAAAATAGTCATTTCGTGCTCGTTTGTGTGTACAAGGCTACAGAACTACATACTGGTGGGCTAATCATCTTACAAAATAGAGCATTGTGCGAATCAACAGAACATGATGACATTTGACATCCAAAAATGTCATATTAGTTGATCGGATCGCAAACTGATCGATCTTTAATTCATCCAGTTGAACTAATCTTATTAGATAAAGATGGCCACCCAGATTGTGTGGAAGTGAACTTACCCCCTGATCCATTTACTGGCAAGCTGACATACTGAGGACATGACCCAGAAGAGACTCTACCACTTTTAATGATAGATCCACTTGCACAATCACGAGGCTGTAAAAGAGACAGGAATTGAGAACCATATTCACATTAATGATAGAAATTGGAGCTTTGGGGGTGGTAGTCTGACAATATACAATCAGACATGTTTTGGTATTAAATTAAGCAATAGGCAGTCAGACATAAAATTAACCAAGCAGAGAGTAAAAAAAAAGAATTAAGGAGTCCTTCTATCTGCTAGCGTTAAGATAAAAGAAATCGGAATGGAAGAATTGAATAGTCCACCTCTATATTGTAGACTCATCACATTTAATAGTTAGATCTGGACAAGGAAAGAAGTTAACTGCAAATACTGGTTGCACTATTGGAGTATACATTAATTCTTGTCATGAACTAACAATGGCAGACATCTTAAATGAGGCCATAAAAAGGGAAATTTGGGGATGAAAATCTGACAATTTACAATAAGACATGTTTTTTTAGTAACTTAAGCAATATACAATTATATATAAGATTATCCAAGCAGATATTTAGAACTAAGAAGTTTGTCTTATCTGCTAACATGTAAGACGCATGAATTCAGAATGAAGGAGTGAATCATCCACCTCTAGATTCTATACTCGTGATATCTACTGGTTAAATTTGGACAAGGAAAGAAGTTAACACCAGACACGCAGTGCAACATTGAAGGACATACTAATTTATGTCCTACACTACACAATGTCAGACACCTTAAACGAGGTCATCTACAAAATGGAAGTTTTGGGGATGATAATCTGACAATATATAACTAGACACGTTTTGATATCAAATTAAGCAAAAGAATATTAGACATAAGATTAACTAAGCAGAGATTTAGAATTAACATGTCCGCTTTATTTGCTAACATGTAATGTAAGAATTAAGATGAATGAACTTGGAAAGTAAGTACAGAATCACCCATCTTTAAATTGCACACTCATGATATCTACATGATAGATTTGTACAAAGAAAGGAAGTTAACAACAAACAAGGAGTGCACTATTGAAAGACATAATAATTGATCTCGTAGCCTAAACAACGACAAACATCTTAAATGAGGCCATCCACATCACCTTATATAAACAAATAATTTTGCAATAAGCAACTCTTGCAATTATTCATTTAGAGGATTAGAGAGAACCAACCTGTAAATCCTTATAGAAGCATATTCTTAGTTCCTCCACCGCATCGCCTGAGCATATCAACTCTGGAGTTGCATGAAAGGCATTTTGAATGGCTGAAATGATGCCTCCCAATGGATATTTCTCAGAATTTGAGGGTACATACCCGGCTTCAAACAGAACTCCCTGGTTAATTTCAATTTTTGAGTACATCAGTAGTGGACTCAACTACCAGGCAACCACATTATGTAATTATATGAGTAAGAGGAACAACAGATAAGTTTTCAACCAAATGAAATGAAGCTGTAGTGACATTTCAAAAATAAAAAAAACATCTTAACATGGAATGCTAAAAGAATGTTAAGTGATTCAATGCTTGACATATCCAGAAAGTTATGATGCAGTTAATTAAGAAAAAATTCAGCACAGATGAGAGGAAGTGTTCACTTTTTCAGTATAATAAAGTCCAACTGCTAACCCTCTTGGTATATTTTGCATCTTGACAAAGGATACTCTAATGAGTAGTAAGTTATTGCAATGAAATAAATTCCAGAAGGCTGTTGTAAATGTAACCACAATCTTGTATATCTGATATTGTCGACGATCATCCATTTAAAAGTTTACATTGACCAAGGGGAATTTTCTTAGGAAAGATATCGATAACATACGTGATTTTAAGTTTTGACATAAAATAATAACCAAGATATTCAAGATGAGCTATTAAGCTGCTGTTGTATCTGACACATCAAACAATTTCTTTGCCCCAGTACTGAATATATGCAAATAAGTACCAACAACAACATACCCAGTGAAATCCCACTAGGTGGGGTTTTGGGATGCAAATAAGTACCAACTCAAAGTTTAAATCTGATAGAAAATACACAAGGCAAAGTTTATTGGAGTAAATAAATAGAATAACAATCAACTTACAGTGACGTTATATTTGAAGTAAACATTCAAAGTCATCAGGAAGTACTCATACTCATCATGGACAACTGGATAAGAACATGTTCCGTGTTTTTCTGCGAACAATGACAGAAAATTATGAAAGTCACACTACATACAAAATAAACATCTACTAGTCTGACTTTTGTCTCTATCAGATATTTACAAGTGTAACAAACACAAAACTTTGAATTTTAGGTTGCAGTTGGTAGGTTGGTAATGTTGGAAAATAGGGGAGGAGGAGCACTCTCAGTGACTCATTTACTCTTGAAGACAAGTAGAGGAAATGGTTCTCCTTTAATTCATTCTACTTGCTTTCTCAATATATAATGCTCTTTGAAGACAAGTGGACTTTTACCAACTTGACTTCATTTTGGCTTATAAAAAATAGCTATAAACCCTTTGGGGTGGCCCAGTGGTTTGGGCTTGGGACTTCCATGTTGGAGGTCTCAAGTTCAAAACCCCTTGCCAGCGAAAGCAAGGGGTTTGCCTTCTGGGTCGAGCTCGTCGCACCGGGCTAGCCTAGTGCGGGTTACCTCTCCTATGTGGTTTGCGAGCTATTGCATAGGAGCGGGGTTTTACCCTGTGCGCACCCAAAAGGGTAGTGGCCGTGGGTTTCCCTTGTCATCAAAAAAAAAAAAAATAGCTATAATATCTGAATATTTTTGTAGGACTATCCTAGCATGTACCTATTATTTTTTTGGTCAAATGTACCTAGTTCAGTACATGTACCATCATTTATTCAATTCATTCCCATTTTTCTCAAATACATGTATTCAACCATACATATGTCCTAACATTAATATCCTAAGTACATGAACTAACAAAATTTATGTATCACACAAATAAAAAACTCCTCTCTTTCAAGACCTAAGTTGCTCGGACTCTCCAAAAATGTTGCCACACCTGTGTCGGATCCTTAAAAAATACACTATTTTTGGAGGATCCGACACACACCCGTCGATATTTTTGAAGAGTCCAAGCAACATAGTTCAAGACAATGTTCACATTTCAACAGGTAGGACCCCTATTATTTCCTATCTATATCCTCCATATTAACGGTTAGGTGCTTGCTTCAAAAGTAAAATGACAGTTTTATCCATCTGAAGTATTTTAAGGGTTCTATTTCCTGCCAGAATCTTGGGGCTGTAATCCAAGGGAGTGGCGACATCGACGATGATGTCACACATCGCATTGGGGTTGCGTGGATGAAATGGAGGCTTGCCTCTGGAGTACTGTGTGATAAGAAAATTCCACCAAAACTTAAAGGTAAGTTCTACAGAGTGGTAGTTAGACCGGCCTTGTTGTATGGAGCGGAGTGTTGGCCAGTTAAGAACGCACATGTTCATAAAATGCATGTTGCGGAGATGAGGATGTTGAGATGGATGTGTGGGCACACTAGGAGCGATAAGATTAGGAATGAGGTTATCCGGGAGAAGGTGGGAGTGGCCTCTGTGGTGGACAAGCTGAGGGAAGCGAGACTGAGATGGTTTGGACATGTGAAGAGACGGAGTGCAGACACCCCAGTGAGGAGGTGCGAGGTAATGGTGGTAGAGGGTACGCGGAGGGGTAGAGGTAGGCCCAAGAAGTATTGGGAAGAGGTGATTAGACAAGACTTGGCTATGCTTCACATCACCGAGGACATGACTCTAGATAGGAAGGAGTGGAGGTCGCGTATTAAGGTTGAAGGTTAGTAGGGTTAGCGGGTTGTCTTCCCTTGCGAGGGTTTGGGTTGTTAGCGTTTGGAGCAGTCCTAGCCTTATGCTGTTTACTGCGTTTCACTCCCTTATCTTTCTTGTTATTGTCTCATTTGTTGATTATACGCTATCTTTTGTATTGGCTGTTATGTTTGCATATATCTCTCCTGTCACTTAGATTTGATGCTCTTGAGCTGAGGGTCTCTTGGAAACAGCCTCTCTACCTCCACGAGGTAGTGGCAAGGTCTGCGTACTATTTACCCTCCCCAGACCCCACCTAGTGGGATTTCACTGGGTTGTTGTTGTTGTTGTATTTCCTGCCAGACAAGAGATAGGGTAAAGGGCAAATAAAGTTATCCCACATTTAGTAGAAAATAACATTCCAGACTGGCCTTAACTTCAGCTTAGTTATCCGCAAACTTTCATATGATATTGTTTTTATTTTTGACTTGTAAAAAAAATAAAAAATAATGTAAAATGAGAATGCACAAGGACTATAAAATGTGTGTAATTATATCCAGGAGAAGAAGGAAGCAATAATGTTAGAAGATGTCAGCAATAAGGTACTTCCTATTTAAAGAATCTTGCTTCTCATTTCAATCAAAGATCTTGATCAAAGCCATCAAGTCATCTTGCAAGATATATATAAACTGAATATAAAATAAGGCAAAGAGAGATTACCCCACTGAAAATGAATATCTCCAGAGTCAGCATAAAAGAAATGCAAGAAGGACATGTTAGTTCCTTGAATTGTATCGAATTCTTTATCAATCATTAGTACAAGTAACAATGAAAAACCACCTCATGAGCCCAAAATGATCCTTTTTCATGGTGACAAGTTGAGGTGGCCTCGCAACTAAAAGAAGGCCAGTACTTCTTCATAGGCCTACGCAGTGTTGAAATCTACAGAATGAATGGATATGTAAGCTCAAAAGACAAAATGTTTCAAACTCAGTGCTGGTGAATATTTATATAAATATGCAGTAGGAAATGGATGTCCCTTAGAGTTGAAGAAATAGAAGCTTCTTTATTCAGTCTCATCTGCTGAATTCTCAATATTCAAAATTATCACAGATCCTTCTGTAAAGAACTTCCAGATGCTCATATTAAATATATTACTAAGCAACTTGCCAGCAAAGATATTGATAGGCTTAACATTCTAACCGTATCTGCATACTTAAGCCAGAACTGTGATACCATTTCCCAACAAAAATCCAAGGCAAGGACCTTAAATCAGTATAGTGAAAGGAGAAAGGCATATAAAAGCTCCATAGCCCGCTAGTGTCAAGCACAAAGCTCTATTAAACTGTCCATTTTAGTGAAGAAAGTGCAGATGAAAAAGGTACCGAAATAATATAAATGTAATTATGTAATGCAATAAAAATAACAATAACGGCAACCAACAGTTATAGAGCTAGTGAAAATTCTCAAGAAGAGAAAGATAAATATAGCTTGTGTCCAAGAGACTAGATGGGTAGGCTCCAAGGCTCGGGATGTTGACGGGTTTAAGTTGTGGTACTCAAGAGGGTCAAGGGATAGAAATGGAGTGGGTATTTTAGTAGACGGGGATTTGAGGGAGCAAGTGGTGGAGGTTAGGAGGATCAATGATAGACTGATGACGATTAAGCTAGTCATTGGAGGATGTACTTGGAGTGTTATTAGTGCTTATGCTCCTCAAGTGGGATTGGACGAGGAGGCCAAAAAGCTCTTTTATGAGGAATTGGATGAGGTAGTTAGAGGTATTCCGAATACCGAGAAGATTGTCATTGGTGGAGATTTTAATGGACACATCGGGGCAACTTCTAGTGGCTTTGATGACGTCCATGGAGGCTTTGGTTTTGGGGAGAGAAATGGAGGTGGAACTTCGCTTCTAGACTTTGCCAAGGCCTTTGAGTTGGTGATTGCTAACTCGTGCTTTCCGAAGAAGGAGAACCACTTGGTTACCTTTCGTAGCACGGTAGCTAAGACTCAGATAGATTACTTACTCCTTAGGAAGGGGGATAGAGGTCTCTTTAAGGACTGCAAGGTCATCCCAAGTGAAAACCTCACTACCCAACACAAGCTTTTGGTGGTGGACCTGAAAATTAAGAGGGTTAGGAGGAAGAAGATGGTACCTGATCGACCGAGGATTAAATGGGAAGGGTTGACCCCTGCCCTTTCGCGGGAGATGGGTGAGGAGTTGATGGGGATGGGGGCTTGGAGTGGTAACGGGGATGCGGACACCATGTGGAATAAAGCAGCTAGTTGCATTAGGGAAGTTGCTTCTAAGGTGTTAGGGGTGTCAAGGGGTAAATTTGGAGGCCATAAAGGAGACTGGTGGTGGAATGGGGAAGTCCAAGGCAAAGTGGAAGCGAAGAAGGCTGCACACACAAAAATGGCGGAGTGTGTAGACGAGGAGGAGAAGCGGACGCTTAAGAAAGTCTATAAGACGACAAAGACAGAAGCTAAGTTAGCTGTTACGAAGGCGAAGACGGCAGCTTTCGAATGCTTGTATGTCGAGCTGGGGGACAAAGGCGGGGATAAGAAGTTGTATAGGCTCGCAAAAGCAAGAGAGAGGAAGGCGCGCGACTTGGACCAAGTGAAGTGTATCAAAGATGAGGAAGGCAAAATATTGGTGGAAGAGACCTCCATCAAGCAAAAATGGTGAAGCTACTTTCACAAACTTTTAAATGAAAAAGGGGAAGCAGACATTGTATTGGGTGATTTGGCGCACTCTGAAAGACTTCGGGATTTTGGGTACTGTAGGTGCATTAGGACCGAGGAAGTTATACGGGCTATTAGTAGGATGAGCAGGGGAAGAGCGACCGGACCCGATGAGATTCCTGTAGAATTTTGGAAGAGCATGGACAAGGCAGGCATAAAGTGGTTAACTGGGCTGTTTAATGTTATCCTTAAGACAACAAAGATGCCGGATGAATGGAGGTGGAGTACAATGGTTCCGTTGTATAAAAACAAGGGTGATATCCAAAATTGTAACAACTACAGGGGTATCAAATTGTTGAGCCATACTATGAAGATTTGGGAGAGAGTGGTGGAGATGAGGGTGAGAAGAGGGGTGTCCATCTCGGAGAACCAGTTTGGATTCATGCCGGGACGTTCGACTACCGAAGCCATCCATCTTATGCGTAGACTGGTAGAAAAATATAGAGAAAGAAAGAGAGACCTACATATGGTGTTCATTGACCTTGAAAAGGCCTATGACAAAGTACCGAGGAATGTCCTCTGGAGGTGCTTGGAGTCTAAAGGGGTCCCGATGATTTATATTAGGGCGATAAAGGACATGTACGGTGGAGCCAAGACTCGGGTTAGAACAGTTGGAGGAGACTCAGAACACTTCCCAGTTGAGATGGGGCTGCACCAGGGATCAGTCCTAAGCCCTTTTCTTTTTGCTTTGGTGATGGATGAGCTAACGCGGTCTATTCAGGAGAAGGTCCCATGGTGTATGTTATTTGCGGATGACATAGTATTGATTGATGAGACGCGGGATAGAGTTAATGCGCGGTTGGAGGTGTGGAGACAAACGTTGGAGTCCAAAGGTTTCAGGTTGAGTAGGACCAAAACAGAATATTTGGGGTGCAAATTCAGTGATATGTTGGATGAGACATATGTGGAAGTGAGACTTGACGCACAGATCATTCCTAAGAAGGAAAGTTTTAAGTATCTTGGGGCTGTAATCCAAGGGAGTGGTGACATCGACAATGATGTCACACATCGCATTGGGGTTGCGTGGATGAAATGGAGGCTTGCCTCTGGAGTACTGTGTGATAAGAAAATTCCACCAAAACTTAAAGGTAAGTTCTACAGAGTGGTAGTTAGACCGGCCTTGTTGTATGGAGCGGAGTGTTGGCCAGTCAAGAACGCACATGTCCAAAAAATGCATGTTGCGGAGATGAGGATGTTGAGATGGACGTGTGGGCACACTAGGAGCGACAAGATTAGGAATGAGGTTATCCGGGAGAAGGTGGGAGTGGCCTCTGTGGTGGACAAGCTGAGGGAAGCGAGACTGAGATGGTTTGGACATGTGAAGAGACGGAGCGCAAACGCCCCAGTGAGGAGATGCGAGGAAATAGTGGTAGAAGGTACGCGGAGGGGTAGAGGTAGGCCCAAGAAGTATTGGGAAGAGGTGATTAGACAAGACTTGGCTAGGCTTCACATTACCGAGGACATGACTCTAGATAGGAAGGAGTGGAGGTCGCGTATTAAGGTGGAAGGTTAGTAGGGTTAGCGTGTTGCCGTCCCTCGCGAGGGTATGGGCTGTTAGCGTTTGGAGTAGTCCTAGCCGTATTGTTGTTTACTGCGTTTCACCCCTCACATTACTTTCTCGATGTTATTGTATCATTTGTTGATTATACACTATCTTTTGGATTGGTTGTTATGTTTTATATATAGCTCTCCTGTCACTTAGATTTGATGTTCTTGAGCTGAGGGTCTCCCGGAAACAGCCTCTCTACCTCCACGAGGTAGTGGTAAGGTCTGCGTACACTCTACCCTCCCCAGACCCCACCTAGTGGGATTTCACTGGGTATGTTGTTGTTGTATAGTTATTGTTTAACGATGTCTGGTTTGTAATAGAACCCATCGCTTTTGAGGAACGTATCTTAGCAGTTTGGTGCTGCATTGAACACCAGTTAAGCGGGGTGCAGCACCTAGGCCAACCATACACTCAGCTTCAGGGCTTAAACATGTGTTTACAACACTGTTTTTTTTTTAATATGAAAAAGCCTTTACAACACTGTCTTATATCTAACAACAAAGGGAAGTCCAAAATCACGAACAAGAGCACATTAACTTTAAGGGTTATCCCATTCATACAATTCAAAAAGTTAGACACTTGTTTGGATGAAGAATATCCTTCTATTGAAATTATATTTTATATCTCTGAATAATCACAAGTTAATACAAAATACATTGCAAATCAACTGTTACAAATAATGCATGCCATACACTTAAAATTTTTGATAATTAAATTCAGAAAAGACATCCTTCTATGTTAAGGCAAAATTCAGGATTGATCAAAGGTGACTGAAAAAAAAAGAAGTAGCACTTTAAACTAATGCCAGTAGAATGAAATGAATGTTCAAACAAAACAGATTGTACACCATGAAAGGCAAACTTATATGCAATTTAAGACTCTTTAACTAAAACCAAAAATAGGAATGAATGATCTGTCATAAAAGTGCAAGTAAGATGCTAGTAGTGCATCAAGTTACTTTGCCAAATCCTAATTTCCAGAGTAATAAGCTTTGGGAACCTCCTTACGAATGGATAACAACATTTGCAAATCCAAACATTTCACATTTGCCTTGAAATTCTTCATTTGTTCAAAGCTTATTCTCTGTGACAAGCGTTTCTGGATTTGGAGTCAACATGTTTTGACAAACAATATAAACAGATCTTCAGTCACATAATACCCTATTAAATCCCACCAACACTTGCCGATGGGTGCATTATGGGTATGAATTATTTGTAGCCTTCACAGCCAATAAACTGCTTTACCGTCAAAATATATGTATTTTGGGAACGAAAGCACGCGCCCATCTTCCATGAAAGAGCGTGCTTCAAGTCTTTAACTAAACATTAACAGTTCTACCAATCAATTCTCCCTTCAAACAGGTCTTTATCTAAGCAACAACAGTTCCACCAGTTAACTTTCTCCTCAAACAGTCCTCGCGGAATAAAAAGTTGGTCCGGGGAAAAGGGTTAGCAATATACCTGCTCCCTATCAAATTGGGGGCCAGAACAACATGCAGGCCAAGTTCCGTCATTGTAATCAGCCCAAAGTCCATCTGAAGCACGAGAAACCTTATTCAATTCTACCTCTCACATTGCACAACATGAAAACAAAATATAAAAACATCCTTCCCAATTGGAATAACTTACGAATAGTGAATATTGATGGTGAGTTTGAGCTGAAAAAAAACAGACAAAAAAAGGTAAGCCTCTGCTTTCAAGTGTCATGAAATCCTTACAAAACACACAACTAGCTTAATTTAATAAAATTCCTTAGACATGATATAATTTTACAATCTGAGAATAAAGAGGCAAAATGAAGAAATCAATCGACAATTAGTCTAATTTTACAATCTGTCAATCAGCTGAATGACTAAGTTTTACGAAACATCATTTGAGGTATGAAAGAAGAAAAAAGAGAAGTACCGGCAACAGGCATTGGAAGAGCAGCATTTGGTGGTATTCCGGCAAGCCGTGCCAGGCCATAAGAGAGATAGCTTGAAGTAATCAAACTCTCTCTGGTGTCCGGTTTGCCTTCGTAGCAATCCTTCTTCCATATCCCAACTACGGTTGATTCGGATAACGGAAAAAGCTCCGATGAGCAAAGGTAGCAATTGCATACAGAAAATCGCTTTGATTGTAAGGGAAGCCATTGCTCTGGACATTTTATTATCTGTAAAAACTTCCAAGTTCTCTCCTTTTTTCTAGTACGGAGAAGATATAGTCTCCGAGATTGCCCGCTTCGAAGATCAGCGGCGGAAGACGGCGGAGTTGGGATCGTTCACGGAGGAAGATAACTTCGCGGTTAAATTCTAGATTCTTTCATACTATGCATCTTTCTAAGTTATTGTTTAATTAATTAAACTGATAATTATAGCATACTAATCCAGGTTTATAGTAAAATAAACCCGTTCTTTTTTACTTTCCATTCGTATTTGGCACACCCATTAAAAATAATGATTGACATTACTATTTATCACACTCCTATAAATTCATGTTTAGATTAGTTTTTGAGAAATGATTTGGAAATGAATAATTAATGTTAATGATAAAACATGTAAAAAAATAATAATAGTCTTGATACGTTGAAAATAACAAGTGAAAGTAAAAAAATATTTTTAAAATAACGGACAAGTAATGGAGTAAAAGTTAACGAAGGAACTAAGAAGTGATTATTTTAAATAGTATCTGAATTCAGATGAGTAATTTTACGTAATTGATGTATTAGAGACTTAGAGTTAAACACTCTTAAAATGTCGCCAATCTACTAATCTTGCATGATTGGATCAACAGTTTATTAGTCTATGTTATGAATTTGAATTATAGAATCAACCGTTGATACTTAAGATAGAAGGCTTGCGTAATATTATTGGGCGTGGTCCTTTCAACATTCTTTTTAATGGAGAATCTTGATACAATAATAAAGTTTATGTTTGTGTGACTTACATGCCACTTGCTGGAATTAATTGTCTAGTCTTTACTAAGGGTTGTATACAATTTGATGAGATCTATGCTGATTTTTGGAATCAAATGAAGGTCAAAGGACCATTTGATTGATTAAGGGACATAACGACATCTTCGCTTGATGCTATTTTTAGATGTAGCAATAAACGAGCAGATCGTGCCTGATTTCAGATCAAACCAGACTCTTAATTGTTTGAGTTACTTCCGGACACGTATATTGAAGATCTCATTTGTCTTTGATAAGTACGCATGGATTTTCGTTAGATTATAATTTATAAATGAAGTCTTATTTGATCTTTTCTATGATTATAATTTATATGAGAGAGGAGAGAGGAAATTGATTATTTAAATCGTATCTAAATTAGGAGAAAGTAATTTTTATGTGATTTATAATTAAAAATTTGAATCATAAAATTAAATATTCAAAATACTTTTAGAGAATGGTCAATTTGCAAAATTTGCATAATCTGAAGCAACTATTTATTTATTTATACTTCAAATTCTAGTTATGAAGTAGTTGTTGGCTTTTAAAATAGATTGCTTACGTAACAATCCTTGAATGACATTATTTAGTTATACTAGTTGCTACCAGTAACCGATGCCATTTTTCATACTTTTTGTTAACTTATGTAAAATCACATTATATATTTTTAGTATTCTCACATTATTTAAAAAATATGTATATTAGTGGATTTTTTGAGTCACAGATTTAAAAAAAAACATATTAGTGGATTTTATTTGAACCAAAAAATAAAATAATTTGAGTCGAAATTACAATAAACTCCTTCAGAAACCAGATCAGACAGGGGCAATTATTGTCAACATGACACAAATAGGAAACAGAGTAGCGACATCGCCAGTAAAATAAATATAAATATTACGATGTCGCAATAATAATAATAATACGCCGTAATTGGTGCCAATATTTTTTTCAACTCCGCGAAATTGCAAAATTAGGGTTTCTCTTGGTTCAAATATACGAAGCTTACGGTGAATTTGCAAACCCTAAGCCCTCAATTTCGATTATTTTGCTTCAGGAGAACCTTCAATTGGAGAACAAACGAGCTTCGTTCTTCAATTGGATTGGATATCCCTCAGTTTGATCGAGTAAGCTCTTTTTCGTAGTTGGAGATTTGAATTCTCTATGTACTGATGTTAGATTGTGAAAGGGATCACGTAGTCTTTATCATCAAAGATCAATGTGTTTCTTCATTAATATGCGGATGTGTGAAATTATGAAAATTTGAAACTCAAATTGTAATGGAATCAGCTTTTAATAAGTTTTTTTTTTCTCTATTGTAAGTTGAGGTACTCCAACAGAAAGAGGTAAGTTGAGCTAAGTGTAGTTCTCTCCTCTTTCTGTTGGAGCAGTAAGTTAAGTTTTTTTTTTCTTTTTCATTTTTATTGTTCAGTCTTGTCAAGGATCAAAGTGTTAATTTGAGTTGCATTCGTTAAGTAAATTATTGTAAAAAACTAATCTTTAGGCTGAAAAAACTGGTTTGAGTTGCATTTGTCAAGTAACTGTTGGGAAAAAACCAATCTTTAGGCTGAAAAAACTGTTTGAGTTGCATTTGTGAAGTAACTGTTTGAAAAAAACTAATCTTTAGACTGATTATACACAATTTAGTGAGAGGTTGGACTTAGTGCAGTAGATAACACTGGCCGTCATTATAGACAATTTCTTGGGACACTATGCACTCTAAATAACATACACGCCATTGTACACGGGAGACACTATTCTTAGGACCAATCTGAGTCCTTGTTCTTTTTCCTTATTATTTACTTCAATTTTCTTTTTGTTGTATCTATGCTTGATCAAATAAGACCTCCCTATCCACTTGAGAGTAGAGGTATAGAAATTGCATATGAAATGATCTCTCTTCCAGCTCATATATAAGTTTTCTCCTTAGTTGTACAGATAAAAGCTGTCTTTCTTTCTGTTAGTGTCGCTTTTAGCACCCTTTATCTTTACTCTTGGTATTCTGCTTTGAACATAGGCGGTAGTAGCCCCTGCCAAATCCATGGCATTAAGGCAGTATTTATTTGAAAATGATACTGACAAGGTTTATGAGATCTTTCATTTTGCACTACGGTTGTATTATGGTTACATTCTCCCAATTGTCCTCCTCCAATGCCATTTTGTTTGCATTCTAGTCATATGAGTAGATTGACCTTTGCTGCACTAGATATTTCTGGATTGTCTTACCTACTGATACTTTCCAGGAAATAATGCTCTACTTATATACTTGGTGCTGATTGATGGATCCAGATAGCAAGAATTTTGGAAGAGGTAAGACTTTTACATGTTTACCTTTCCCCTCAAAAAATAAAAATAGGGACATACAGTCTCCTTGCTTGTTACACATGTTGACTACTGCATGTCTTTTTTTTTTTTGAAACTGGTAAATGTGGTTGACTACTGCATGTCTACTCATGTGACTAGTATGCAATTGATGAGTAATGCTCGTTATTGCATCCCTAGGCTTAGATTCAAGGTGAATGTGACACATTGATTGATATTCTTGCTCAGACTGCTGATGGCGAATTTATTTGCTGCTGAAATTTTGTTTTATAGTCCTATTGCTCTTGCTCTTACTTGCAGGAAATAAAGTTATTGTTTTATTGCCAACCCATTTATGCCGACTTCTTCTGCTTACAATGATACCAATGGCATGACCAGAAATTTTATGAAGGGTGGTCAAGCTATAAGTAAATCTTTTTGGAAAATGGATGCACCATCATATTTAATTTAATATGAAGTGAACTGATAGAGCAAAAAGAAAAAGGAGAGAGAGAATAGAGTTCAATCTAGAAAGAAATCACTTCCAAGTTTTTAAGATTTTAAGCCATAGGTTACTGAGAGACCCGCGGAATGTGGAAGAGCTAAGCTTCTGAAAACCAAAAAATAAAGAAGAAGAGAAACACTCGGCATTAGTTAAGTTTCTTAAGGTGTTAAATGAACATAATTTGCATAGCAGAGGAATTCGTAGTGGCAAATGAATATAGAGGTGTTGTGGCAGGCTTACCATTTTATCACCAACTGACTGCAGATTGCATCTGTGGCTTTTACCATTTTTTGTATTGCATATTCCTTCACAAATATAGTTTGGTTTGTAAAATTCCTTAGATCAATAACTTGATATTTTGTTATAGACTAAATAACTGTCAATTTTGTTCTCCTCTTTAGAATGTGTTCATGTTTGATAAAGATATACATAGTTTATAACTGTTGTTGATTTGGTCCAAATATATTGTTAGGGCCAAGAGAACTCACAGGTGCTCGTGATCTTATTAGTCACTTCAAATTGTTGCCTCATTATGAGTTCTTTGGTAAGAGGTCGCTTCCATTATCAATTTCCGATACACATTATCTTCATAATGTGGTTGGAGACACAGAAATTAGGAAAGGTGAGAAGATGCAGTTGGATCAGCTCACACAGGATACTTCCTTTTCAAGAGAGACAAGTTCATGTATCCGGCCGTTTGACTTAGATGTCCTTAGAGAAGCCTTCCAACTACGTGAAACGGCTCCAGTCAATTTGTCTCCTGTAAGATATCTGCTTTTGAATTTGGATGATTTAACTCCATTTGTTCACCTGCTTCTAAGCAACACTCTTATCCTTTATGATTTCTGAAGTTGGAGCTTTTGAATTGGGTTTCCTCATATTATGTGCTGAAACATAAAATGGTTTTTCCTGTTATAATAGTTACTGATCAGTCGGTCTTTTCATGGTGTTTGATAGTCTGACAAAGGCACCCCCACTATAGCTGGAAAATCTAAGAGCGAGATGAAAGACAAGGAGAAGAAGGAGAAGAAGCATAAAAAACACAAGGATAAAGACAAGGAGAAGGACAAAGAGCATAAGAAGCACAAACATCGTCATAAAGATCGGAGTAAAGACAAGGACAAAGAGAAAAAGAAAGATAAAAGTGGCCACAATGATCCTGGTGCTGAGCATTCAAAGAAACATGAAAAGGTCTGCTGTCATCTAAACTCAAATGATTTTGTTTCAAAAATGATGATTCTCATGGTATGTTGTTACTTTGAATATAGTCTTAGGTTCATGTTCAGAAGTTTAGAAGACTGGTTCAACATTATCTTAACTAAATAGAATCTTTTAAAGTGGATGAAACTACAAATTTCACAACAGGTCTCAGTACCATCGTGCTGACTGTTGCACTTGCTTTCCTGAATTTGTACTTTATAATTTAATCCATTTGTACATTATCCTTTTTTGTTACAAGTTGCCTCTGTATGATCAAGTGGGAACAATATTGAGATTAATTAAGGTTCAGCTTTCTAGGCATTGAACATGAGGTCTTTGAAATGAACTGCCACTTGACTTTTTAAGTTATTGAGGCGAAAAGTTGTTGAGTCCGGCCCTATTCGGTTTAGTTTAGTGATACATATATTTTAAGTTGGTAAAATTCTGATCCACTCCTTTACTCTAAGAATAACCTCATGTTTGAATTTTGTGTAATCTACTTAATGCGGTGTTGACTTTATAGTTTTCCTCTCTGATAGTTTGATACTTCCTTTTTTGTTTTAAGTTCTTTCCGGGTGGGACCTATTAAAAAAAGTTCTTGCCGGGTGGTACTTAACTATTGAGTTGCTTTGTGGAAAATTCACCCTTGCTGACTTCGTCCCTGATTTGCAACGTCTTGGAATTTGGCAATCAAAAAGTCATACTTCACGGTAATAAAAGGGATAAAAGAACTCATTGATTTTGATCTTTTTTCTTAAACTGATTTCAGAAAAGGAAGCACGACGAGGAGGATCTCAACGGTATCCACAAACACAAGAAAAGCAAGGTAACTAAAAAATGTTGGATTCATATAATATTATTCTTTACTATATTTTGAACCTTCTTTGCTGAGGAAAATTATATATTTGCAAATGTTAGTTTTGTGATATAAATTTATTGTACGCAATCTAATCCCTACACTTAGTATACATTCACCTTTTACTAATTGTCCCTTCATCTTACCTGCTAAAATGTTGCAGCACAGGAGCTCAAAGATTGATGAGATTGGTTCAATAAAGGTAGCCGGCTGAATTGTGCTTGTGGTTGTATAATTTATGTTGTCCCAGATTTTGCAGTTGAGAATTTGGAGGGTTCCTTTATATAGAATTGTGAAATATCAGAAGTTCATGTCCTGATCAATTCATTAATTGAAGAACTTTATGGCATGCGCCGGTGTTGACATCTGTATCTTTATTTGAGTGAGACTGTTCCTTGGAAGACATTACTGGTCAGATGCATCAAACTTTTTTGCGTATTCATGAGTGCAATCTGGCGTTTTGATTTATATACTTCAATTTTCCCCCTTTTCTAAATAACCACCTTGAAAAAGTAGGCATGCATATAGTCTGGCCTCTACAGTGATAAAGGAGGCATCTGCATGTCTGACAAAATGTTTTCCTGCCTGTTTTGGATATCAAATCAAAATTTTCTCCTCATGGAAGTCAGGTGGAACTATCTTATACTTCTTTGTCCTTTTTATCTATCGTTTAAAGTTTTGGCACACGCATTGAGAAAACCATTTGCTATCATTAACATAAAGATAAGGGGTATTTGACTAAGTTAACCGTAGTTCTTAAATGATTAATTATTGACTATATCCGCCCTCTTAGAGTAGTAAAGGTGGAATTGGAAAAAGAAATTAACCCTTTCTTGGTTTCTGAGATGATAATATTTTAGAACAAATTTTTTGATTAAAGTGATAGATACAAAAGTTCACAATAGAATAAGGAACAAGAAAGCATATCTTGGAAAATTTTGAACATTCATGAAAAAGTTTGCTGTTAGAGATTCAATTTCATCTTGCAAAGAGATGGAGGAAAAATGTGTTATTGGTGCATGGGTGCAGCCTCAAACTCATTATGGTAAGGTGGATATGTGATCATGGAAGTGTCTGAGATGCACTGTCCTTGAGCATAAAAGATGTAAACTTTTGTCTATGCTGTCCTGAATGTGCTGGTGGAGATATAAGGTGAAACTGGTCAAGGCTAGTTGGAAAAGGATGGAAGTTTCTAAACCATACTGGAGTAATGCTTACATCAATAAAGAAAAGCAACAGAAGTAATCAAATGATATGCCAAACTCCAAGGTATTTTTGTATCTTCTATTTATTTATTATTATTTTGGCTCATTGGAATCAAATAATAATCATGTATACTTCTTTTGGGATGATTTTTTGTCTCCAGTCTACATATGTATGTGTGTGCATATTACTAAACATTCTCAGTTGTGTGTCGTTGAAAATTGATCCCCTGATCAAGATGTCATTAAGCAAGTAAATGAACTGGACCAACTGAGCAAGCATATCTTTTTTGCAAGTAACTGAGTATCTCATTGAAGGAGGACCCTCTCCAACTTAGATGATGAATATGAGTTGGAACTTGGAAATTTGGCTACTTTAAAATGGATTTATGTGCAAGTCTCATGCACAGAAAGGAAGTTGTAACAAGTTCCCTGTCCCCCCTGATGTTTCAGCAACTTTGCTATTGGGATAATGGTGGAAAATTTTACTGAACAGCCGGTGGAATTATGAGAAAGAGAAATTGTAAGGTTTATATATGTGTGTGTGTAGAAAGGCAAATAAGGACATGTTTGACGAGTATGCAATATTTGAATTTAGAACAACTTGCAGTGGATGAAAGATAAAACTTTTATTCAAATAAGTGTCCTGTTCAATCACTGCACCATTCTGAGTTTCACCTTAAACCGGTTTCTATAATGATCATCTGTTTACGTGCAACTAATGATTTTAGAGTTTATTTTGTTCATGACATATGCTGCTTAACATTGAACACATGTTTTGCTTCATTTGAAATTGAAAAGCTATTAGGTTTTTCTATATTAGGAATTACGTCAAGTGCTTTGATCTTTTTATGCTTATTCAATAGTTTTTCTGTTGTGGATTGAAGGTCCCTGTGGCCTGATGTTCTTCACAAGGTAACTTTTCAATCCCTAATTTGGAGTGAAATGAAACAAAACATTGGCACTGTGTGGAATTTTCGTCACAAGCAAAGCATTTGAAGAAGTAATAAGAAAAGGGTAGTGTCAATAATCTTTTGTATTGGGCGTTTTGTGATTTTCCCTTCTTTTTTTCTTCATGTATAATCTGTCAAGTTTACTTGATGTAGTGTTCTTGATATCAGCTTGAGTTTTTTTACTAAGAGCAGAGGTGCTGATCATAGTACTTTCTATATGTAGCATAATATTTCATGCCTTCCTGCATTCAGAATAGCCTCAGGATGGATTTAGTTCAAGGTACTCCCTTGTGTCATATATTAAGGGCTCCCATTAGTTGGCAGTGATGGTGAGGAACTTGATCCATCTTCAGGTTTAGCAAGTTGCTGCATGCTGTTGTATGATTCTATGTTTCCCTCTTTTGAGGGCTCTAATCTCAAGGTTCAGTCTTAACCATTTGGAGCTTTGGGTAATAAAATGAGAAGGTTGAGATGAATGTTGGTCTGCTCTTCTGTCATTTGTCTTCTCCATTGAGTTTGAAGGTTAACTTCTCAACAGCATTAAGCATCTGCAGAGAATTTTAAAAAAAAGTGTCGCTATATGGTCATGAATGGAATCACTTCTTGTATATACTAGGATAGAATGAGATGCATAACTCCTTTCTTGATGAAAACAAGATTTATTTTGTGTGTTTGGCCAATTTTATCTGCATTGGACTTGGCTAAGCTAATTGTTAGATGTTCCTAGTGATCAACATGTAAATTTTTGGCTTTACTATTCGAATCCTGGACTAAAATGTAGCCCTACTGCAAATATGAGAAGTTTATATAAATAGGCAATGAAGATGATTTGTACTCAACTTTAGGCACTTTAGCCCTATCTGCATTTGGTTTCGTTATTTGATCAAGGTCATGTTTGAATGCTTCTTTTGCTAGTCCGGTTGTTTGACCCAAGAAGCATGACAGTTCTAGTTCATTAGTGATCTTTGACAAGAAAAGGGAGAGTATTTGCTAGGTTCCTAGTGATAGCTGTAGTATATATTGCTCGAACTCTCCAAAAATGATGTTATACTATTGTCAGATCCTCAAAAATTACACTATTCCTTTCAACTTTGCTAGAGTCTGAGTTTTCACTTCTCATGACAGAATGAGCATTGGTCTGGAATTCAACTTTGCATTACACTTGTTATGATTATGATGATAATGAAAAATTGGAGCAGTTGTCTTGTTGTATGAACAATAATGAAGGGAACAGTAGTCTTTGTTGCTATAGATGCATTGCATGTAATTTGGTATGTGTGCAGTTTAAGTAGGAAGCAAAAGCAGCTGTTATTAGGCTGGAAGAACATGTGTATTGACAAGTCACATCTGGATTTCAAATTTCTGTTTATAACTGCCGTCACATTGCATACATGGAGGAATCTTTCGCAATGTTGCATATAAAAAAAATAAGGATTAAAGTTATATACACCGATAATTTATACTATTGGTGTAAATTTCATATTTTTACCAAGTTATTAATTATTGATAAGCATAGTGATTAACTTGTAATTATCTTACAAGTGACATTTTAAAGCATCTTTAACTTTTTTTCCTCTTTTCTGGTATAAGCAACTTTCATCCTTTTGTAGTCAGTTAGCTACATCAAATCAAGAAAAGACAAACTAATCAACTAAGATATAGTCATGACATGAGTCTTATATTAGTATTAGTATCTAAAAAGAAGGAAGTTACGTAGACTTTGTGATACTTATATTAGTGCGAGGCATTTGGGGAAAAAATGTGCGAACTTGATTCAAGATTGAGTAAAATTTAAAATGTGTTATAAGCACTTATTTTTAAGTTAAAAAAGACGAAAAATAAGTCAAAAATCACAAGTTAAAATTTCTATATAACATTTGCCTTTAAAATCAAAAGTTATAAGGCCATCCAAACAGTCTCTAAATATTTACTCACTTTGTTTCCCTGCTTCGAGTTTGCCTTATCCCTTAAGAACTCTATTGAGCTTTTTGTTAGAGCTAAATTGGAGAAAAATGAAATGTTTCCACTCCCAATGCCACAAAATGATTGAGGATTACGATAGAGCTAAAATAAATTTTGTTGTTTATTATATTTAATAAGTATTACATAATCAAATAACTAAAGAAAGGATAGACTGTGGGAGAGTCTTATTAAGTAGATTAATGACTCAATAGATGGTCGGAGCAGGACTTTAACTCATTTTCTATCATGAACAATATATCAGTTTTAATTTCGACGTATTTTGGATGCTTAAAGGCATCGCTTGTCACAAAGTAGCATTAAGCTATTAGGCTCTTCGTCAAATAAATAATTAAATTCACCACTTTGGTCTTATTAATAAATCGTTATTAATTCCATATTAAATATACTACTAATATTAATTGAGTGCGATGCTGAATAGGTGCAATAATGATGGAAAATTTTCTTTTAAAAATGATTTAAAGTACGGACAAATTTTAGATCATACAAAGGGGAAAAAACGATGGAAAGATTATAAAAAAAAAAAAAAGTAATTATATAAAGAGAGATTCTCCACTAAAGCTTTTTTTGGTGTTTTAGGACTTTTTTCTTTATCTTTTGGCATACTAATTGTAAAACTACTTTCAACTTTATGCAACGATAATGTAAATAATTATTGCACTCAATGTCAAAAAGAAAAAAAAAGTTTGATACTAAGCTTTCGTTAGGTGCGGAATTCAGAAAAATAAATTAGATCACAAGAATCTATTTTTATGAGTACGATTTGAAAAAGATAAGGTACACCGTGCACATAAATTTTATCCTTACTTTAATAGAGTAAATAAATTGTTTTTGATAAACTATCGACTCAAGAAAATTATTTTCCCGATTGTTTTTGGGACAAACTTTTCCAAGATGTTTACAAAACGAAACGGCTAGTAGATTCTTGAAACTTTTTTACTCATGTCATTGAGATATCATTTTTATCTTTTTTGTTACTTTAATACTTTATCATTTGTAATAAATCTTTACAATAAGTGACAAATAGTAATTATTATTGTGCTTAAATGATTAATTGTATTATTTCATGTCTCTTACAATTATTTTGTTTAGTAAAGAAATAGGAGCCTATATGTGTCCATGCATGGAGCTCTACATTATTGGGAAAGTATTTGTCCTAAAGTTTAAAGACGTTTAAAAGTTTGGTCCCAAAATGATAATATTGACAAACTTTATATTATAAGAAACAAAGATTATTATAATGGGAAACTTGTCCAAATTTTATTATATAGTTTATCCTTATTTTTCTGAAAGGCCTTTTGCATGTTTGTGAGTGTCCAAAATGGTTACTTCTTCCAATTCCATGAACTGATGATCTGCTTCAGTTTCACATGATAATTGGACTCATTTGTCAGTTGTTTTTATGTTATTGTGTTTTTTCTGTCTCAATTTATGTAACATCATTTGATATGATATAGATAATTTTTTTATGATTTATTTAAATAAAATATATGATAGATGTTTTGTGTCTATTCTAATATCTTATTTATTATGTTTTGATTATCATATTATTTTTAACTCCTTTTTAATAAGGTTTGCATTGATACCTTGTTACTTGCTATATTCTCTTTACTATATCCTTCTTCTTTGTATTTGGATTTATTATGAGGTTCTTTTAGAAACAAAATATCTACTTCCACGAAGTAGTGATAAAATCTATGTACATTCTATCCTCTCTAGACAACACTTATGAGGTTTAATCATCGGATATATAGTTGTTGCTGATGAATAACTTGCGTGATTATAAATTATTTTATTAATACAAAATTATATCATTTAAAATATAAAATTGCGTCATTTTCTTTTGGACGAAAACTAAAAATGATAAAAGTGTGATTGAGTACTAGATTATTACTTTATTCGGTCCCAAATATTACTAGTTGTTTTGGACTTTAGCAAAAGATAAATTTGTTCTAAAATCTCTAAAAGATTTTTTGTTCTTACAAAAAATCACTACTATAGCTTCAATAAGTGAAGTATTAGTTAAATTAATGAGAAATATCATACGGATAGAAGATAATAAATGCATTAAGAATTTTTGACAGAAATAATCCATTATGTAAAATATTTTATCAAAATAAAACATTTTTTTGAAATTTTACCCAAATAGATTAAACGTATTTGTCAGTAACGTTTTATAAATTATTATATTAAAAAATTTCAACGGACAAAACTAACGGTAGAAAGATTTAACAGAAGTATAAAACGTTACCATGAGTAACAATTTAATCTTAAAACGTTACCATGAGGTAACGATTTTCTGGTACAACCATGAATTTAATCAATCTCTCAGGTAAATCTTCATTCATCTCCACTTTCCTTCATCCTAATTCTACAACACCACCGCATCTTTTCAGTTTTACCGGAAAAGTTTAAAAATTCATTTTTCATAATATCATAATAATATTTGAATCTCATGTTTTCAAATTCAATACTTATTTACAGCAAAACACATTTTCAAAATTAACATGACGTCAAATTTCAACAGCATTCAACCAAAAATATAATACAACATTTAAAATAAAAACCAAAAAATAAATCGTATTACACAGTAAATCAAAATTGCAAATCACAAAATTTTGATAATATGTTCACAATCAGCAATTGCAAAATTTAAAATACAATAGAATAGAAAAAAAATTAAATCACGAAACTTTAATCGGAGTTGAACATTTTCGAAAAGTCCCAACATCAATTTGATGTATCACATATGGTGAAATTGGAAATGAAGAATCACCGAAATAACATTTTTCCTGTCACAGAGCCCTAAAACTTATTGCCCTGTTGCCTCCCCAAGATTCACACGTCTTTTTATCGTTAATTAAAACGTTACTCCGAAATACGTACTATCTCATGTCGTAATTGTTGATCACAAAATACTTTTTTTAACGCCGTTTATAATTAAATATTATTTGCTGATTCTTTAGAATAAATTTTTTATAAAACATTACTCAGAAGTACATTTATTCTATTTTGGTAAAATTTCAAAAAATTATACTACTTTTGTTAAATACTTTAAATAATGGGTTAGTTGGGTCAAAACTTCATGCATTAAAGAAATGGATCTACCTATCATCAGAAACATCTAAATTATTTGTTACTTTTGTTTTGTCCGTTACACAAAAGTTTTCTCTAAAGTTACAATTTGCAACTTTTTTACTTTTAAATTAAGAATTGTTTAGATACTACTAATGGGACACTCTCAGTGATCATTTGGTAGGGTGTAATAAATTCATATATAAAATAATTTCACATATATATATATTTGATGTGTTACTTGAGTCAAGGATCTCTCAAATATATCTTTTTTATCTCCATAAAATGAGTAAAATTTGTGTAATCTTTTTTAAACTTTGTTTATAAAATTACATTGTTAAAGTTTTGTATAGATAATGCATATAAAAAAACTTAAATCTATAAAAAGGAAGTAGATTGTTTCTCTTTGTTTACCTTGGTTTTGATGACTCATTTTGAAACATAATATAGTGCATTATTACTAGTTTATATACCTAATGTACGTGGGAGGTGATTTTATGTTGATTTAAATATTGGATAAGGAGAATACTAATGTCTATGAAGTTTTAAAAAATATATTTTTTGGTTATATAAAAATATTATTTGTAAATCAATGTCGGCCACATTCTTCTGTATAGTCAAATTACGCTGCTCTTTTTAAAAATGTATATTACTATTGGTGTCTTCTAGTCTAGGAATATAAATTTACTACTTTAATTTATTTATAATAAAATAATAACAATGCAATGTAAGTATGAACCATGCAGCGCAGCATCCAAAATTCACTACTAATTAATTAATAAATAAATCACATTGCCCTTTCTGTTCTTTCAAGAAAATTAATCAAGTTTAAATTATTGCCATCTACAATATAATGTCATCATGTATTTAAGAAAATAATTTTTTATTCAAACTCTAATCTCGAGGGTGGTACTACTAGCTTGTTTGTATCAGCAACACAAGGGCACTTCTTCTTATACTCCTCATAGGTGCATCGTTAACTATACCTAATTTTTGTCAGTTTCTCAAAATAGATATACATATATATACATGATTTTTTCTGAAGTTAACGGGTGCATGTGCATCCCCTTGTATGACTATAGGTGTCCGCTTATATGATCGAGTAACACATCCAAATCTATTAAGATTGTATTGGAATGATAAGCACTCCTTCATTTTTAATCAAATGTTCGAGTTGCTCTGAATATAAAGTTCCCTTTGTCCCAAGTTAAAAGAATTTATTTTTGATTTATAATTTATTATTTAAAAAAATTCTAAATCACTTTCAAACATTAATACACTATAAAAAATTAGTAACTTATTACTCCCTCCGTCCCATTTTATGTGGCACTTTTCGGATTTTGAGATTCAAACAAGTCTATCTTTGATCGTAAATTTTTCATAGATCTTTTAAACATTTTGAATTATCAATTATTGTGAGTTATAATACTTTTTACGTAGTTTACAAATTTATAAATTTTATTTCAAAAAAATTAAAGATTTCATACGCAAATTTACGGTCAAACTTAAACTGTTTGACTCTCGAAAAACGAAAAATATCACATAAATTGGGATAGAGGGAATAATACTTTTTAAATTTTAATGGGGAAAAAATTAAACTAAAAAAGGGCCACTTATGACTTATGAGATACGGCGTTATAACTCAACTTGTATCGTTGCATGAATCATCACTTCACAACAACTGGTAGCACTGTCTTCTTCTTCCTTTTTTTTTTTATGTTCGTTATTTATATTAAAGCTTCACAATTCATTTTAGATATAATATTTCTCAATATAAGTCGAAATTAATGAATCAGTTTCACTACCCATCACAATGGTACAACAGGCAGCATTGTCACTCACCAGCTAAGAATAAAATTAGCTGGATTTGCACCATCCAAAATCTCTGTCTTCCATGAATGTACTTTTTAATACAATAATTACTCCATAATCTTTCCCAATTTTCTACCTTTTCACACACAGAGAAACTTTTTCTCCCCTTAGATTTTTTTTTTGTTTTCTCCCTCTGCTTTCTGTCACTCTCTTGGTTTCTTCTTTTCTCTCTTCAAATTTCTGTCTTTTTTCCTCACTGTAAACACAGACAACTCCCCCCCCCCTATGCTTTCAGCAATTTGTCTTCTATTACCATTTCTTATTTGACCAAATTCCAAAAAAGGAATCTTGCTGAACATTCACAAAGAACAGAGCAGATTGATTATTCACAAAAAAATTAAATAATGTAAGCTAAATTAAATAAAATATATGCTCAATAGTAAGCAACTTCTTCTTGATTCTTGATTCAGTTCTTAAAGTTCTCTTCTTTTTTTTCTAAAGAAAGAATCTGTTAACAATGATGGTTTCCTTTTTCGTCATCTTCTTCCTCTGTTTTTCACCTCACTTATCATTTGCCACCACCGCCGCCGCCGTCTCCGGCAACAACCGTCGTGTTCTCCATGAACCCTTTTTCCCATTAGACTCACCACCACCTTCTTCTCAACCACCCATACCTTCTCCTCCAGCCCCAACAGAGTACCCATTTCAAGGCTCTACTCCTCCTGATAACAGTGATAATAACCCCTTTTTCCCTACTTACCCTTCTCCTCCACCTCCCCCTGATTCACCTGCTGATTTCATTCCTGCAAATGTTTCTTCTATTATCCTTCCAAATACCTCCAAATCTAACCCTGTTTCAAATAAACTTATTGTCACTGCTATTATTTCTGTTCTTGCTGCTGTCATTGTTCTATCTATTGCTATCTTTTTACATATACGAAAGCGAAGGAAACAGAGTGACCGGAAAACTCAAAGATCTGATAGTAATAGCAATGGGTTGAGTCGGGATGGTGCTAGGAGTGATGGTAATAATGGTATTCCTAAGCTTCAAAGACCGTCTCAAACTAGTTCGGAGTTTCTCTATTTGGGTACTCTTGCTAGCTCACATGGCGGAGTTGAAACACATAATGCTCAGAATCGTAATGGTAGTAACACTAGCTCTACTCCTTCTTCGAGAAAAATGGACTCGCCGGAGCTCCGTCCATTGCCGCCGTTACATGGACGGAATTTGAGACAGAGTTATGGGAATACCAGGTTTTTCTCCGGTACTGCTGAAAATGATGTAGATTTTTACTCTTCTGCGGGATCTATGGGTGGTAGAGAGAGTTCAATCGGAGGTGACTCACTGTCCCGGAGAGATTTTTCTGCTGTTGAAGTTGAGAAATTTGTTGGCTGTAGCTCATCTTCTTCGAGTTCATCCTCGAGTTCCGGGTCCGGTTCACCGGTCCGGTCTGTATCGCTGAGCATTTCGCCGCCGGCGAGTTTGAGTCCGGAAAGGAAAAGTGTAAGACCCAAGTCACCGGAACTGGTCGCTGTTGACACCGCTCCACCACCTCAGTATCCACCTCCTCCTCCACCGCCACCGGCGACAATTGTGCCACCATTTGCAGAATCTCCATCTCCATCACCATCACCGCCATGCCCATTATCACCAGAGAGATATTCAACCAGAAGCATGGACTCATCTCCGGGAATTTTCAATCTTTTGGATCAGGATGTTCAGTTTCCGGCGAGAATCAGAAATCACATACAGCAAGCCACACCAGCTTTTGGACCACCTCCGCCACCTCCGTCTAAGAATATGGAAATCCCCAAAACACCCTCACCTCCATTTTCAAAGCCAGCATTTAACCCTCCAGTTCTTGAATCTCCTTTAAAACCCGTAGGAATTGAGAGTCCAGTATTGGTTTCTCCAATGGAGTTGCCTTCTATTTCGGAACATATTGAGAAGAATGATGAGAAAACTGAGGAACCCAAACCAAAGCTGAAAACTTTGCATTGGGATAAAGTGAGAGCAAGTTCGGATCGCGAAATGGTTTGGGATCAACTGAAATCAAGCTCATTTAAGTATGATAATCTGTAACTATTGCCTTTTGTTTGTATAAGTTGAATAGAGCTGATACTGGTTAATTTGCAGGTTGAATGAAGCGATGATAGAAACACTGTTTGTTGTAAAGACTCCAACTTTGAATGCAAACGACACAGCTAGACGCCCTGTTCCCTCACCGAGCCAAGAGAATAGGGTACTTGATCCAAAGAAGGCACAGAACATTGCAATTTTGCTGAGGGCCATAAATGTAACCACAGAGGAAATATGTGAAGCCCTTTTAGAAGGTATTCATCATTTTCACCGTTCTTTGAAGAGTTTTAACTTAAACATATTGTGTGTTATGCTAGTAGGTTGACCTAAAAGGTAACTACGGGTAACCATCGGGCTTTGTAAGCTGGAAAATAAGAAAGATTACCTACTACAATGGGCTAAAATGCTTGATACTGTAAGAATTCTTTACATTTGGTGGTTTATATTAGTTAAATCTCTCTCTGAATTGAAAATCAAGAGCTGAAAAATGGAATGATGGAAGTGTGTGTTAGTATTGATTGAGGCAAAATCATGTAGTTTATCGTGCTAAAAGTTATGCTCCTTTGCTCACAAGGATTTCAGTACATGGATTTCGAAATCATGTTATAAGTTTACCTTCACCTCAATGTTCTTTGTTGGTTTCATCAATAGGCAGAAGTTCAAGTGTATGTAGAGCTTGTTAAGTGTTTGGATTTAGGAGAATTGACAGCAGTAACAAGTTACATCTTCTATTCAGGAAATGCTGAAACTATTGGGACTGAGCTCCTTGAGATTTTATTGAAGATGGCACCATCCAAAGAGGAAGAACGTAAGCTAAAAGAATACAAAGATGATTCTCCAGTCAAGCTCGGGCCAGCAGAGAAGTTTCTGAAAGCAGTGCTTGATGTACCTTTTGCATTCAAAAGGGTAGACGCGATGCTGTATATATCAAATTTTGATTATGAGGTCGACTACCTCAGAAAGTCATTTGAAACTCTAGAGGTAATTATTTTAAGTCATCGTCAACTTCTACTTGTTATTGATGATCCATTCACTAGAAGAATTTTGATTTAGATCAGAGAACAGAACTTGTGAAGTGTCTTTAAAATGGTTTCCTATTACAGGCAGCATGTGAAGAGTTGAGAAGTAGCAGAATGTTCTTAAAGCTTCTGGAAGCCGTGTTGAAGACAGGGAACCGCATGAATGTTGGGACAAACAGGGGAGATGCTCATGCCTTCAAACTTGACACACTGCTAAAGCTTGTAGATGTAAAGGGAGCAGATGGGAAAACGACCCTTTTACATTTTGTGGTTCAGGAGATTATAAAAGGTGAAGGTACTCGTCTTTCCGGAGGAGATCAGAACGAACAGTGTACCACTAATGATGACGCTAAGTACCGGAAACTTGGCCTTCAAGTTGTTTCCAACATTACTTCAGAGCTTATAAATGTTAAAAATGCTGCTGCTATGGATTCAGAAGTGCTCCACAGCGATGTTTTAAAGCTTTCTAAGGGGATCGGAAACATTACTGAAGTTGCAGGATACATTGAAGCCGTTGGATCAGAGGAAAGCAGTACTAAAAAATTCTCTGAGTCCATGAACAGGTTTATGGAAATGGCAGAAGAGAAGATCATAAGGCTCCAAGCTCAAGAAGCACTGGCCATGTCACTGGTGAAGGAAATAACCGAGTATTTCCATGGAGATTCAGCTAGAGAAGAGGCTCACCCTTTCAGAACCTTCATGGTGGTCAAAGACTTCCTAATGATTCTTGATCGCGTTTGCAAGGAAGTTGGAATGATAAATGAGAGGACAGTAGTTAGCTCCGCGCATAAATTTCCAGTTCCAGTTAATCCAAATCTACAACCTGTCACTAGCAGTTACACAGCTAAACGGCAGCATAGTTCCTCTGATGATGAATATTTATCATCTTAGTAGAGTTAGTTGGTCATAACAGGCAACTCCCTAGGTTTTTGCTTCTGGCCAAAACCAATGTAATCTACTATAAAGGCCTTATAGGAGTTTGCCTGAGACTGTACCACGAATTTTCGAGTATAAGTAACTCTAAGTTGTATTTATTAGATCATTTTGTATAAGATCTTGGAAATTCTTTATCCTTTTCATATGTATATAGCAAGATTTATCATCACATCCAAAATAATAGGAAGGTTCAAACCTACATTGATGGACACAATAACAACATACACGAGGTCTGGGAGGGTAGAGTGTATGCGGATATTATAGAGAGGCTCAAGTATTCTTCGTACTAATCTAACTATATGGAATATAAAATACAAAGTCTTCAAATGTTTGGAACATTTTACAGTCAGCTTTGAGTGATGGATTTTTTCCAACTTTGCATTTTATAATGGGAAAAGGCTCAAATATGCCATCGAACTTTTAGAAAAGGCTCATTTATGCCATCCGTTAAAAGTTTGGCTCATCTATGTCATTACCGTTTAAGAAAAGGCTTATTCATGCCATTATTTTTTAACGGTGGTTTTGCAAAACCATTTTTTACACGTGGCCAATTATAATTCGGCCACGCCATTATTTTTTTATAATAAAAAATCAAAATTCTGAAAAAAATAATGACGTGGCCGAATTATAATTGGCCATGTGTAAAAAATGGTTTTGCAAAAAATGTTTGTTTAGAATTTTGATTTTTCTATTATAAAAAAAATAATGACGTGGCCGAGTTATAATTGGCCACGTGTAAAAAATGGTTTTGCAAAACCACCGTTAAAAAATAATGGCATGAATGAGCCTTTTCTTAAACGGTAATGGCATAGATGAGCAAACTTTTAACGGATGGCAAAAATAAGCTTTTTCAGAAAGTTCGATGGCATATTTGAGCCTTTTCCCATTATAAAATGCAAAGTTGGAAAAAATCCATCACTCAAAGCTGACTGTAAAATGTTCCAAACATTTGAAGACTTTGCATTTTATATTCCACATAGTTAGATTAGTACAAAGAATACTTGAGCCTCTCTATAATATCCGCATACACTCTACCCTCCCAGACCTCGTGTATGTTGTTATTGTGTCCATCAATGTAGGTTTGAACCTTCCTATTATTTTGGATGTGATGATAAATCTTGTTATATACATATGAAAAGGATAAAGAATTTCCAAGATCTTATACTGACTAACACTGTTCAAGCAGTAAATCTGAAAAGAGGAAAAATACTGACTAACACCAATCTGTAGAAATCTCTTCACCATTAAAAATACAGAAAAAGAAGCACAAATTACATAGTTGGGTAGCTATGAATAAGGGACTTACAGTAGAAATAGAATGATCTATATAGATAGTGAACCGTGGTATTTGTACAGGATAGAAAATGATCTAGTAATTATTGTATCTTACTCAACCATTATCGAAGGGCCTCGTTTACTTATTGAGCAACAATGAGCTCGTCCATTTGGAATCCGCTATCACTCTCAGGCATCATAATGTCATCATCAGTGGTGAAATGATATCGCTCTCCGATGGCTCTCAGAAGCTGGTACAGTTCAAACATTGTTGGCCTCTCCTTAGGAGCAGCAGGCAACACACATCGACAAGCAACTTTAAGGACCTGGAAGATCTCGCTGTCATAACCTTTACTAGACAAAGAATGGTCAATCGCGTCTTGAAGCTTAGATTCACCAGAGAGTTGTGTGATCCATTCCACCAAATTCCCCTTAAAGGTCTCGGGAGCTTTGGCGACAGAAGTTGGTGTCTCACCTGTAACTAACTCGAGAAGTACAACACCGAAACTGTACACATCACCTTTTGGTGTAGCCATGAGAGTTCGTGCGTACTCAGGTGCAACATAACCAAAGTCCCCGAATTCCCCATTTACAAAGGTACTCAAATGAGTGTCAACTGGATTCATGAGCCTAGCAAGTCCAAAATCCGATATTTTAGGTTCATATTCCACATCCAGCAAGATGCATTTAGAACTAATATTTCTGTGGATGATACGAGGATTGCAGTTGTGGTGAAGCCATGCAAATCCTTTGGCTGCTCCAATGGCGATTTTCATTCTCATAGGCCACTCAAGAGTTTTTTCCCCTTCACTCACCAAATGCAACCTATCATACAAGGTGCCATTTGACATATCTTTGTAGACCAACAGCCTTTCTTTTTTCGCCATGCAGAAACCTAAAAGAGGCACCAGGTTACAGTGCTTTACATTTCCCAACGTAGCCATCTCGGATGTAAACTCTTTCTCTGAGTGTTGAGTATTCTGCAACCTCTTAACCATAAGTGAAGTGCCATCATCAAGTACTGCTTTGTAGAATGTCCCGGTTCTTCCTGACCCAATAATATTGTTCTTGCTGAAGTTGTTGGTGGCCTTCATGAGATCACTTAATCTCATTTTTGAAGTAGATTTCTCAAACATTGAAAGCTGAAAATAAGGCACCTTAAGTCAATTAAGAATGCTTGAGCAAGAGAAAACTCACACAAGAGCTTATGGTGAAAAATTCATTAGTTAAATGCTTATATGAAAACACGAATTTATGGTTCTAAATATGATTGCAAAGCCACAGTAGAACCCGTAAACACAAACCACAACCCACTAGAATTGATTTATGACCTATCAACAAAGAGCGAACAGAAGTTTCAGTAATGACACAGTTTTTTAATTCTCACCTGGATTGCCTTGGAACCCTTAATACTCTTCGCCCATTTATTCCCTTCAGGATCATCTTCCTTTTTCCTCTTCCTGGATATCTTTCTCATATAGAAGAACATACCAATGGTCAATAATACAGCACCTAAAGTCACCCCACCAACAGCTGCACCAACAATGATTCCAGTATGGGGTTGCTTAGCATTACCCTTACAAAGAGGTAATGGTGGTCCACACAGTCCGGCATTATTGGCATAGCTCTCTGCAGGAAAAGTTGAATTTATGAAACGTGGGACTGGTCCGAACAATTGATTGTTTGCTACATTAAAATTCTTGAGCCGACCAAGCAGGGCAATTTCTGGAGGAATTTGACCCGTAAACTGGTTGTGGTCAAGTCTAAGGCTATTCAAAAAAGAGCAGTTTGCAAGATTAACTGGGATATCCCCTGATAGATTGTTGGATGAGAGATCCAGCGTTACCACAAAACGTATAATTTTGGAGATATTAGTTGGAATACTTCCATGGAGATTGTTGCTCGAAAGATCTAATGATGTAATAGAGGTGCAATTCTCAAGACCACGTGGAAACTTGCCCTTGAGACCCATGTCAGGAAGACTGATACTCAGAACCCTGGTTTCATCAGGATGCCAGCACTGAATCCCAGCAAACTTGCAGATGAAACCTTCGGTCTGATTATCGAACTGCCATGTTGTGTTCAAGAATTTCAATGGATCTTCAAATGAATCTTTTATAGATTTCAGACAGTCAATGTCGCTTTGAACAGCAGAGCAAACAGCACAGCTCAAGACCAAGTAGATCAAAATAGCAGCAAAGGTAGTAAGATCTCTGTTATCCAAAGCCATCTTGGTGAGAGGCCCAGTCATAACCGCAACAATCGAAGGTCCTAATTAAGCAGTTGACTGAAACATTTAAGATCTCTATAGACTAGTTTGCAACCCCGAAAAATCCATTGCAAGAACAAATCCAATTTCTCCCGAGTTAAAAAGCAAAATGTAAGGCTGCAAGGAAAAAAATAAGATGATGAATCAGTTTTATCAATCAATCAACGCTGCCTCACTTCCAAACTAGTCGGAAAAAACTATATGAATCTACGTTTCATCCGCTCTATTAGGACTCATTTCATATCAACACTAGACAACTTTTCTTCTTAAGCAAACTAGTGATTCTCCAGAAGTAAAGGTACTCAAGTCCCACACTTACAGGACAACCAAAATAAAGATTATCGGACAAGTCAGATACAAGCAGAAAACTGTTCCTTACAGATTTTAATGGGAAAAACAGCAAACAAGGAGGCAAAAGAGACCTGGGATGAGAAGAAGCACAATTACAGCAATCTAAGAGATGCACTTACATAAATTATCATCAACAAAAGGAAAACTTCATTCAAAAGATGATTTCACCTGATCATCTACAGCGACAAGCATAAAAGTTTTCGCCTTTCACACGGAAGTTGAAAGAAAAGAAGAAAAAAGAACACCCCTACTTGATATAAACAAAACACACTAATTTTTTTTATTGAAAGATGATTTTATCTGACCTTACAAAGCCACAAGCACAAACTTCACACCTCCAAGAAGGAAGTTGAAGAAACCCTCCTTACTTGCTATACAACGAATCCCAACAAGCAAGGCTAGTAGAACCCATGAAAGGTTCTGAAAATCAAACAACAAGAGAGCGAATTCCAATCCCAGAAAGTTTCAAAGTTGAGAGTTTTTTGACCATGACTTCCAAATTTCAACAAATAATAAACCACTGTCCTCTTTCAAAGTATTCAAGAAGGCAACCAATGTATTAAAGAAATGGTTAGTCACAATTATTAAGGTCAACAACAACAACGACAACAACAAACCTAGTGTAATCCCACAGGTCGGGTCTAGGGAGGGTACTGCACAAACCTTACCCCTACCTTGAGATGGTAGAGAGATTCTTTCCGAAATACAGAATTTACTTGATCTTCCACATCCACATCCAAAAGCTCAAAAGTTCACACCTTCAAGAAGAAAGTTCAAAAAAGAAAAAAGACCCCTACTAGATATTAAACAAACCCCATCTCACACAATCCACAAAACCCAAAAAGGGTTCTTAAGATCAAACAACAAAAGGCCAAATTCAACTTCAATTTCCAGAAATACAAGTCCAGAGCTTTCCTATACAACTTTCAAAATTCAACAAATTTACCAAGTCCTTATTCAAAGCAGCTACCAAAACAATAAAAAAAAATCTTTTATAAGAACTAGGAATAAATACCAAAAAAAAACTTCAATTTCCATAAATTAAGTCCAGACCCTTTCTACACAGCTTTCAAAATTCAACAAATTACCAAGTCCTTAGTCAAAGGCAAGCAACAACATAATAAAGAAATAATTTTTAATAAGAAATTCTACCAATAAACAAATTGAGCATTAAAACTATCAAAAGAAGACCAAGAAATTACAGATGCAAGATACTTACAACCCAGTTGAGGATATCAAATGCTGGATCTTGATGGTCAATTACAAAGAAGAAAAGGGGCAAAAAGATGATGATACAGTTTTTCTTTGGTCAAAAAAAGAAGGCTAACAGTGAGAACTAAAACTGAAAACTTGCAAAGAAATTGCAAAAAAGAAAAAGAGTGTTAAAACGGGGACAGGCGACGACCAGTTGCTTGACTTGATATTTCATTTGTTTGTTGGAAAAGTTTTTAGCAAGTGTGAAACCCATCATTATTCTTTGAACCAAAATATAATTCATTGAAATACCGAAATGGATCGACATGAATTGTGGTACATTGGTGAGATTATTTTATTTTAATTAGAACTTTCACATTCGAGATTTAAATATGAAGAAAATTTTGTTAGAAACATCTTTTCGAATGAATCTTGCAGTGTATTGGAATTTTAATATGAACTTCGGACCCGTTATAATTTTTCTTTTTTAAAAAACAAAAGTACTGAAATGAAAATATTGAAAATGTAGGAAAAAAAACTTTAGATGACTTGTGACTTTTAGACTTTTTTTTCCCCTTTTCACACCTTAAGCTAATTGATCGAGTTTACTTGACACATTTTCTTTTTCAATTTATCTTAAGATAACATATTATTGTGTTCGTTTTAGTTTGTTTGTTTGGTGTAAATTCGATATAAAATTTAAGAAAGTTAGAATTTTTTTTAATTTTATCATCTTGAATAAAAAAAAATGTTAAATGCATCAAAAATAATAATTTTATGATATTAAACATGTAAGCTAGAATGTTAAAATTAAAGAGCTAATAAAAAGTAATAATTAAACTATCATTTTTAAATGAACTATTTTTTTTGTTAATAAATATGATAAACAAATTGAAACAATTCTATAATTGGAAAATTTTAACTTTATTATTTTATCTTAATAAAATGATGAATAGTAATGGAAATATGTAATTTTTGTTTTTAATTAATAATTTTTTCAAATAAAAAATATCTCGCTTAAACTTTGTATCAAGTCAAATAGTATTATATAAATTAAACGGAGGGATTATACACTTTTTTGGTCCAAACTCCATTATTTTGTTTCTTCGATTGTTCTATTTTATTTTATTTTGTTTATTTTAGTGACATTCATTTTTTTCTTCTGAGATTCTTAATGAAGAAAAACATTCTTACAGGGTCAAGCACTGTAATTAAAAAGCTTTAAAAATTTGCTCCTTTTTTCAGATTAACATTTGCAATGAAATGTTTAAAATATTGCCACTTAGATTGATCAAACTATTACAAGTGAAGTTTCTATCCTATATTTTATATACAATAGTTTTTTTACACGTGTGTTGCACGTGATTACCAATTTTAAAAATATATGTTATAGTAAATAGTAATATTGTTTATTTAAACGAAGATTTGAATAATAAGCTTAGCAGAAAATAATATTAAAGATTCTTTTGTGAATGTTCAACGTGGATCGTCATATATATCACTTATTCACGCAAACCTATGAAGATGGTCAGTGAAATATTTTATTAGTTAAATGCAACAATGTATATATTTATTTCAATTTGATGAGGTTCAATTATGTAATTAGTCTTATCTCACTAATATTACCTTATAGACAATATTCACCTTGTATTTTTCTCGTCATCTAACCAGATGTGTTTTGCATGTGTATTCCACGTTAAATTATTTAAATATCATATGAACATGTGAAGAGAACAACTACATTTTTTATATTCACATATTTTCACATTTGTTGTGAGTTTCAGAACATTTTAAAATAATATATTTTGAAGTTAGAAGATCTTGTTAACTTGTGACATATATAATACTTTAATTTAAATACAAAAGGGCAATATTTATGTAGTAATAACTATCTTGAAGCAAACTTCATGAGAGTTTAAATCACATAAGTAGCATTGATAAATAAAGTCATTCTTTTGTCTTGAGCATCAAAAACAAATCGTGACAATTCTCTAAATGGAAAAGATATTCATAAGCATATATCTACATCTCAAAAGAAATTGTTGACAAAAACAAATGAATTTAGACTACATCATGTTAAATTCATATATTGAAACATTATATACTAATGTATATATTAAGCAAAAACATAATTATTATATCATCAAAATTATTTTCCTCAAGTACTCGAGGTTATGGAATATACCCTCTTGGGATAGAACGACTTACTTCATCAGAATAGTGGTACCTCATATTCCGCTAAACTTCGAACTCACTCAATGACAATAAATCACACAAAAAAAATTATAATGAAAGAAGAAGAGTAGAAGATTAAAAAAATTGTGGTTGAAAAATTAGAGGAAGTCCCTCTATTTATAGTCAACAAAGGGTAGTATGAACAAATGTTTTTTGTGTCTTATCTGAAAAGGCATGACCATTTCGAGAAGTCACAACCCTTTTGAAAAAGTCACAACTCTTTGGAAAATTCACAACTTATTGAAAAAGTCACAACTCATCAAAAAATCACAACTCTTCGAGAAAAGTCGCAACTTATTGAAAAAGTCGCAACTCATCGAAAAAGTCACAAGCTAAGTAAGGGATATTATAATAATTTAATATTCAAGTTAGGAGTTCATGTTTATAAGGTAATATTATATTATATATATTACTATATAAGAAGAGTGAATAAAATTCACTCTTCTTTCGACACGTGGCACCATGGCCCACCTACTTTTATTTTATTTAAATCATATATCATATATATTACTATATATAATATAATTAATATATAAATATAAGAAGAGTGAATAAATATAAATATTATTACTATATAAGAAGAGTGGATAAAATTCACTCTTCTTTTGACACGTGGCACCATGGCCCACCTACTTTTATTTTATTTAAATCATATATCATATATATTACTATATATAATATAATTAATATATAAATATAAGAAGAGTGAATAAATATAAATATTACTATATAAGAAGAGTGAATAAAATTCACTCTTCTTTCGACACGTGGCACCATGGCCCACCTACTTTTATTTTATTTAAATCATATATCATATATATTACTATATATAATATAATTAATATATAAATATAAGAAGAGTGAATAAATATAAATATTAAATATAAGAAGAGTAAATAAAATTCACTCTTCTTTCGACACGTGGCACCAAGATGGCCCACCTACTTTTACATTTGGTTTTTGAAGATGGCCCACCTATCACAAATATGGCCCACCTATTTTTATACACTCCTCTTTCATTATATTTTAATTTTTTCCTTTTTAAATAGTACTAAAAAATAAATTTAAAATATCACAAATTTGATTAACTCTCAAAATTTTACGCGAATTGTATAATTAAGACGAAGGGAATAACATATATTATTTGAAAAATTACTATATAATTACTACTCTTCTTATATAGTAATATTTTAATTTTTTCCTTTTTAAATAGTACTAAAAAATAAATTTAAAATATTACAAATTCGATTAACTCTCAAAATTTTACGCGAATTGTATAATTAAGACGAAGGGAATAACATATATTATTTGAAAAATTACATTAAGAATACCATAAACCACAATACTTAACAACTTACAATATTTGAAAAACATATGAGTAACATGTGTCACATAAATTGGGACAAATGGAGTAACATATATTATTTGAAATTACGTTAAGAATATTATTAATCACAACTTAAAGTATTTAAAAATACATAACATATATTATTTGAAAATAATGTAAAAAATATTATAAATCATAATAATTAACAATTTAACGGATATTGTGCCCGTGCTTCCATTTAGAAGTGACAATGTTTAGGAGCTTAGGGTTAGTCAGTCAATTGACCGATTTGCCCTTCTTCTTCAACTTCCTCTATTTACTACAAAAATAGTACTAAAAATCAATTTAAAATATTGAAATTTTGGTTAATTCTTGAAATTTCACATGTATTGCATAATATAATAGAGTGAGTAACATATATTATTTGAAAATTATATAAATAGTACTAAAATATAGTTTAAAATAGTACTAAGAATTTGATTAACTCTCAAAATTTCATATGTACTGCGTAATTGAGATTGAGTGAGTAATATATATTATTTGAAAAATAGAATAAATATGTGATATTATTAGAAAGAGCTTTAATATATATTTTAAAAATTATTTTGTCTTCCGTATATGATTTTCTGCATATATGTGGAGTTTTAAAGTTTTTAACATTTTAATATAGAAATATGATGATTTGAAAATTTTAGTATTTTCTTCATTTAAATTTTTCCTTGTTTTTCTTTTAATTTGTTCTAGATTTAAAAATTACATAAAAAGTACTTAAAATCACAATGTAATAATATAAGATATTAAAAAAACATAATTAAAAATCATTAAAGAAATTTTATTGACTCTTTAATTCCATATTGAAACAAAAGAAGTTTGAAAATAACATAAAAAGTAACGTAAATTAAAGTAAAATAACAACTAAAAATATTTAAGAATCATATAAGAAATTTAGTTGAGTTTCGTAAAAGTACCTACGTCACATAAAATGGAACAGAAAGAGTAATATATATTATTTGAAAATGATATAAGAAGTGCTATAAATCACAATAAATTAACAACTTCAAAATATATTGAACAAAATCACATACAAAAAATTATATAACTCTCCAAATTTCATCGGTGTCACATAAATTGAAACAAAGAACTACTCCCAATTTATGTTATTTACTTTCCTTTTTAGTCAGTCCCAAAAGAATGTCACATTTCTATATTAAGTAACAATTTGATTATAAAATATTTATTTTACCCTTAATGAAATAATTTACAGTCATACAAATTTATATCATTCATTTTGGACCACAAATTTTAAAAGTCTTCATTTCTTTTTTAAACTCCGTGGCGAATCAAACTACCTCACATAAAATGAGACGGAGGAAGTAATATACATTGGGCCCGCGCTGGCGCGGGAACCTAATAACTAGTATATATATAGGAGTCAATGACTAATATATTTAGATGGCACGATTTAGAATAATGACAATTATGACTTAGAGTGAGCTTTGATTCAGTATTATTGCACAATCGAGCATACTTGAAGCAAGTAAGAAAAAAAGATAGAGATAAAAAGATGAATAATTATATTTTTTTAAAATTCAATACGCTTCATATTTAAATAGAAACATTCAAGTAAATATAAAAATATTTATCTATAACAAGTACTATTAAATTAGTAAATAGTCTACTATTTTCATTAGAGCAATGGAAATAAATAGATAATGAAGTAATTAATACATGTTGTGTTGCATGAGTTAGACGGAAAATTTGATCCAAACCTATAATCAACTTTAAAAAATAGATGATTTTTTCTTAACATGTTTTTCTCACTATAATTAATGTAATGACCTTCAAATGCCGACTTTTTAATTTTTCACATCCTTTAAAATATAATAAATAAAGCATATATTTTATCATAATATTTGTATTAACTAGTGTTTACAGTTTTTAATGAACTTGAAAAGAAAAATTCGAATGAGTAGTTATAAAAAATTTCATGGATCATTCTAGGTTATATATCAACATATTGTTTTAAATAAGTTGAATCAATCGAATCAAAATAAATTGAATCAATAAAATAAATGGGTCATTAATCCGCTGAAATCTAAACGAATCGAACAAATCATAACTTGATTTAGTCATCCAAATATTTTTTGTACGAAATAATAAAATATATAATTGAGAATAAGTTAAAAGCACCTAAAAGACTAAAGCAAACAATTTTGAAATAGTAATGATTCGTTAATTTGCTAACATGGGATTTTTTTTCTTAAAGTAGATCAATCTTTAACTTTAAAAAAGGGTTTGATTTTGCACGGAATAGATAGAAACATTTAATCAAATCTCAGTTTTATTTTCACAATTATTGAAATTAAGCTATAGTTGACCTTTCCACAAATCAAATTGCACATTTATGAACCAACCAACCAAATAAATAAATAGATTTTTAATTTTAAATTATTTTAATTCGCAACTATATTATCAGTGGCAATGAATGGGACGCTCCACAATTGGGCTGTTTAAGATCGTAGCGATACCTTTAAAACATGTTAACGAACATTCAAAATAATTCGAAGCTAATTAATAGTTGGTTCAATCAAATTTTTAGTATTTAAAAACGTTTTTTTAAAATTTATTTTTGTGGTGAGAAGTAATTATATTTGGTCAATAAATTTTAAATATATATGTTTGAATTAGTGTCTGATTGACCTTTTAAAAAAATATTTCTAAGTATAGTGTTCTCAAAAAGTATTTTATAGATTATTTGTTTAGAAAAACATCAAGAGTTCCCATATTTTTGCACCGTTGATAATCCAACTCTCAATGGAATATTATATTATATGATCAGGACGAAGAATATCCTTTTTTTCGTTTGCTTAAGTTTGGTGGATAGGATTATACATTATTTGTGCATGTGAGAGTTAGTTGTAATATATAGCAAATGAATCGTGGAAGCCTATGTAAATTAATGCAGTTTTTTTAAAAAATAAATAAATTATGTAACATTATTTAACTTTTAACGGTTAAACTTTTAGTTTTGATTATAGATTTATATCGGAGTAAAAGAAAACAGTCAATAGTAACATAAACAGAAGGACAAGAAACAACCTTTACTCCCCAAAAAAAAGCTCTACAAAAAAAATAAAAATAGTATTTGATTTTTTTTGTAGAAATTTTAAAATTACCTCAAATGTTTATATTTTATAAAAAACACCCATCATTTATAGTTTTTGACTAAATTTTATTCATAGTTTGTTGTACAAAATTTATACTATTGTGTACATATGTATACAATTTTTATTCGAACTTGTTTTTTGAAGCCACTTCCTGTTGGTGTAATATACCACAAATACAATAAATTACAGTTGAAAATAAAATGAACAAAAGTGAATAAACAAATCATTCAGACTGAGGCGCGAATATAATATTCTCTTTCAGGAGATTCAAGTCCACTACGGTATAATTTTCACCGTCAAGCAATATCACTCTCGATTTGTCCCTTTCAGGATATAACAACCCAATAACGTCGTAGAACTCAAACAACTGCGAATTTAGTTGAAGAGTCCAAAGCTCCACACAAAAAACACATTCCTTCAATATATAATTACTCTCTTTTATATAGTGAATATAGTTGAAGACTTTTCTTTGTCTCAAACTCTCTCTTTCGCTACTACACACTAAAATATTATTTCACACTTCTCATCTTTCTTGGGAATATATCTCCTCTACCCAATAAAAAAGTAAAACCACATTATTTATAGGTGAAGAATTCTTCCTTACAATAAATATGAAGATAATGAGTAGAAAACTGGGTGATAGCCCAGAGGTTACCTAAGTCACAAGGTATAATGAAGTAGAATAATATGTGGAATTAGTGGTAGATCATGACTATAGTAATTACAAGAGTTACATCATTGTAATGACCACATTCTTGTCAATTTATACCCACTAATATATGTACTTAATATTTTAATTTTGATATCAAAATGCTTAAACACCTTCCAATTACAAGTAGTAGCAATATTTTTTTCATATACAAATCAATGATATTTTCCTTTTGTTTTCTTCCTTTTTTTTCAACTTCATACTAATTATGCTCGTTGTCATAGCTTTTCATGAAACATTTTCATTATAAAATGATAATACAAGCTTATGACTATTTTAGTTAATTTTTAAAACTTATAAGTATAAAACATATTTTTTTTAAAGTGAAATATTTCTCTGAAATTCTATGCCAAACGCATGTAAAATTTTACCCAAAAATGACTTGCTAAAAATATTTAAAAATTTATGGCCAACCGCTAGCTAGCTGAGTCATGTCCTCATCTAATCACGATATCACATAAATTGAGATAGAAGAAATAAAAAAATAAATTAATTGGTGTTATTTTTTATTTTTTTAAAAAAAAGCTGTAAAGGAGGGAGTACTGTAGTAGAAAGCTCTTTATTCATTGTGGCTTGTGCGCTGTCTGCGTGAGTGAGTGGTCTCTGTCGGGTAGCTGGATAATAAATTGTACTCTCCATTTCACTTTCCTCTTTTTTCTCCCTCAAATCCCTACACCCTAACCCTCCCCAACCCAAAATGGTCTGAATTCTCCGGCGTGATTTGGCGCCGACACCTCTTCTTCGCCTATCACCGCCGACGCCGATCGTGTAAGTTCACTCTGAAATTCTATTTAGTTTGCTTTGTTGCCTTCGTTACCGTCATTCAGTACCTTCAGATCAAGTGTTTATCGTCAACAATTAACTAGTAGAGTTTTACTTTTTATCAGTAGTTGTGAAGTTTGCTTTTTTGAATGCTCGTTGGAGCTAAGTTTTTTTTGGATTTTAGTAGTTGATCTTTTTATTTTGTCAGTGTATTTTGTCGATCGTCAGTATAAATACTGTCGTTTACTTGAGCTTCAGTGAAATTATACTCCGTCTATTGACGAGTATGTTGCTGCCGGCTCTGTTTCGCCGGCTCTCTAATTTTTTTTATTTTTTTTTAAAAATAAATTGTTTGAGAATTGATGCAAGTATTTTGTGTTTTTATATAGCTCTTTTAGTAACGTGACATTTTGACAATGCATTCTATGGAGTATTATTTTTCTACATCTGTTGATCCTGAATTTCGAGTTACCTGTTGTTTTTCTACGGGTAATATTGCACATTTACGTTTACTTAGTAGTTGTTGGCCTAATTTAGGAGTTTTACTGAATTAGGACGTCAAAGAAATGATCATTATGTTTCTTCTCATACCAAATGGATAGGAAAAAGAATCAAATGTGGCAAGATTTACAGTGTTTGGCATAGTTTTTGCTTTTCTACTGCATGCATGCCTTTAGTGAACAAGCAATAAGATTTAAAAAAAAATATCAAGTACAATGAGCTAAGTGAATTAGTCTTTTATGATAACTTTGACATGGTCATATAAGATACAAAAGAGATCACAACTTACTAGTATTATCAGTCGCAACTATGGGATTGACCAGCTTAACCTTAACACAGTATGTTATAATTCACTAATCACTATATACAGATTGAAAATAATGAGGTCCTGGGTTGCAAAGTCTTGCAAGTAATCAAAATTAAACCGCTTTCTGTTTTAATCGCCAAATACTCTCACCCCTTACCCCAAAATAACTTTTTTCCCTCTCTGTTTTTGGGTCTGCCATTTTCTCTCTTTTTGGCTATAGGTGAAGAACCTGTAACTATGATCTATTTTGGGTTCTCAGCAACTCTTTCAAAAAGAGTAGCAGGTATTTTGTACTGGGAAAGGCTCTATTAGCATTGGTAATGTGAAATTAGTTTAGGAGCATTTATGACCAACTCTGACATACTTTATAAAAAGAGAAGTTGAAGGATTAGAAGAAAAATTTAGGTATTCAGATTCTTAAAACAAATTTTAATTAGGCTTGTCTTCGTACTAGTAGGTGTGTAATATGTATGACCTCTTTCAATAATCTGTCTACAAATAATTATGCAACATCATAAATATCTAACATTAAAACTTCTGAATTTTATTTGACAAAGGTATGAGCATTTTGTTGCTTTATCACAATTATCTCAAAAGCATTTATTGAAATTTCAATAGTTTATCAGGGAATTTCGCCATGGAAGATACACAATCAGTTGCAACATTGATGGACTCCACAACATCTAAGATACAGCAACTACAGAAAGCATTCGCTGAGTTGGAAAGTCACCGTGCTGTTACTCTCAACCTGCAGTGGAAGCAACTTGAAGAGCACTTTAATGGGCTTCAGAAGTCCTTGAAGAGGCGTTTCACTGAACTGGAAGACCAAGAGAAGGAGTTTGAGACAAAAATTGTTCAATCTACAGAGATATTGGAGAAGCGTCAAACAGCTGTTATTGCTAAAGAGCAAGCTTCTCTTCAGAGGCTCCAGGAGAAAAGAGATGCAGCAGTTTCTGCCATTTCAATTGCTTTGGAGAAGCATAGGAATCCTTGTTCTGTGGAACCAACTGTCATTAATTGTGAAGTTCAAGACGAGCCATCTGTTCTGGAAGAGAAACCCGATAATGTAACAGAGATTGGGCATGTTACAGGGGATACATGGAAATCTTTTCAGGATGGTGTTGTGGAAGTTAAGTCTTATCCAGAGCTAGTGAATCTATGCCGAAATATGGATTCTGAAGGTCTGCACAAATTCATATCAGACAACCGTAAAAACCTGGCAGCACTCAGGGAGGAGATTCCACTTGCTTTAAGAGCGTCAACCAATCCTGCCTCTCTGGTTCTGGATTCACTGAACGGGTTTTACAACTCTGATGTGTCTATTTCTGATGCTAAAAAAGATGCTAATCTTTTGGGACTGCGACGAACTTGTATTATGTTGCTGGAATGCCTCAGTACTTTATTGAACACCCTGGATATAGATTCCATTTCAAGTATAATATCAGAAAATATAAGAGGACGTGCAAAAGCTATTGCTGAAGAGTGGAACCCGAAGTTGGATGAACTTGACGTTGATGCAAATAATGGAAATTCTTTGGAGGCTCATGCATTCTTACAGCTACTTGCTACTTTTAGTATTAGTTCCAACTTTAACCAGGAGAACTTATCCAAGCTGATACCCATGGTTTCACGTCGTCGCCAAACAGCTGATCTCTGTCGTTCCCTTGGATTATCTGACAGAATGCCAGGTTGGTTTCCATAACTTGTAGAATTAACTGTTCAAGGTTTTTTTCTACATTTTCTATTTTTTACGAGTTCTTAAGGCCTCTTTATTGGTTCTCCCCTTGATTTTTCAAAGAGTAATCTTATGATGGTTCAAAAATAGTTATATCATGGTAAAAATTACAGAATGCAGTGTTCTCATCTAGCTTGTTGAAAGTCTTAATTCATTTGGAGTCTAGATATTTAATAACTTAATTTGATACGAATGGAAAACTTTAAAAATAGGAAGTAACATATAATGCTAGAATGATAAAGCGATTTGAAGCACATAAGCAAATTCACCAGACACTTGACTGCAAAGGAATACGTCACATCTTTGATATTTCCCTTTTTTTGTGCTTTTTACATGTATACATTGACGGTGTAAAACATTTTAAACTTGTTGTTAGCTAGTTGCTTACCTTCTTTTCTAGGTTACTGATCCATACTTTAGTATAAATGGTTGCACATAATTGTTTTTTTAGAGAACTGACATTGTGAAGATACTTTACTTGTCAGTGCAGTCTTACTTATCAAAAAAATAAGCTAAAGCTTCATTTCTCTTATCTGCTTGAATGGTTTGCTGCTTGCTCTATACAGGTGTTATTGATGTGTTGATAAACAATGGAAGACATATAGACGCTGTTAATCTAGCTTTTGCATTTGAGCTGACAGAGCAGTTTCCGCCTGTTTCTCTATTGAAATCCTACTTGAATGAAGCTAGCAAAGCATCTACACCTCTCAATTCTGGAAATGCATCACCTACTGTGCAGGTTTGTTCCTTGTGCGTTGGTATAATTTGGACTTTGACATTTTTCTTTTTATCATTTTGCTTTCCAAATGATGCCTGTTCAGTGTTTACTGTTGTGTCATGGTCCATATATAAAAACCTCTTTTTCCTCCTGTTCCTTTGGGGTGTGCAATTGTGTATGTAGAACTTTTCATTAGCGGTGTCACAATTTAAAAAGTGAACATATTGTAAAAATATCATTTCGGAAACACAAAAATGTGCATAATTTGCAACTTATCAGAGGAGGATGAGTACTTTTTAAAAAAAATTACTATCATTTTAAGTTTGTTGAAACTATTTTTTTGCATATCATATGAGAATGATTTTTCATTCAAGGGATCGTTAATAATTAGATCTCATGGATTTACTCAAGTCTTTACAGTATAAAAGGCCAGGGGTTTAATACCTCCCGACTCTATTTCCTCTATTGCCAAAAAGGCACAAAATTTAGGGCATTACACTACATGAGGATCGAACACTCGACCTTGGTACCTAAATACTAATCCATTCCAGGCTTGCTGTAAAGGGGTGTAATTTTTATTTTATCTAGTCATTTGGAATAATTAATTGTTTTTTCCCCAGAATGATGTCAATGAGAAAGAGTTGTCTGCACTAAAGGCTGTATTAAAATGCATTGAAGACCATAAGCTTGAGGAGCAATACCTTGTGGATCCCCTTCAGAAAAGGGTTCATCAGCTGGAGAAAGTGAAGGCCGACAAGAAAAAGGCAACTGAAGTTGCAAAACCTCAATCCAAAAGACCTCGTCCCAATGGTGTCGGAAATGGCCCCCGAGTAAATAATGTCGTCACTGAGAAGAACTTCTATCCAAGAATGACTGATAGGTACCCGCAGCCCGTTTATGACAGACCATATGCTTACCCTGGACCGACCAGCACCCACGTTCCATCATTCATGGGTGCTCCTGCTTACAACTTCTCTCCTGGCCACGACTTTTTTGGAAATGGCTACCATTACAAGGCTCCTTACCTGCACTGATAAGGAAACTTTGATGATTATCCCTTTTAACTATTAGTGTTTAACCTTGGAGTTTGCTTAATTTGCTCGTGTGGGCGAATTTAATACTGAATGTAGCCTACTTGTCTATTTCTAATCTGGTGTAAAAGCTGATATTTTAATCTTTGAATATATGCACTGTGTTTCATGTTTATATCCATTAATCTCGTGTTTAACGTTTGTTTCGTGATGCTACTAAAAATTATATATAAACTAGTTTGTCTACTTGCTAGTGTGTACCAAATCAGGGAAACAAAGAAATGTCGAACTTGTTCTCGTCCCGGTAAAATGAGCCACCCGTGATAGTCAGATCGGTTTGCTCATTCATTAGTAAAAGCTAGCTTTGTAAGCTAAATAAGCAGGGTGCTATGCTTGGACGTAGATCGATCATGATGTGAATGACTTTTTTGTAATGTAATGTAAATGTAATAGAAGCTAAATAAGCAGGGTGCTATGCTTGGACGTAGATCGATCATGATGTGAATGACTTTTTTGTAATGTAATGTAAATGTAATAGAAGAGACGGAATCCAATTATCAATGCCTCTCCCTTTTCAACAAAGGTGATATGAGTTCCCGATTTCAATTGTTTGTGCCCTTCTGATGCGAGGATTAAATTCACTTACTAATTATGGGTTATTATTTGTAATAATCTTCAAGTGATTTTGAAATGTAAAAACTGGGTTCTTAACATTAAAAAATTGAACTTACAAAAATGAAAAAGAATAAAGGTCCATAGGAATCATGTAGTGTTGATCATCCATTCTTAACCAATGAGGTATGGATAAGGGATAACGTTTTATTATTTTATAACCAATCACAAGCTCCCACGTAAGAGTCATCCAACTTCAGAACCACAAATTTTGTCTGCCAGCAAAAAATTTAAAAAATCCTCATGTTCATGTTTGAATCTTAGTTATATTCCTGTCTGACCTAAGTGTAACAATATTTGCAAAATGGCTACTGCAGCTTCCACCATGGCTAGCCAGCTGAAGAGCAGCTTTGCTTCGTCTTTAACCAGAGGTCACGGCCTTGTTACTCCCAAAGGCATTTCTGGTGCACCTTTCAAGATTTTCCCTTCAACAAGAAAGTCTTGCTTCACCGTTAAGGCTGTCCAAGCTGATAAAGTAAGATACCAAATCACCACTTTTCTTACTATCATGTTCTTGATTTTCAATATTTTCTTTGTGTTTTTCGAAAATCAGAAATTTTAACTAGGAGATTCAGAAAATATGATAAAATGTCACATATGAAATCCAAACATATACAATTTCAGATTTTTTTATGCTTAATTATAAGTTAAATATCAAGTATTCCGGCTATATGCACAATATGATTTTTCTATAAAGTAGATTCAATTGAAACCCTTTTAAACCACGTAGCTCCACCCCTTTTGCATCTTATAAGTTTCCTAATTACAATTTTTGGTGGGAAAAATTGTTGATAGTGAGATTTAAACACATGAGCACTTAAGGCTCTTTCAAGACATCTAAAACCACTAGGCTACAACACTTTTTTTGTCAAGGGTGTCTAAAATATGTTATTTAATCACTTCGTATATCATTTTACTTATATATACGATATTATTTCCCGACGAAGGGTGTCAAGTAGCTACGCCCCTGCCACCATGCATGATACAATTTTTCAACAATAGAATTCAATTGAACCCTCTTCGAATCATGTACATGTGCCAGACTTTGCTTAATTGACTCCCAATAATTTTAACTAATTCATGTCCTGATCTTCTTTGGTTATGCAGCCTACTTTCCAAGTGATTCAACCCCTAAATGGTGACCCTTTCATTGGAAGTCTTGAAACTCCAGTAACCTCAAGCCCATTGATTGCATGGTACCTCTCCAACTTGCCTGCCTACCGGACTGCGGTGAACCCGCTTCTCCGGGGAGTTGAAGTGGGCCTGGCCCATGGATTCTTACTAGTTGGGCCTTTTGTAAAGGCTGGTCCATTAAGAAACACAGCTTATGCAGGTAAAGCCCAATTCCTAGTTTCAATTTTTACACATAGAGTTTGAGTTCTATATGCTGTTAACTAACATGTTACTACAAGTAGGGGCGGAAGGGGATTCTGAACCCCCTTTGTCGAAAAATTACACTTTATATATAAGGTCAATTTTTTTATGTATATATAATAGATGACGAACTCGACCGATTGTATGCAGGGGGAGCTGGTTCATTGGCAGCAGCAGGACTTGTAGTGATCCTTAGCATGTGTTTGACAATTTATGGAATTTCATCATTCAAAGAAGGAGATCCATCAACAGCACCAGCATTGACATTGACTGGCAGGAAAAAAGTGCCAGATCAATTGCAAACTGCAGATGGATGGGCTAAATTCACTGGTGGATTCTTTTTTGGTGGAATTTCTGGTGTCACCTGGGCTTATTTCCTCCTTTATGTCCTTGATCTTCCTTACTTTGTTAAGTAAATTTCTTTACTATTATATATGAATGTTAAATTGGATATATCAAAGTTGTATATCGAACCGCTGATCTCTTGGAGGAGTGTAATGAATGTTTACTTTAAATGCTAGCATATCCGCACATTTCGTTCTTGATTCTAATTCTTGCCTCCGGCTCTAGTTTAGTGGTGATCGCGCAATGCATAATGTGTGTAATGTGTTGGGTGCATGTCTCGGCTAATCTTGAGCTTGTCTTGGTTATATAAAAAAGAAAAAAAAAAAGTGATTTCTAGTACTCAAGGGCGTGATCTAGTGGTCAATGAAGTGGTTGAGAGTCATGAGATTTCAGGTTCAAATCTAAGATGATTCTTTCCATCTAGTTGAGGTGTGCGAAAGTTGGTCCAGACATCATGGTTATCAAAAAAGAAGAAGTTGGTTTCTCCAAATCAACCAGTTCAAGTTGGATTGTTTAGTCTAAAGACTAAATGGATTGCTGTTTACGAAATACAAATTTGGCTTGAAATTGGTTTATATGCATGTCAAAAATGGAATCAAATATAAGATACATGTCTTACATATAAATTGTTTTAATTTAATCAACGGAAAATGGTCACCTTTGAACTATTGGAAATAAAATATCATCCATTTGGTTTTTGGTTCAAAAATGCCTCAAAACTATTAAAAACATAACAAAAATGCACTTGCCGTTAGCAAACTGGTTCAACTATGCTCCTATCCCGTTAAGGGGAAGGCGTGGGAGCCAAAACACCTTACATGGCTCGACTCTCACACGCCTTTCAATAAAAAAATTTAACACCCTTTACTATAAGGCGTGTGAGAGGGTCACGCTTTTACCCTTTTGGTTTGTTTTGATTTTTGTTACCCTTTTGGAATATATAATGAAATTTTTTTTTCCTTTAGGCTCTCGACTCTACAAAATTGCTTGAGTGACAAATTCTCATATTAACAAAAAATATTCGACTATCAGCTGATTTGCGCAACTCAACTAGTAACGATACCGAAGTCCAAAAGTACTTAATCCCTTTTCAATTTTAATTTGTATCTCTTAATGTAAAACTAGTCAATTTGGTGTAAATAGGGATTTTTTTTTAAAATTTTTTTTAGGACAAAGGAAACCCACCATGGCTATATTTTGGGTGTGCATAGTGTAAAACCCCTGCTTTTATGCAATATAGCTCACAAACCACACACAAGAGAGTAACCCGCACTAGACAAGCCTGGTGCGACGAACTTGACCCAGACAAACCCCTTGCTTTCGCTGACAAGAGGTTTCAAACTTGAGCCGAAGGGTGTAAATAGGGACATTCTTTCCCTGTTCTTTTAACAAAAATCAAGTTAGCTATGAATGATCCATTCTTGACCAATGCAGTTCGGATAAGAGATAATGTTTCAAAACTGACCAATAAGAAGCTCCCACGTAAGAGTTTCATCCATCCTAAGAACCACCAATCTGTAAACCCAAAAGATTTTCTTTGCCAGTCATTAACAAGACTTGTCTGCATCTTTTGTTATATTCTAACTAACTGATCAAACAAACAGAGCCAAACAATATTTTCTAAAATGGCTACTGCAGCATCCACAATGGCTAGCCAGTTGAAGAGCAGCTTTGCTTCGTCTTTAACCAGAGGTCACGGCCTTGTTACTCCCAAAGGCATTTCTGGTGCACCTTTTAAGATTTTCCCTTCAACAAGAAAGTCTTGCTTCACCGTCAAGGCTGTCCAAGCTGATAAAGTAAGATAACTAATCATCACTCTTCTTATTATCATGTTCTTGAATTTGACAACTTTTTTTTGAGAGAAATTATAATGTTCAGATCAGTTTGTACATGCCTCAACTAACTCAGCCGGGAGTCGAATCAGTAGATTTTATATTTGTGTCAAATAGATTCACTTAATATGTTCAATAATCTATTCAGAACCTAGTAACCAAAATACTAAGTTATTGTTTAGATCCCATAAATTTAAAAAAACTGTAATGTATCGAGTAATTCTGTCCACTGAGGCTCGGACAAATGGGAAAAAATCACCTATAGTTTGGATTTCTGTGTGTTTTCTTTAGATAAGTGGCGGAGCTTAAAATTCTAATGAAAATTATTTAAATGCCACACCTAGAATTCAAACTTGCAATCTAAAATCAAGTTTCAAGAGCATGCCTTAATCTAATAGGGAGCGTAGAGTTTCTAAGCGCAACTATATATGGAACTAACCTTTTTTTAATCATCTTTTGCCATTACACAAAAAGTTTCACTTGTGTAGAGGAAATTCAGTAATTTAATTCTTTGGCTAGTGACAGAGCAAGGAATCCTGAAAGGGGATTTGAAAAAAAAAAATCAAATGCCATACCTAAAGCTTATCTTATAAGAAAAAAATTTCTAACAAAAATGTAAATTTTGGTTTGTTGGATCTGATTATTACTCAATAACTGTCCTTTGCTTTGTGTTGTTTTTCTTGATTCTGCAGCCAACTTTCCAAGTGATTCAGCCCCTTAATGGTGACCCTTTCATTGGAAGTCTTGAAACTCCAGTCACCTCAAGTCCATTGATTGCATGGTACCTCTCCAACTTGCCTGCCTACCGGACCGCGGTGAACCCACTTCTCCGGGGAGTAGAAGTGGGCCTGGCCCATGGATTCTTACTAGTTGGCCCATTCGTAAAGGCTGGTCCGTTAAGAAACACAGACTATGCAGGTAAAGTCAGACTTTAGAATTTTAACTTGATGAGTTTAATCTGTATAACTCGCGGTTGATTCACACCATAGATGTCCCTAGTTTTTAAGAGTTGTGCAAATAGACAAAACATTAAACTGTCATCTAACATCTACAAAATTTTAGACCATGGTCTAAAAAGGTCATTTCTTTCGAAATGTATGTGTACACATATGTATCTAAGTTCTGTGTCGAAAATATTGTTACTATTGTTGCAGGGGGAGCTGGTTCTTTGGCAGCAGCAGGACTTGTTGTGATTCTTAGTATGTGTTTGACAATTTATGGAATTTCATCATTCAAAGAAGGAGATCCATCAACAGCACCAGCATTAACATTGACTGGCAGGAAAAAAGTGCCAGATCAATTGCAAACTGCAGATGGATGGGCTAAATTCACTGGTGGATTCTTTTTTGGTGGAATTTCTGGTGTCACTTGGGCTTATTTCCTCCTATATGTTCTTGATCTTCCTTACTTTGTTAAGTAAATTTCTTTAATTGATGTAACTATTTTGAATGTTAAATTGGATATGAAAGATGTATATTGAACTACTAAGCTCTTGGAGGAGTGCAATTTAACTCGTTGTAACGAGTTACTTGTCTTATTCTTTATAACTTGTAGTTATCTTTAGTGACCTTTTAAATGACTTGACTGTATATAAAATTCTTACATTTTTCAAGTCAGCATGACTCTGAGTCGAAGAAATCGAGCTGATTGGGTACATGCTAGAATAATCTTTTAAAAGGGAGTCATATAACTAAAAGAATATTTGTAAAGAACGATTGAACTCATAAAAAATGCAGATGTCTTACCTTTTCTTTAGAATATTATCTTTAATTGTTACTCACTCTATTTAAATTCTATCATAGCCTTTTACAAGTAAGCAAATTAATCCAAATCCAAAAAAAATGAACAGTTCAACCAAATATTTCTCTCTCTCCATGCAAATCATGCATTAAAATACTTTACCTCCAAATTGAGGATACACATAACACATGTATAAAACCTCAGGGCCTGTAGATTACTTTTTTCAGTCATTGTAAACATTACTAGAAAACAAATACATAACTACTCATTTCAGCTTTAGAGCACAGCCATGGCACCTTCAGAGTATGTAGATTATTACATTTTAACGTTATTGTAAAGAATATTTATATGAATTATGTTGCTTATAAAGCAAGTGCAAGATATATTTATGACAAATATTTGCTGGTAATAAAAAAAAAATCGCGAGTTTCTCATGCTATAATCAGTTAAATTGGAGTGATAGAACTGATAGTATATGTATAGTTTGAATCCTTTGTTTTTTAGGCATTTTAATGTGTTAGCTTACTGGTTATGTACATGTTTAGAATGGTTGGCTGGCTTTGTTTTGAATTGTTACGAAATTTTATAGTTGGTAAAAGACATAACCTAAATGTATAATCCGGAGAATTTTAGTAGCTCAGTTGGTTGACTACCTGAACTTTCACCTTGTTGGTGAGGGAATTCCCTCCCTGATTTCCCCTTCCGCTACCCTTAATTTTTTGTTCATTTTTAAAATAACCTATATGTATAATCTTGCTTTTGCCATTTGCCAGAAACTCAGGCAGCAGTGGCAAGCACAGTGTAGTCGTGACAGCTCTAGACGGAGTCATAAATGTGAACTCACTCTTTACCATTGCCATTTTTGTGGGACTATCTCTTGCATCTCCAGGGCAAAAGAGCCTCAACAGTAGCGAACGTTGTCAGCCAGGGATTCTAACAGTAAAACAATTAGTGATCTTCGAGGTGCTTTCGTTCAGTTTCTTCCTCTTCTCATCACTAGTAGCACAGGCCATAAAACTCTCCCTCAATCTTCTCTATAGCGAAGATCTGTCTCATGGTTTCAGTGTTATTGTCAATGGTACACTCCTTAGAGCAGGAATGTTGATGACAGCCATTTCCTCTGTTCTGGGGTGCTTGTTTCTCATGGTTTCTATGTTGAATGTGATTGAGATCAAGACTGGGATGCTATTCTGTGGAGCTAAATCTACTATTCTATCAGTTACTTTCCTCATAATCCTCGTTTCTTCTGGTCTTTTGGTGTATATTTCTGCTGCATGGTATGCATTTATCCACGCAAACGTCCACCCCCATGAAAACAGGACTGCTTGATTTGTCAAGCTCTCTAATTCTATCAAATCCTATTTTGTTTTCTAATAACAGTGGTGTCTGGATTAGTTTGTGTGCACTTCAACTATTCTATCAAACATTTGCTACCTCACAGGAGCTTCATATCTTGTTTTTCATCTTTGGTCCAGTACGTCAAATCTACGGCTAAGTACAGACCCTTTGTAAGGGGACCTATTGTAATTGTTTAGGTGATGGACAGGGAAGTCATATGGAAGATTTTCCTTCTTGTTAAGATATGTAATATAGTAGTAATATATAGTTAATTTATCACGTCAATGCATAGTGCAGTGATTTTTAAGTAATACTACAACATACCTGGCCAGTGAAATCCCAGGTCTAGAGTGTACCAGACTTTACCACTATCTCGTGGAGTTAGTGAGGCTGTTTTAAGTAATAATCTACAGATTTTATTTGTTGTTGCAAGTTGCGGAAATGCAGAATTTTATTTTGGCATCATACCGTTTTTTTTTATCTTTTCTTTCATGCAACCTGGTAGTGTTAGTATACAAGACGCTGAACTAAGAAATATAGACGGAGAACATAGATATCTCAAAATGTATAAATTCGGAGAATTTTAGTAGCTCAATTGGTTGGCTACTCACCTTGTTAGTTACTTAAAAAAAACGAACGCCGTTGCCGGGGATCGAACCCGGGTCACCCGCGTGACAGGCGGGAATACTTACCACTATACTACAACGACTTTGTTGTCTGCTTATTTTATACAATGAAAGATATTGTTAATTTAATAGTAATAGATTGGGAATGAAAGGTGCTGAATTGGCCATCCTTTTTATCTAAATTGGTAAAGAAGAAAGGAAAACAAATATAGAGAAGAAGATATCCAGGATGGCTGCAACTCCCAACATTTACACCCAAAAGTTCCCAACAATTACAACTCAAAATTACATAGCCTCCAATATATCTTGTTTTATAAGTTTCCGAAAACAGAGCAGAAAATTGGTTTTAATAGTTGGAAACTCCAGCAGTAGCGACACAGCCTCAGCTATAGGCACAGATGAAACCTCACCTGTTGAAATTCCCCCTTCTATTATCTCTGCTCTTAACGTCGAAAAAGCTCTTCTTGGCATAGGTGCTTTCTTCCATTTCATTTATTTTTACAATTCACTTTTCTTATCACTAACATGACACTGCAAAAGTGTATTGAAATTAAACTTTGTTTTCGAAGATTTTAAATTTGATTTGTTCATCTGATTTTTTTTATTTTTGTCCTTCATTTGACTAATAAGTTACATTTTAGAATGCAGCAATAACAGACATAGATCACTATGGAATACTAGGACTTTCAAGAAAATGTTCATATGCTGAGGTCCACACAAAAGCATCTCTTTAATTTTGTTTTTCTCTCTTTTTCACCCATTAATTCATTTGATGTTTGTTCTTAGTGTTTGACTTGTATTCGTACAATATCTATATAGGTTCCAGTTGCGTACAAGAAAAAAGTTGAAGAAATTATGAATGAGGGATTGGTAGAAGAAGAGCTTAACAAGAAGCTTCAACTCCTAAAAGTATTAATTTCATTTCATTTCTATTAATAATAAACAAAGTTTTAGAGATTAATTTTTCTTTTGACATATATAGGAATCATATTCAATTTTGTCAACACCAGAGGAGAGAAGGCTGTATGATTGGAGTTTGGTAAGGAGCGAAGCACCGGATGATTACAAATGGCCATTTGAGGTTGATCCAACTCCGCCCTCTACGGGGACTCCTCCTCCTCAGGTACTACTCTTTTCTCCATCACTTAATTAATACTCCCTCCGTCTCATAAAGAATGGTTTAATTTAACTTGACACGAAGTTTAAAAAAATAAAAAAGACTTTTGAATCTTGTGGTCCTAAATTAAAGTTATGTCAAATGTATAAAATTACCCTTTAATCTTGTGGCTTTAAACATGCCACGTAGAAAACTGAAATTAAAAATATTACCAAAAAAAGAAAGAGGTCATTCTTTTTGAAACAAAATAAAAAGGAATGGAAGTCATTTTTTTTTTTGAAACGGAGGGAGTAATTATTATATCAAAACTCACTTAAATTTTTTTTTTTTTAAAAAAAGTCTATTGAAATAATATTTTCTTAATTACTTATCAAACATTAGAAAATAAGTAAGATAACATTTTCACCAAACATACTGTAAATTAATTATTCCTTCAGCCAGACCAGAAAATGATTATAACCTGAGTTATCAATAATACTTTACGTTTTTTAATTGTATATAAACATAATTACAGGAGCCAGAAGATGTGGAACCAACAATACTAGTGGGATATTTCTTTTTAGGTTGGTTTGTACTAGCTGCTGTCTTATCAATTGCCCTTAATCTCTAGAAAGAAAATTATATATGTTTATCATATAATATGCAAAATGATATTCATTTTCGTGTAACATATATACACTTAAACCTTCAATTGTTGCATTTTTATGAAATTCTATGTTTTTTTTTTGTATTTAAATTTTATACACTAATAATGTAATAATTATTTTGCATCATCAATGTAAATTTACCTTTTATCTTCCAACGCACACCAGGGGATTTTTCACATTCTCTTTCTCCAGGGGAGTTCTAATCTTCCAATTAGGATCCCCTCATTGTTAGTAGTTTTAAATTTATACCTATAGCTTAGTAGATGGACTTAATATTTGGAATAAGGCGAGAACTAAGTAGTATGCAATTATTTACTAGTATTAACTATTAACTACTTATTTCCAAAGAAAAGTGAAAGTTTGGGGGGATTTGAACGATTTGTAGTATCAAACTATCAATTAATAACATGTAACTTTCAACAATGTTAATTTAAACTGATAATTTATAGAAAGAGAAATCAAGATTGATTGTATTCACCAAGATTGTATGAATTATGTTGGGTAAATAGAAAATCCCATCTGGTAATGCTAGTATATCAGCTTATCAATCTTATACTACATTTAATCGTTTCTGAACCAAATTGAATGCATACCACTTTTATTCTTTCGATCTAAAAGTGTTACCTCAAATCAGTGACATTTACTCAAAAGTTGGTTAGTCTTAGGCTAAGTTTTTATATCTCAAATCTTCGTTACTAGCTCTTTTCCTATGTTTTGCACATTATAAATTTATAACTCAAATAAGTAAAATTAAAGATTTTAATGTTTGCAACCATTAGAAATCAATTAAGATGAAAGAACTTATAATGTATACAATCATAATACATGTTTTATTTCGTAAATATCCTTTGTTTAGGTCAAGTCGTCATGGATTTCAAAACCCGAGGTTTAGCCAGTCACGCAAACTTTAAACTCAAAGATCACGTAAACTCTTGATAAAACTTGTTCAAGTGTACATTGTTCTTCACTATAAACCAAGATGATAGTAGTATTTATAGTCCTGGGAAATTTTAAATTTAAAATAAAAAAGCTGGTCCACTGCTGACAGCTCATCACAACACTGTCATCCCTTAACAATAACTTGATTAGAATCTAAATTAAAGTATTAGATTGTTTTGCATAGCTTACATTGGAAGCTTTGAGAAAAGCTCTTGTTAACTTATGGCACCAATGCATAGTGCAGTGTGGAGTAATCATCAGATTTTATTTGTTGTTGCAAGTTGCAGAAATGCAGAATTTATTTTGGCATCATACCAGTATTTTTCAATCTTTTCTCCTTCTTTCTTTCTAAACTAGCAGAATCGTAGGACATCAAAAGGGGTTCATGCGACCTGGTATACAAGAGGCTGAACTAAGAAATATAGACGTAGAACATAGATATAGAATGACATATTTCAGAAGGAATGAGCAGATTTCTAGAACAGAGATAATATTCCATCCCAGTATTGTTTCTAATGAAGACAATTAAACTCAACAACCATACAAAGAAATAGAATCGTGACAATGTTATTCAGTTGAGGCTTTTGGATATCAATGTTTAGAATCATCTCAGCGGGTCTTGGTCTTCTGCTCGTGGACGTTGACAGCAGCACATATTTTCTTCCAGCAGTGGATCACTATGAGACTTGGTATCCAAACCCAGAAATGATTTGCAAAGACATAGTAAGCGTAGTAATAGAAGGGGCTTGTAGAAAAATTGTCGCCTTCCAAGACAGCTGTTATGAAGTATATAGCCGTGCCATAGAGCTGCCCCAAACAAATGGATAGTTGAAGTACGTGCCTGTATGCCTTCTTAGTAGCTATAGCATACCTGCCAATGCCAAAAGAACAATGAGGTCAAACTTGAATACATCTTCCTGCCCCGTCCATATACTTTTACTAGTAGTTTGGTTGAAAGGATTTAGTCAAAATGATCCCAGCATCAAATCCCAGAGGCAAAAAAATTCTTCCCAACTTTCCAAAGAGTTACCCGGTACATAGCTATACAGTTATCCAAGAAAAACAATCCGCATAATTAAATGCAGCATTTGGATGGTTGTATAAGAACAAATAATCCCCAATAATCTAATGTAGTGTTTGGTTGGCGCTATCAAAAAATACCGACATTAAATTACACGAGAATTAAGTAACTGTTACATTATATTCCTTGTATTATTACTTTATCAAAATTATATTCCCTGTATATTATTATTAGTTAAGTTATTCCTTGTATAATTAATGCTCACTGCAATACAATCCTTCATTGTTATTTCTCGCATAACATACGGTACATTATAAGTCCATGCATAACTAGAATGTGAACAAGCAACCCCTTAGGATAAGCACATTGATTCTGACAGTCTCAAGGTGCATGACAAGTTAATATCGCTTGAGAATGATACTTACACTGCAAGAAGGCATGCTGGCCCCTCTATGACAGCTGTGACCCCTTCAACACTAAGAACTGCAGCATCTCGGCCTACGTATCTTGAATCACCTTTGCTGTATTCTTTCCCTGCAATATATTGTTTGTGTTGGTACTTTTATAGGCCAAATTAGAAATATATCCTAATACAAAAGAACTGTTCTTGTTTGTAAGAAGACTTGCTAAATTGAGACTTACAGACTTCAGCAAGGTAAACGGGACTAGTCTTTTGGTAGAAATCTGGAGTAAAAACGAAATATCCCTCAAGGACCATGTGGGTTAGGCCCGTGAAAATCCACCAGCACATGAGTACCCTGTCAGTCTTTGATAATTTAGGAACAAACCCTAGCAAGGAAAAGAAGGAGAAATGAAGTTAGAAAACGAAACGTGGCCACAATGGAGAATGAAAAAGATGGACTTAGCATATAGAAATTTATAACACTAATGCAGCCGAAAATTATGTAGTATAGAACTAGATAGAAAAGACCAACATGATAGTAATTTATGTCCTCATTTATCATTCACTACTAAACTTTGAGTACATGAAACTAACACTTGGGGGCTGCATGAGCTTAATTGAGAAGTGAAATAATTGTCAAGACTGCTTGAAGTCCTGATTGAGGCATAGGATAAGCTGTACAACTCGACGTTTTAGGGTTCAATATCTTCTTTAATCCCATTCACAAGTCAGTAAAGTTGTGGGTTGACATTAACATCAAACTAGATTCTCTTTTTTATGGTCAAGACTGCCTGCAATTACAACAACATACCCATCGTAATCCCACAAGTGGGATATGGGGAAGGTAGGACGTAAGAAGACCTTATCCCTATTGTAGGGTAGAGATGCCGATTCGGATAGACCCTCGGGTCAAAAGAAGTGTAATCAGGATTGAAAGGAAAATAATGACAACAAAATAGAAAGACTCAATAGGTAGTAGTAAAAATGAAGAATAAGATACTAAGCAAATTACTATACAAGGAGAAGATGAGAAGAGGAGAATAAATCAGTCATGCAATAATCATTGAATAATTACCTGAGAATATCCACATGAACACCACAACCAGTAAGGATGAGATGCCATATACACCAACAATTTCTGACTGTGAGAGGAATAGGGGAACAAAACCAGGCAATTTTAGATCATGCGGGACGTAGGGGTGAGCTTCTCCCTGGCTTGCCATTTTTTCTCAGTGCCTGACTTGAGGACCCTTTCCTGTGATCTGCAATTCACAGAATGAGCAAAGTACATACATTAGAGAAGGTGTTACTCAATGAGCTACTCCACAATTTTCACATTCCCATCTAACTTCACTTGTAAGTATAAGTTGAACTCTAATTTGACGATCTATCAAAAATCAGACGGAAACTACCCTACAGCTATTAAACTTTTTTTAAGGAATCGGGGCACAAAAGGAAAATACAAGAATCATAGTGAAATCAGTGGAAGTGATCAATCAACTACGCCTCAACTACAAAATAGTTGGACTTGACTATGTGAAACCATTGTATCCGTTCCATTCTTTTCAACTGCATATTATTCTGATGAAGAAGGCAAATTAGGGATTCTCCAATGTGTATGGTAAAGGAGGAAAACAATTTCCTAGAAAGTATTTCACTAAAGAAGTTATTGGGCAACACTTCTCATGGAAAAAATTCCATCAAAAGAATTCACCTATGGCATAAAAAAATCATCTTTTAACAAATATCGCAACTCTTAATCCACATACTTGCTACAAACAACACTTGAACATTATTTTCAATAATTAAGAAATTTCATCAAATTCCCAAAACAAAACATAATTTGATTCTCACAATTATAACATGTTTGGCCAAACTTCTAAAATCAACTTATTTTGAAAAGTGTTTTCCAAAAAAAAGTACTTGTTGTGAGGAACAATTTGTGTTTGGCTAATAAAATTAAAAAACACTTTTGAGCAACAATTAAACACTTATTTTCTCCCAAAAGCTTGGCCAAACACCTCACTTTTTTCAAATAAACACTTATGGTCTCCCAAAAACATGGTCAAACAAGCTATTAACATCGATCCTCAATTAATATTTTCCACTCACCAACCAAACATCTGAAAAACTTTTCCAGGAAATAATTTCAAAACATTTCCCTTAATACCAAACACAACTAGGTCTCTAAATCAGGAAAACTAATGCTGGTGAAAAAAAAAAAAAGAGTAAAATTTTCAAAAGTAACAAAAAAAAAACCCTATAGTATATAAAAACGAAAATTAAGGTCAAAATCTCTAAAATTCCAATTCCCACAAATGACAGAAAACAAGATCCCTTTTTTACTTTCAGGCAAATGTAGCACAAAACAGAAGTACAAACAAAATATACTAGTAATTACCCTAAAGGAGGAGACTTTCACACTTCTCAGTCACTTTTATTCACATATAAACATTATAATGACTATTAAATCCAAAATTTACATAATTCTTGAAACATGCATATAAAGACATGAACTTTAGCACCCCATTTGGTTAAATCATTAAAATAGCTCAAAAAATCCATTAAAATACAGAAAATTACAAAAGGGTAACTCTTAAGAATTTTTCAGATCAGTGCGAGTTGACTTACCGGCGATGAAGAAGAAAAGGGAGAGAGTAGAGAAGCTGAGAGAGTAGAGCACTGAAATACAAATAAGTAAAGATTTGGAGTCACGTGAGAAAGGCACGTGACTCTGACAGTTCTGTTTGGATGGTAATGGGAAATAATTTTCTTTAGAAAAATTTTATAAATTATTTTTCTTTTTTTATGGAAATTAATTTTATAACATCATCTTGTTATAACCGCTAAAAAAATATTTGAACAAATAATATTGATAAAGAAGTTCTGCTGTATAGTTTAAAGTTATATTGTTGTGAAAGTAAGATAATGGCTGGTGGGACAAGGGAGTGCATACAAAGCCGATTTTGGGACCACTATTACTTAATTCACTTTTTATATTCGAAATTTAAGCTTTGTTTTTTTAATTTTTACAAAAAAAAATTAGAATCGTATCTAAAATATCAACGATAGATTCTATCGAATTCAATAATTTTGATTACTATATTAAAAATTATTAAAATTCATAAATTTTAAATTCTTATTTCGCATTGTAAATCTACTATCTGTGTGATTTCTTACTAAGCAATGTGTTCTATTTATGATTTTCAATATCTAAAAGAAAAGTGATATGTGTGAGCATGATTTTTTAGACATGTGTTATTATCACGTAGTTCAATTATTATGTCTTTTTGACCACCCAAAGGAACTAGTATTCTGACACTGGGGTGCTGCATGTTGCAAATGTGTTGATAAAAATATTTTTGTGCTTAATATATATATCTAGAAAGGGGTGCTAGCAACGGTTCATTAATTAATTTAACTCAGTCTTTATATTATTTTATATGTAGAAACATGCTCATAATTGTTTAGAGAACGGCTGGCTAGCGTTAGAGGAATTCTCTACAAAGATATCTAAATTGTGAAATTAAAGTATTCATCTGTTATGTGAAGATTTTGATGATCAATAATTCGAATCATGATTACTGAAGATCAAGGAGAAGAAGAGTACCATAAGTTTCAAATAAAATTCAAATATTTGGAATCTATGGTCAAATGCCTACTTAGACAATGGATTGATCCAAATCCTATATATCCGATGTCAAAAAATATCAAATTTGAATCTACAATTTCAAAAGTAAAGTATTTAAGCGCGTCGAACTCATAAAGTTTGAATCTTGAATGTTGAATCTGGCACAGATTCTATTTCATATAATAAGTGATGCACTAATAATTCAACAAGATCTCAATACCTCAAAATCAACACAAGGATACATTTTCGTAGAAATGTTCTTATGATATACTAAACACAGTAAAGAAAAACAAAGAAATGGCAGTCATCAACTTCGTACTTCATACATTTCTGAGAAACTACATAAATTACGCGTTTGAAGTATGCAGTTTTAACCAAACCATTGTAATTTACTATAGTCACGAAGTAAATATCAGATATGAGTAAGTTCTATCTTGTGTAGACTCGTAAAGGTAAGAGTTCTGTAAATGGCACCACACTAGGACTGCTCAAACTTATGAACTTCCACTCTGGATTAGGGAAGAATCAACCCTTGGAAAACAATAGTCCTATTGTCCAGGAGCCCCAGAATGAAATTGCTAATGTTGTAGTCGTCTTTGTTCAGCAAAACAACTTTGTCACGCGTGTTCCTCTACCACAATGTGTCTGGGCTCTCGTTGAGGACAAGTTAACAGCTGCAACTGCACATTTTCACCACTTCAGTCCTAAGAGTTCTATAGACAGGGGCGAGAAGGGAACCACCATGATGAACATGGATAAAAATTGCTGCTTCACGCCTGCTGCAAACTGTTGACTATAACAGGCCCACCATCCCTCTCACTTAACAAACCTCGCTTGGAACTTTTGCTAACGAATAAACCACTTTTCATCTCTTCCGTTTCTTCAAAAGTGATGCAGCTTGCAGAATAATCTTATCAACCTCATCAAGACCTGGTGTGTCGACATCTTTACCTGGTGATTTCTCTTTCCTCGAGTTAGAAGAGATTTGACGCAAATGCTCCTCGAAATCCTGTTCATCTCCATTACTTTGCACTGGAAACTTTTCAAACACATCCAAATATAGTGGTTCTTCAGCTTTCTCTTCATGCTCTTCCTCAGAGTCTGTCTCAAAAATATCTGAAAGATCTTCAGAATCTGAGCATATATCTGTATCTACCATGGAATCATTTTCTTCACCCTGTTCTTCATTTTCAACCATTATCCGTTTGAGCTTATCAGATGCCTCAAGTTGCTGATCTGAACGGTGTTCAGGGTGAAATTTCTCAAAGCCAACCTCTTGATTTTTGTCAGGAGCATCAGTTTCATTTTCAGCTTGCAACCGAAGCAGCTCAAGATCTTGCTCCAGGCGTGGAATGTATCTCTCAACAGCTCTTAAGGAATCTCTGTATTTAGATTTATCCAAGGCCTGTGTAAATGGGCAATAACAAAAATAAGAGCGCGAAAAAGTGGGAATGTACATAATAGCATACACAAAAGTTAGCAGACAGTAAGTGAACCTTTTTCCTGGAAAGAGTACTTCTTGGAGACATTATCTCAGTTGGTGGTTGAGAGTAATTCTTTCCCCTGTACATTATAATGGTGTCATCATCCTGGATATCAAGAACAATTCCACCACTTAATCTTGCAAGCTCTACAGCAATTTCCTTAACCTCCTCAGGAGAGAACGTTTTCACCACCACTTTCAGAGTTTGGTGCTTCTTCCAATGCAAATGCATATTAAGGATCACACCCTGGTATATCCCACGTCTTCCAACTGGTACATAATTCTTGCACTTCTCCCCCATTTTCAGGAAGTAGAAGTGTTCTTCTGGTGTCAATATTTCTGGGTCATGAGTAGCTTCCGATATCTCCTTAGGCTCAACCTTCCTAAGAGCTTCAACAAGCCTCTCCTCTTTCTTCCGTGCCTAGAAAGATGAAATTTTGCAATCCCTAAATACTTCAATTGTATTTGACAGTCAACATAAAGTAGGTGGCGCAACCCATCCATAATTGTGTTGGATCCCAAATTGCCATAAAGTAATAATCCAAAGAGCAATCTATTCTTTAGCATCTATTGGCAAGTAAATAAGTGAAGAAACTAATGTCACAACTATCAATAAAAACAGTTATAGATTTGCAAATGACACCACAATCAGCACAACTGAAATATCATTTTGATATGACTAGATTGCTACCGACAGTCCATTAAATTATTTAACCTCAACAAAGTCATATATTAGAAACACATAATTCTAGGTTCAGAAATGGCAAAGGGTAATACTTTCAGGAAACAAAAGATTAGAACAGGCATATCTAGATAACTAGTCCTTTCCCATAAACTTTAATTAGAATAAAACATATAAACAAAAAGACCCACAATCTCTAGGACGAGATGCAGATTTAACAGAAAACAGGAAAAGGTATAACCAAAGGATCTACATTAAAGATACAAACTAGTTGGGATCAAGACTTATTTGTTCTTACACTTGCATTAGATCCATATTTGTTAAGACATTCTTCTTAGGCACACTATAGACTTGAATGTCAGTGAAGGGGATATTAATATTATGAGTATTGGAATGAAATGATGCCAGATACAGTGAAATGGATATAGAAGATTCAAATAGCCGACCTTAATTAGGTAGAGATTGAGGTATAGCTTACTGATTCATTCAAAGGAAATACACAAGCTAAGACAATTTCAAGAGTTGTCAAACGCAAAAGAGTATGGTATTTCAAACAGATTGAAGCTACCAAAACCCGTGCAGCATAAGTAGTTCAAAGTTCAAACATCATCTATTTATCTTTACAACCGTGGAGTCAGGCCAGTTTGCGCATACCTCGACTAATTCCACAAGTACCTGTGACCTTCACCAGCATAGGTGCCGGTTTACTTCAAACATCATCTTACAAAACTTCCACTAGACTAAATAACATGCTACAAGAAAAGCATTACCTTCCTCAATTTAAAAAGGATTCTTTCTTCAGCTGTCATCCTTTGGAACTCTTTCTTCTTCTTCCACCTGAAGAACTTCAACCACTTCACAACCTGTCTTTTACCCTTCAGTTTCTTCCTCTTGATTTTATCTTCTTTAAACTCACCGGAACTCTCAGCAACAACATCATTACCACCGCCATTCGACGTTTCCCCTTCCCCAGCTTTGCCAGCCGTACAGTAATACCGGCCCGAATTTATCAATCCAAAATCCCATTTTTGTACGATTAAGCGTGGCCCAACTATGACTTCTCTTTCAAAAACCTTGCATACTGCATTAAATACACTAACATATCATCATGAGATTAGCACAATCACTTCAAATTAAACAGTTATCAGTGTAAATGCATGATTTTTGCAGAAACAAATTCAGAATTTGAAGAAATAGTACCTGGTTTGCTGGGGAACGGAATGGGGTAAAACGGGTTGGAAGATGAAACGGCAGCAGAAGAGATGTTGTAGCTGCCGTGATTTGCAGAGCGTCGCCGGAAAGAAGAAACCTCGCCGGAGCATTTTTCACACTTTCTGGTGACCGACGGGGAACTAGTCTCCGGGAATAGCTAAATGGGTCTAAATTGGATACTTAGCAAATGGACTTGGGCTAGTATGGTCTATTTTGAAGGCCCAAACCATCACTCGTGAATCTTTTAACAAATAGCCACTTTTAGCTCGGAGCTTTAAATTCTAAGACATTGTTAGGGTGTTTCACCTGTAAAACTTGAAACTACATGGTCGGAAACTGGTAAATACTACTTCTAATATTCTTTTACACATAATTTGCTTATACTAATTGTTAGGTGTGCTAAATTTAGCGCATAAAAATATAGCATGTTCATCTTGTTTAGATGATATTTATTAGCGAGTTATTTTGAATATAGCTTCAATTAGCTTATCTAAAAGTTTAAGCTAATTTGAATGGCATATCTATTCATTAAAAAGGTAAATAATCCAAGATTAAAGAAATATGACTTGTATTGCTTCTTTCAAAGGGTCACATACAAAAAAAGGATATATATACACAAGTAAGTATATACCCTTTTCTTTTTAATAAATTTCATGTTAATGAAAATCCGCCACCTTTCATCATTTGTCTAAATTCTTTAAAATCAACCATCCCATCACCATCCACGTCGACTTTCATGATCATCCTCTTACAATCTTCCAAAGTTTTTCCTTGTTTCAATCCTAATGATCCCAAAACGGACCTTAATTCTTCCACCGTTATATATCCATCTCCATTTTGATCAAACACGTTGAACGCTTCTCTCATATCCTCCTCTTCGTCCTTCTCATCCATGATTGACTTGTACAATGTCCCGAATTCATCTATATCGATATATCCATCTCCGTTTACGTCTATTTTTTCAATCATATGAACAAGTTCTTGTTCCTCAATGTTTATTCCCAAGCTTTGTAACGAATCGTTGAGCTCCTTTTTCGTTATCGTTCCATCTCCATTACGATCAAACATTTGGAAAATTCTATTTAGCTCTACGGGGTCCATTTCTTAGATGAAATTACAAAGAGAATGATGTAAAATAAACCCTTTGAAGGTTTTAGTATAAAAAGGATTTGGGTTTGGGATTGATGATGTTAAAAGAAGCATGAAAATGTGAGAGAAAATAACAAGGGAAATAATATTTCTGAGAAGATAGAAATAAATGGCTAAGGGGTTTAAATGGTGGAGGAAAATTAAGAAGGGTGATTTGAGGACCCCCACTAATTTCGTGGAATCAATGATATTCTTTTTAAGATATAAAAATAGACACAAGATTCAAGAATATCTAATTCCACATTTCTTGGTGACTTTATTAATTATTATTCCGTATCAACTATTAGTTAACATAAATTAGATTTGTTTCAAAATATTTGACGTTTTAAAAGGTACACTTTGTTCAAATCTAACTTTATTGCTCCAATTTAGTGGTGTATTAAATTTTTTGGAGATAGATAAATGATAGTCTAAGCAATCGAGAAATAGATAATATGGACCAATAAAAGCACCTTATATTATTTGTTGTACATAGATTATTATGTTGTTTTGTTGCCGTTTATCTGTTATTTTTGTTTTGATTGTTATTTCTTGTACTTCAGTTGCTTTTTTTTTTTAGATAACTTTGGATTGTTTTTCTTGAACCAAAGGTTTATCAAAACAACCTATCTATCTCTTAGATTGGAATAAGATTTGGGTACGTTTTACCATTCCTATACCTCACTTTGTGAGACTAGTGTTTATGTTTTTTTTTTTTAGTGATATGTTATTCTCGTTTTAATTTTTAATTGCTTAGTTTGATATAAATATCGGGTATGAGTAAGTAGTTACTCCGTTTGAGTAGGTGAGTTTGGACGGCATCTCTTGAAATATGTCATTGTGGAACTCATGTCTGTAGACGTGAGGTAAAGGTTTAGGACCACGTAAAATATAGTGGTGGGTATACTATACAAGTACTAGTATGCATCCAGCTAAATATAGGCTGGAGAAATTGATAGATTCAACAATATAAAGTCGTAATAAGTGGCCTTTCATTCATTGTAGGGACTCTTAAATCTGATTTTGAGTTACTCCGTTGTTCATGGCGGATGTGCTGCAAAGATTAAGGAGACCAGAGAATGCTGTCGAGGTGGCAAAATTGGCCCATGAAACATGACCGGCCAAACTCAAACAAAAAACAATGTTAGTTGTGTTGGTAGATATAGCGAAAACACTTTTAGGTGTGCAAGTGCCCATTGAATTAGTCGAGATGTGTACATGCTTGTATGTATGAGGGTGTGTTGCTCATGCCTAACTGCTAAAGACAGTAAGAGGCCATAAACCAATTGTCTATCCTGTTCAACATGGGTTAAAGGAACAAAAACCAGAAGCATCAAACTTGTTAATCCAGAAATTTTGGAAATCTAATTTCATTAACTAACAGCTACTACATTCTGCATTCACCGTCCACTGCATTTCACTTGGCGTGGAAGCCATAAATCTGATAGATAGGTTAGTTCCAATAATTAGGTCGTTGTTGACTTGTCTGCAATGCATACCGACTAAAAAAGATCTATCCAACTTTATCATATTGGCTTCCCAAGTTCTATCTTTTAAGATAGTCTTTACATACTGAATGGGAGAGGAGAGAAGAGGGTGCACAACTGACCATCAATAAACAACTGGTCTGTTGCACAAGGTAATTCTTATCGGAGATAGAAATGTATAGTAATGTGATCAAACTGTGTGTCCTCCAAGATCAAATTGTCAAGTATATAGGAATTGAAATCCCATTGCTTGCGAAAACAAAGATATGATTGGTTTTGGATAGTGCTTGCTTGCTCCAAGTATTCAGAAACACAGAAAAGAATACAGCAGCACGGAAATATATAAGCACAAGAACAAGATGCCAAGTAAATGGGAAACTCAATGAAAAATATGCAAGCATAATACAAATTGCTATGTTTAAACAGGTCATGAGATGTGCCAGTGCAATTTTTTCTTGCAAGCTTGTGTTATCGGATTGAGTTGACAAACTCCAGCCAAGAAGCTCGCCATTTTTATTTCCCAATTCTACCTTTTTATCACCTCATCCTTTACACATGTACTACAATTACTACTAAAGAGCTTTATGTGAATGAACACTAAAACGTGGAACTTTGAAGACTTTCTGGCTACTGATATTGAATTTGCTAGTTCGAGCTTCTTGACTTACCCACTGAACTATAAAGTTTACATTCTTCCAAATAAGTCTAAGTGCCTTTATATTCGTGATCTGAACATATGAAAATCTAAGTTGTACCATGAAGATACGGCTCAGTGAAAAGGAGGCTGGTCTAATAGAAGTAAAACGAAACATTTCGAAGGTATATAGACACAAGTACGAGTAAAGAAGGACTAGGGAAGAAATGTCTACATTCATTACAGAGAGAACTATGTAGTGAACACATGGCTAAAAGAACGCATGCAATTGCAATAGACAATGAGTACAAGAATAGCTATGCTTAATGCAATGATAAATATATTTTAAGGTTGATGCTCTCAAGTAGTAAGTTCTGCGTACACTCTACCCTTCCCAGACCCCAATTGTGGGATTACACGGGGTAAGTGTTGTTGCTCTCAAGTAGTATTTCAAGAAAGTAGGCAGACAGGCCAAAATATATTAGTACTCTGATTCAGGTTCATAAAAAAGGGTGTTTATATTTTTTGCCCTTTACTTCATAAAATTTATTACTTTACCAAAACAAAAAACAAAAGAAAGTTCAGAAAGGAAATTTGATGCATGACATTTTTGTGACAGTATGGCAATAGATGAACGTCTAACAGCAGAAACAGATACAGGTCTAAGCCTTATTGCAGAAGTGATGGGAATACTGGAGAATAATAGAAGAAAACATACATCTAGAGCTAACACATGACAATGCTCATAACCTCAAACAAACAGAAAGCTGGCAGAATGTTAGGCAAGGTTAGCAACTGATTGGCCGCCTACTATCCAGTTCTCAGAATGAATTTAGTATGAGCAATGATACTCTGTTACCTTTCTTAAGCATGTCGCATAAAATCTCTTTAGCTGGGATAGTTCCTTGTCCCTAAGGTCCCGATTAGAATCCTAACCCTCCCAATTACGAAAGGGTTTTTTATTTGATCTCAGACATGGCACCACATGTCTTCCTGCTATGGGGTGTGACTAGAATCCTTGCAAACTGAAACAGGAGAATTTCCTCACAATAGAATGAATTTGTGTTACTTTAGAAGGTCAGGGACATAATTTACTCAGTAAATAGTAGATTGTATGTGCCTATAACTAAACGTAATGAATTCTTGTTGCTTTAAAGAGTCAGGGACATAATCTACTCAGTAAATAGTAGATTGTACGTGCCTATAACTAAACATAACGAATTCTTGCTGCTTTAGAGGGTCAGGCACATAATCTACTCAGTAAATACTAGCTTATACACTACAACTAAATAGAGGCACTTCCAGTAGCACCTGATGTTTAGTTGCAGCTAACCGCGACAACGCTCAAGAATTCTTGTTTCTTTAGAAGGTCAGGGACGTAGTATACTCAGTAAATAGCACTCTAGCTAATACATTACAATTAGTTTTCTTTATAGGCACATCCAGTGGTATGCAATCTTTAGTTGCAGGTGGTCTGACGATCAATGGTCAAGAAAGGCGATGATATTTTCCACCTCTCACCAAATTTAGTCGTAGCCATATTTCTCAAGTCAGTAACACATTTTTACAAAGGCATGAACATGAATTTCAGACTATGTGATTGCAGAGGAATTACAAGTTCACAACAACAATTATGCCTTAATCACTAATTAGTTGGGACTTGGGACCAGCAATATGAATCTTTTATATCTACTCCACTCTATCAAACCAATTCCATTCTAGTACCGGTAAATTAAAGTGTCGTCATACCACCAAAGACAGATTGATATTAAAAATAACTCATACAGGAATTGGGAAAGTATTCATTTAAAACGAACAAAGTTGTCAACTTTCAGACAATTTTGACAGAAATTGCCTATCAAGTACCATAAGTTCCACATCTTATTAACTCAAAGCACTAAAATTCCAGTTCACAGATATAGAAAAATATTCATTTTCACCTTTTATGGGATATCCCATGGCTTAGGCTCAGGAATTGCCACAACCATTCCTTGAAGCTCCGGTGAGAGGACCACCTGACAACCCAACCTAGAATGCTTGTTCAAAACCCTAGCCCTAGAGTTCCTCTTCAGCACATACTGCTCATCGTAAGAAGCTTTTGGAAGCTTCTCGAGCCATTCTTGAGCAATGTGCACCTCACACTCGGAGGAGCACGCATCAATGTCTTCAAGGCGATGTGAATCCGGGTCGATTAACCCGTGGTTGGTTAGAGCTTTGAGCAGAGTTTGGCCGGAGAGTCCAATAATCTCCCGTTTACAGCCCTCAGGGTCAACGGCGAAGAGCTTGACGATCCGATCGGCGACTTTGGCGGAGCCGGTGCGGGATGAACATGAGGATGCGGAGGATCGAGTAATTGAAAAAATCGAAGGGTTTCGTGCGATTCGTGAGGCGAATCTCTGCATATTAGCGACGGCCATCTTCGAATGTTAACCAATTTTGGGGGAAATGAGTGCCCTAAACTCTCCACTAGTGTGGAAGGAGAAAACTGTATTTTTAAAAATAATTGTCGGGTTTGGATCCGTTTGTGTACACCTCGACGCATCATAAATAATTATAACTCACTGTCCATCTAGGCTACAACATACGGAAAAAATCACTTTGTTTTTCTAGCCGTTTCAATTTATATGACACGTTTGATTAATTCATATAGCATAATTTTATTAGATACGAATTCAAAGAATCGAAGATGTTTGAAATTTATAATTCAAAAATCAATTATAATTATTTATATAGTTGTAAATCATTTCACTTTCTCTAGTTTACTCATCGAGAGTATTTTCTAAGCAATCATGAACGTGGAGTAAAAGCTGTTGAAATTGCTTCTTTATCAAACCAAGAGAACAAACTCGTTTATAGAAATGAAAAAAAGGGTAAAAAAATGTCTAAGTTTGATCTAAAAATACTTCGATCATCAATAATTTGGTTCAGAAAATGCTTATAGGCACCCCACCCCTCGACTCGAAAATCACAATGTAGATAGATTACTTTTATATATTACTCGTACTAGTATATAAGGATGAATACTGGAGAGAAATTGATGTGAGGTGAAATTATCATTTCTATTGCTGACAAGAATATATATCATGAAATATCCCACTCCTTTCTTTTCTCTTTTATAAAATTTTCATGTAGGAAATAAGCAAAATCTATCTTTTATCTCTGAAATCATTCTTCATATAATCAAATTTTCTTGCCCTGTAGCCAACTGTCGTAGAAATACAACGACTCTTGTGGTTTGTACTCTGGCACGGTGTGTCCAGATCCCTGAGGATTTCGGAAATCAATCAATTAAATCAAAGAAAAAATAGAAAAAAAAAAAAAACATTTCTTGATAAAAACATACCTTAATAGTCAGAAAAGTGAGGTTGTTGGCATAACCTTGTGTGTAACTGCAGAAAAGATTTAAGATGAATTTTACAGAATTGCAACACATTAGACATGAAAAAGATTTAGAATTAGGTGAAAACGCGAACATACCCTGCAACTTGTTGGGAACTGCAAAAAAGATTTAAGCATTTAGTATGAATTTTACAGAATTGGATCACATTAGAGAAGTTAAACATGAACATGATTTAGTAGGTGAAAACGCGAACATACCCTTGGATTTTTTCTTTCGTATACCAAGGCCTCCATTCATCCACGATTGCATATCCAAGTGAACTTGTCCATTTTTCTGAACCAGTGTATGGTACACACATATCGTGATCCCCACTGCAACAAACAAATGTGTTTTAGTCGATAGAATATACAGGAAATACATATAGACGATCAGTTTTCTTCTTTATATGTGTTTTAAATACCACGAGTAATACAGAAGAATGCATGTTAAGAGACTCAGTAATCTATTGAACCTGTATATGAGTGCCCGATAACCCTGAGTTGTAAGGTTTTTGTGATACGGAATCATGCTTCCAGCATCATGAGTGAAGTTTAAGTGTTTGCATAGCTCCCAAGGACCTGTCACAGTTGCCTGTTGTACCACAAGATTGAACCATAAATCGATCACCAATTGGTAAAAGTAAATCATCATCTTTAAAGTTAGTACAAGATGAGTAAATTGTATCTTACTGGTTCAGCATGAATTGCTTTACGAACATCTTCATTGTTTAGCCACGCAGTAGCAACAGTATCATCCTGCATATTTCATTTCAGATTATGTCTCTTAATGAGAATAAACAAAAGGAAAGAAAAAAATCAAGAGTGACTTACAGTGCAAAAGACATTATTATGATCGAGAAGCTCTGGCCAAGATGGGACAAGTCCCTCTCTTACTGGAGCATTAAAAGGCCAAGCACGGCCAAACATTCTGGTTCTGACAGGAAGAGGCCTTTCTGTCTCACCTAGTTTACGAAAGCTCATTGGCAATTCTGAGTTTTTGGTGCTAAAAGGGGTGTGGTAACACGGTTCTAGTATGTCATAAATGTTTAGTCCCATAACTTTCTGCAATAGGCAGAAAAAATGAAATTGGACCAATACAGAACAATGAATTGTTGTCACGACAAAATGAATCAAGCATCACAGAGTAACACCTTACCTGACTAATTTTTAATAGTAATGATGTACAATTCTGACTGCTTGAGATGTAGAAGTCTCCTTTGCATGCAGCAGTTGCATCCTGAGCATGAAAAAGAATAATCAGAGACCAGTTGCTAATATATTGGAGTGGTAAATGTATAAACATACATTAACATTTGCTTCGTAACATATTTTTTGACAGACTACAATTCTAAATAAGTTCAAGAGTCAAATGATTCAAGCACAAGAAGAAGCAAATACCTCGAATAATTTATCTGAAATGAGGCCCATACCATGTTGAAATGGAACAATAGCATTACCGTCTATCTTCTCATCTGTCACGCCATTTCCCACCATGTAACCCTGTACAATAGAACATATATAAAGAGTTTCAGCCCAGACAACTAGTTAAAATCTTGAAATGTATATACCTTAAACATGGACGCTGTTATCCCTGACCTTAAAGTTGATGACGGGATTTACTTTAGCATCGATACCTAAAAAAACATAAGCAGAAGGTTAGTTTGTTTATCCCCTGCCTAGCACCAACCAGTACATGTTCATTTATGATCCAGATTACCTTTTACTACTTCAGAAGCCAGAGTTGGCACGTATATTCCAGCATAAGACTCTCCAGATATGTAGAATGGGTTCTTGAGGAACTCCGGGTAGATTGCAAACCACTAGCAACAGCATCAGTTAGTAGAAACAAATAAACGAGCTAGGACAGATCTAGCGTAAAACTAGTAATGTTACCTTGAGGAGAAACGCATGGGTTTCGGTTGCAGTTTTTAAGTCTCCTGTATTATAGTCAGCTTTATTTTTCGAGTAAGATAATCCAACACCAACAGGAGAATCCAGATATATTATATTGGAAACCTGGAAGAATCAAATAATAATGAGTGACTAATGAAATGTAAGCATATGATAAAAGTAGAATTAACACAAATAATTACCTTTGACCAACTGTATGGATTGTTATGCAGAATAGGCAAGCTACCATTTGCCTTCCCCAACTCAAAATTAAAAGGTCCTGCAGTGTATACAACACAAGACTCAACTGTTATACTATTCATTACAAAATATAGGCATTTGTAAAAAAATCAAGTCTTTTGTCTAATCGAGTATATTGATTAGAGTATTATCATCTACAATCAAAATATTTTAACCCGCTCAAATTCAACTCAACCAGTAAAATTAAGAATTAAAGTTGTTACCATGCTCATAGACAAATCCATCAAAGCTTGAACAGCCAGGTCCACCATTAAGCCAAAGAACAACTGGATCATTTGATGGGTTTCTTTCAGATTCAATAAAGTAGTAATACATATTCTTGCCATGGCTTTCATCTAAATTAACATACCTGAAAACCCATTTCAAATAATATTAAAAAAAAAAGGTACAAAAATCAAAATAAAGTTTATTACATCTTTTTATCAAAAAACACAAAAAGAATACATACCCAGCATAATGTTTTGACAGCAATTTGCCAGTGAAGCCAGGGATTTGAGTTACCAGTGCACCCTGAGGTGCCCCTTCTGTTACCAAAAAACAAAATGCCAACAATGTTAACACTATAGTATACTCTAAAATAATGTTTTTTCTAGCCATGTTTGGTGTATCAAAATTCAGAATTATTTGATGTTTTCCCTAAAAGAACACAAATGATGGGGCTTTTATAGTGTGAGAAAATGAAGTGTGACATCATTATAATAACTATTCCATTAATATTTGGATTAATACAATCTAATTTAGTCTTAATATAGTAAAAAGTTAATTATGAATTTATGATTTATATTTTGAAATGTTTGACTGAGAAAATAACAAAAAAATAAAGTCTTATACATTTAAGGAATATTCATCAATTTATTTAAGTATTTGGATTTTTGGGATGTTGGACTGACAAAATGACAAAGTAGAAGTCTCTTATATTTATGAAATACAATAATACATCTATATCATATTAACTAATTCTATATTTATTTTCAAATTATTACAGATATGTTCATTAATTAAGAATTTTGTATCATATTTTAAGTTAGATACATTGAGGTGCAACATTCACTGAAAAGTAGCCCAAATTAGGATAATTGAATATCTGAATAAGTTTTGTATCCGACTCCTCTCCATTTTCCTCAAGTTTCTATTTGGATTAGTGATGCATAACATAAGTTAATTTAAGTGGTTAAGATTTAACTTCCCAAAACAAATTTCTAACCATGATTTAAATAATAAATATATTGTATAATTTGTTTTAAAAATGATTATAATCCCAAATCTTTGCAATATATTAATTATTATCTTGTTCATAATTATAGAAAAACAAGTTTTCTTCTTAAATTTTTTATGCAGGATCTTTCTTTTATTTTCTTGTTAAATTAATCTTTTTATTACATAACATACCAATTAATTAAGATACACCACATATCTGTTAGAACTCAAGTACAAATATATGGTGTTTAAAAGCAAAAAGCTTATTTGCTGTTTAGATTATAAATTTATTCCAAGTCTAATAAAGGGGGTGACTTACATACAACATCAATGAATTTCTAATGTTTTTTTTTAATATAGTTATGTAATAATATAAATGTATATTAAATATTAACTATTGATGATGTTTAATCAGCTATTGGTAAAAATTGTGAAATCATTTAGCTTTTTGGTTTTCGTTTACACCTACTTAATCAACACAAGAACAATAATATCATACCCAGTGTAATTCCTTAAAGACTTAGTAATCTATTATGAACGTGTATATGATTGTTTGATATCCCGAGCTGTGAGATTTTTGTGATACGGAATCACACTTCTAAAATCATACAAAAATGCATCCCAACCGCCAATAATTTGGTAAAAAAAAGCTAATTGGCACCCCTGGCTCGAAAATTACAATGTATATAGTGTGGGAGATGAATATTGGAGAGAAATTGATATGAACATGCTTTAACAGAGAAATTATCATTTTTATTGCTGATAGGAATATATATCTTCAAATACATTGTAAAATTCCAATATCCCCTCTCTTTTATAAAATTTTCCTGTAGAAAATAAGAAAAATCTATCTTTTATAAATAATTGAACTTAATGTCTACTAATTAAGTCTTCATTCTTCATATTATCATATCTTCTTGCCCTCTAGCCAACGTTCATAGAACTCCAATGCCTCTAGTGGTTTGTACTCAGGCACGGTGTGTCCAGCTCCCTGAAAATATCCGAAATCAATCAATTAAATAAAAGGAAAAAAAAATAGAAAACGAAAAAATATTTCATGATATAAACATACCTTAATAGTCAGAAAAGTGAGGTTGTTGGCATAACCTTGTATGTAACTGCAGAAAAGATTTAAGCATTTAAGATGAATCATACAGAATTGCAACACATTAGAGATGAACAAGATTTAGAAGGTGAAAACGCGAACATACCCTGCAACTTGTACGTATCTGCAAAAAAGATTTAAGCATTTAGAATGAATTTTACAGAATTGAACCACATTAGAGAAGTTAAACATGAACATGATTTAGTAGGTGAAAAACGCAAACATACCCTTGAATTTCTTCTTTCGTATACCAAGGCCTCCATTCATCCACGATTGCATATCCAAGTGAACTTGTCCATTTTTCTGAACCAGTGTATGGTACACACATATCGTGATCCCCACTGCAACAAACAAATATGTGTCTTAGTCAATGTCTATTCGTGTTTTACATGAGTAATACAGGAGGATGGAAAAATGAATAATAAGAGACTCAGTAATCTATTGGACCTGTATATGAGTGCCCTATATCCCCGAGTTGTGAGGTTTTTGTGATATGGAATCATGCTTCCAGTATCATGAGTGAAGATTAGTTTGTTTGAGCAAAGCCGCCAGCGACCTATCACAGTTATCTGTTGTATAACCATAAATCGATCACCAATTATATTTTTTTTTGGAGTAAAGGTAAATCATCATGTTTAAAGTTAGTACAAGATGAGTAAATTGTATCTTACTGGTTCAGGATGAATTGCTTTACGAACATCTTCATTGTTTAGCCACACTGTAGCAATACGATCACTCTGCATATTTCATTTCAGATTAGATGTCTCTTAAAGAGAATAAACAAAAGGAAAGAATAAATCAAGAGCGACTTACAATGCAAGGGACGTAGTTTGTATGTTTGAGAATCTCCGGCCAAGATGGGACAAGTCCCTCTCTTACTGGAGCATTATAAGGCCAAGCACGGCCAAACATTCTTTTTCTGACAGGAAAAGGCCTTTTTGTCTCACCTAGTTTACGAAAGCTCATGGGTAATCTTGAGTTATCAGTGGTTACATCAGGTACAGTGTTGTGGTAACATGGTTCTAGAATGTCATACGTGTTTAGATCGTCAACATTCTGCAATAGGCAGAAAAGGTGAATGTGGATCAATAAACCAGAACAATGGATTGTTTGAATCAAACATGACAAAATAACACCTTACCCGATTAATTTTACCTTGCATATCTTTACAATGCTGACTCGTTTCATTGTAGAAGTTTCCTTGGCATGCAGCATTTGCTTCCTGAGCATGAAAAAGAATAATCAGAGACCAGCTCCTAATAATTTGAAGTGGTAAATGTATAAACAGACATTACCATTTGCTTCGTAACATATTTTTTGACAGAGTAGAATTCTAAAATAAGTTCAGAAGTCGAATGATTCAAGCACTAAAAAATTAAACAAGAAGAAGCAAATACCTCGAATATTTTATCTGAAATGAGGCCCATACCATGTTGAAATGGAACAAGAGCATTAGTGTCTATTATATCATCTGTCACGCCATTTCCCACCATGTAACCCTATGCAATAGAACATAAAGAGTTTACAGCCCAGACAACTAGTTAAAATCTTGAAGTGTATATACCTTAAACATGGACGGTTCAATGTAATCAGTGGCCTAAAGCCAACCATTAAGTAAATGTCTGAAGTATATTGAATAAAATCATCCCTGACCTTAAAGTTGATGGCGGGCTTTACTCCAGCATCAATACCTAAAAAACATAAGTAGAAGAAGGTTAGTTTCTTAATCCCCTGAACACCACCAATCAATACATGTTCATTTAAGATCCAGATTACCTTTTGCTATATCAGAAGCCAGAGTTGGCACGTATATTCCAGCATAAGACTCTCCAGATATGTAAAATTGGTTCGTGAGGAACTCCGGGTAAATCTCAAACCACTAGCAAGAGCATCAGTTAGTAGAAACCATAAACGAGCTAGGACATAAAACTAGTAAATTTTGTGCAATGTTACCTTGAGGAGAAACGAATGGGTATCGGATGCAGTCTTTAAGTCCCCTGTGTCATAGTCAGCTTTATCGTTCGAGTAAGATAATCCAACACCAACAGGAGCATCCAGATATATTATATTGGAAACCTGGAAGAATCAAATCATAATGAGTGACTAATGAAATGTAAGCATATGATAAAAGTAGAATTAACACAAATAATAACCTTAGACCAACTGTATGGATTGTTATGCAGAATAGGCAGGCTATCATTTGTCTTTCCCGCCTCAAAATTAAAAGGTCCTGCAATGTATACAACACAAGAATCAACTGTTACATGAATTGTTAACATTATTCTTTAAAAATTATAGACATTTGTAAAAAAATCAAGTCCTTTATCTGATTGAATATTTCAATTAAAATATTATCATCTATTCAGAAAATGAGTCTTAACCATCAGAATGATAATTCAAGTTTAAGACTATTATGTTGGTTCAATTCTTTATTTAAAAAAAAATATAAATTAGACCTTAATTGATCTACGACAACATCAATATGCATATTCATAAGTAAAATTTTATTAATAGAAATTAACTACAAATAATAATATATCAAACTGATTTTGATGAGAGAACAATAGTAATACTACTTGTGAGATTCATTCCGATAAGTTGTACACACACGTTAACAGATTTTGGGGTCCCTTTTTCTAGATCAATTCGTTATCTAACAAAATTTCTTTCCTTTTATTGTAAAAAAAAAATCTTTAATTTTTTTTTTTTTAATATAAGAAAATTATACAAATTTATTGATAAAAAGTGGGAGCCAAAAGCCGGCTCCTTGTATACAACAACAAACAACAAGAACAATATAAAGAAGTCGGAATCTGGAGAGGGTGGAGTATACACAAGTGTCAAAATTAGCCTATGAAATTTTAATCTGCCCAACCCGTTCAAGTTTAGGTTGATTACTACCCCGTTCATTTATTAGTTCAATCCATCAAAGTTTAGACTAATATCTAGCCCTGATAATCTATAAAAAATCTAGTCAAAATATTTTAATCCGCCCAAATTCAGCCCAACACGTAAGTAGAAGTAGAGTTGTTACCATGCTCATAGACAAAGCCATCGAAGCTTGAACAGCCAGGTCCACCATTAAGCCAAAGAACAACTGGATCCTTTGATGGATTTCGTTCAGATTCAATAAAGTAGTAATACAAATTCTTGCCATGACTTTCATCTATATTAACATACCTGAAAACCCAAACATTCAGAAAAATACAAAAATCAAGATAAAGTTTACATCTTTTTATCAAAAAACACAAAAAGAATACAAACCCAGCATAATGTTTTGAGTGAAAAGTGCCATTGAATCCAGGGAGTTGAGTTACCAGTGCACTCTGAGGTGCCCCTTCTGTTACCAAAAACAAAAATGCCAAGAATGTTAAGACTATATTATACTGTAAAAAAATGTTTATTCTTGCCATTTTTGGTGTATCAAAATTCAGAATTCTTTTATATTTTCCCTAAAACAACACAAATGATGGGGTTTTATAGTTTGAGAAAATGAAATGTGATATCATTCTAATAACTTTTCCATCAATTTTTGCTTTTGACCAAGATTAATGTAATCTATTTTAGTCTTCCAAATATAAATATGTCATTTATTTATTTTTGGGTAATTACATAAATCTCATAGTTTTAATATGAAATTACAATCTATCCCTAATAAGTTTCTAATTACATTAATCTCTTAAAAATTAAAAAAACCGGATACAATAATTGAAGCTCGGATACATTAAAACTTGTCTTGGATACATTAATATGTAGCTCGGATACATAATATGTTGCTCAGATACATTAAATATTGGCTCGGATACATTAAAAACTAGCTCGGATACATAATATGTAGCTCAAATACATTAAATACTGGCTTGGATACATTAATATGCATCTCGGATACATTAAAGAAATAAGGGATTTTGGAGATTTTTAAAAGTAATAAGAGATAATGGAAATAAGTGAAACAAAAGGTGTGTATTTCTATAATTTGTCCTTCATTTTTTTTCCTAATAAAGAATAGATTTGTCAAAAAAGGTCAGCCTAGCCCCATCCCGTCTAAGTTTTACCGGACAAGAAATTTGATGGGTTAAGACATGCTGACGGGCCTTGAAGTGGCGAACCCCAGCCAATCCTAAAAAAGGCCATGGGTTGGAGCGGGTTAGCCCCTCTTCATATTTTTACGATTTTTTTTCCAATCAAAATTTTTAACCTTAAAATTCTGCCAATATATTAAATTCTTTTAAGGGAAAATTATGCGAAATGACAAGCATTTAGATTATTATGTAATATAGCTATAGTTTCGATTACTTTTAATCCGTGGCCACACTTTCACGAAAATTTGCTATTCGGTTTTCTAATTGTATAAATCCAGAATTTGTCTAATTCGATCCCTGATTGTATAAATCCAGAATTTGTATAATTCAGTTTCTGATGGTATAAATTCAGAATTTGTATATGCTTACACTAGCTATTTGTATACAATTTAAGAAAAATCACTATAAATTACCATGTTTGTATATTGGCAAGCGAAATATACAAATGGAATTCTGAAAATTTTCTAAATGTATAAATACAAAATTTGTATTATTTATCATGTTTGTATATTCGAAAGCAAAACATACACACGGGCAAGCGAAGTATACAAAATGCAATCCCCGTTTGTATATACTTATCCTGTTTGTATATTTCCAAGTGAAATATACAAACGGACAAGCTAAACATACAAACCGCAATCTCCACAGTAAACATAACCATATCTATAGAGCACAATTACTGAAACTATAAATATAGACCCTTATTATATCTATTATCTTTGTTATTTCTGAAAATTTCTCAATTTTTAATATGTCTAACAAAATTATATGAAAAAATACATAATAATTACTATTATAACATTCATTACATATGATTAGTGGTGCTCCAAATTATAATCTAACATCAAAAAATGAGAAGATTTGCATAACAAATGTGGCAAATAGTGACGTTGTTTCAATAATTCTAAATAAAAATCTAACAAAAAATATTAAAATAGTAATCTTTTTTCACAAATAAATAAATACAAAAAGATTGAAATAACAAATTTGGAAACTAAAGAACAGTTACAACCTAAAAATTTATACTTTTTTTAATACAAATTAAATATACTTTTAGCCCATTGACAGTTCTAGTAAAAAGTTAATTATGAACTTATGATTTAGATTTTTGTAATGCTTGATTGAGAAATTGCCTAAAAAGGTCTCTTATGTTTGAGGGGTATTTTATCAACTTGTGTACTTAGATTTTGTAATGTTTAACTGGGAAAATGACTAAGTGAAAGTCTCTTACATTTGAAAACAAGTTTATGGTACTTCAATTATGCATTTTAGTTACATTACTTAATTAACCACACTATGTGGCTTAAATATATCTCGAGTTGATATATACGTCTGGATTTCGATTGAAATACTAATATTGAAAATAAGCTTTGAGAGATTTGCTTTGATCCTTTAAATTTGTCGCAAATTAATAAAAATGGTCTCTTATATTTGAGAAAAGGTTCAAAATAATTACTTCAAATTAATAATTTTGATCCTTCAAATTTATCATAAATTAACAAAATATATATTCGAAGATACAAAATAGTACTTCTCCGGCCACAAAAATCTCATGGAATATGACATACCAATATAAAAAAAAACCCTTTTTTTGTGTCTTATTAAATTAGGTCGCAGAGATCGCATTTTAAGCTTTGTTTGTAATTGGTAAAATCATTTAGCTTTTTGGTTTTATTTCACACCTACTTAAATCAACAAGATAACAACAATATCATACCCAGGGTAATCCCTTAAGTGGGGTCTGAAGAGGGTAGAATGTATGTAAATCTTACTTCCACCTTTGTGGGATAAAAATATTGTTTTCGATAGATCCTCGGGTCAAAAAAGTACGTGACGATCAAAGCAGCATAATAGTGTAAAAAGGTATCATGCAATTGGACAAAGCAAATGTTTTAATTTCTTATTGCAGACTGGAATATTACATGGTAAAAATCCAATAACATTCTCCCTTCTTTTCTCCTGTTAAGGGAGAAATAAAAATCTCTGAAATAATTGGACTTAACAATGTCTACTAATTTAGTCTTCATTATTCATATTATCATATCTTCTTGCTCTCTAGCCACCGGGCGTAGAACGCCAATGCCTCTCGTGGTTTGTACTCAGGCACGGTGTGTCCAGATCCCTGAAGATTTCGGAAATCAATCAATTAAATCAAAGAAAAAAAATATATAATATGAAAAATATTTCTTTGATATGAACATACCTTAATAGTCAGAAAACTGAGGTTGTTGGCATAACCTTGTGTGTAACTGCAGAAAAGATTTCAGCATTTAAAATGAATTGCAACACATTATAGAAGTTAAAAAACATGAAGAGGATTTAGAAGGTGAAAACGCGAACATACCCTGCAACTTGTTCGTTCACATACCAAGGCCTCCATTTATCCACGATTGGATATCCAAGTGAACTTGTCCATTTTTCTGAACCAGTGTGTGGTACACACATATCGTGATCCCCACTGCAACAAACAAATATGTGTCTTAGTCAATGTCTATTCGTGTTTTACACGAGTAATACAGGAGGATGGAAAAATGAACAATAAGAGACTCAGTAATCTAGTGGACCTGTATATTAGTGCTCGATATCCATGAGCTGTGAGGTTTTTGTGATACGGAATCATGCTTCCAGCATCGTGACTGAAAGTTATGCTGTCCGTGCATAGCTCCCAGGGACCTATAACCGTTGTCTGTTGGACCATAGGATTGAACCATAAATCACCAACTCTATTTTTTTGTTTTTGTTTTTGCACTTATATCTTAAAGTTAGTACAAGATGAGAAAATTATGTCTTACTTGTTCAGCATGAATTGCTTTACGAACATCTTCATTGTTTAGCCACACACTAGAAACACGATCGTCCTGCATATTTCATTTCAGATTATGTGTCTGTTAAAGAGAACAAACAAAAAATGAAGAGCGAGTGACTTACAGTGCAAGGGACGGTTAACTCATTGAGAAGCTCTGGCCAAGTTGGGACAAGTCCGTCTCTTACTGGAGCTTTAAAAGGCCAAGCACGGCCAAACATTCTCTTTCTGATAGGAAGAGGCCTTTCTGTCTCACCTAGTTTACGAAAGCTCATTGGCAATCTTGAGTTATCATTGGTGATTGCACTAGGTTCGGTGTTGTGGTAACATGGTTCTAGAACGTCATACACGTTTAGATCATTAACTTCCTGCAATAGGCGAAAAAGGTGCATTTGGACCAATAAACCAGAACAATGAATTGCTTATTGTTCATGTCGCCACAAAATGAATCAAGTATCACAGAATAACACCTAACCTGATCAATTTCATTAAGCTTGTCTTTACAATTCTGACTCCCTGGTTCATAGAAATTTCCATGGCACGCGACAGTGACTTCCTGAGAATGAAAAGGAATAATCAGGGACCAGTTGCTATTATATTGGAGTGGTAAATGTATAAACATAGCTTATTTAGTAACATCTTTTTTTGTGGATTTTTGAATTCTAAAAAAGTTCAGAAGTCAAATGATTCCACAAGAAGAACCAAATACCTCGAATAATTTATCTGAAATGAGGCCCATACCATGTTGAAATGGAACAAGAGCATTACCGTCTATTTTCTCATCTGTCACGCCATTTCCCACCATGTAACCCTGTGCAATAGAACATAAAGATCAGTTTACAGCCCAGACAACTGGTTAACGCGTGAAAATCTTGAAACGTATATACCTTGAAGTTGATGGCAGGCTTTACTCCAGCATCAATACCTATAAAACATAAGCCGCAGAAGGTTAGTTTGTTTATCCCCTGCCTAGCACCAACCAATACATGTTCATTTAAGATCCAGATTACCTTTTGCTACTTCAGAAGCCAGAGTTGGCACATATATTCCAGCATAAGACTCTCCAGTTATGTAAAATGGATTCATGAGGAACTCCGGGTAGATCTCAAACCACTATCAAAAGCATCATTTAGCAGAACAACAAATGAGTCAGGACATAGATAGCGTAAAACTAGTAAATTTATATAGTTTTACCTTGAGGAGAAACGAATGGGTATCTGATGCAGTCTTTAAATCTCCTGTCTCATAGTCAGATTTATTTTTCGAGTAAGATAATCCAACACCAACAGGAGAGTCCAGATATATTATATTGGAAACCTGGAAGAATCAAATCATAATGAGTGACTAATGAAATGTAAGCATATGATAAAAGTAGAATTAACACAAATAATAACCTTGGACCAACTGTATGGGTTGTTATGCAGAATAGGCAAGCTACCATTTGTCTTTCCCAACTCAAAACTGAAAGGTCCTGCAATGTATAGAACAAAAGAATCAGCTGTTACATCAACTGTTAACATTAATCCGCCCAAATTCAGCCCAACGCGTAAGTAGAATTAGAGTTGTTACCATGCTCATAGACAAAGCCATCAAAGCTTGAACAGCCAGGTCCACCATTAAGCCAAAGAACAATTGGATCCTTGGATGGGTTTTTTTTCAGATTCAACAAAGTAGTAATACATATTCTTGCCATGACTTTCATCTATATTAACATACCTGAAAACCCATTTTCACGATATATTAAAAAAAAAAGTACAAAAATAAAGATAAAGTTTATATCTTTTTATCAAAAAAACACAAAAAAATAAAAAATACAAACCCAGCATAATGTTTTGACTGAAATTTGCCAGTGAAGCCAGGGAGTTGAGTTACCAGTGCACTCTGAGGTGCTCCTTCTGTTAACAAAAACAAAAATACGAAGAATGTTAAAACTATATAACACTGTAAAAATTTGATTTTTATTGCCATGTTTGGTGTATCAAGATTCTTAAGAGAAAAGAATTCTTTGATGGGGTTTTTATAGTTTCAGAAAATGAAGTGAAACATCATTATAATAACTACTCAATCAATTTTTGCTTTTAAGTCAAGATTAATTTACGCTAGTTTTTAATATACAGTTAAAAGTCAAATTATAGAGGAAATTGGTTATTATCTAATACTTATATGGTTTAATGTTCTTTAATATCTGATGGGTTGGTATTTTATCAACTTATGATCTTAGATCTTTGTAATGTTTGACTGGTAAAATTACAAAAAAAAAGTCTCTTATATTTAAGACGGGTAAAATAGTCCATTGAATATATAAACTTAATAGTTTTTGTCAAATTTATGATTTGAAGTTTACGAACGTGAAATACAACCGAATCTATTGATCATTTGAGTTACCGGATTTCAAATTTAAAATTCATACATATTTAGTAGATTTCTTTAACACGTAGAAATTGATATGAACATGCTTTAACAGTCAGAAGATAAATTGGATAAACAGAGAAATTATCATTTCTTATTGGATAAATTTATATATATATATATTCAAATACATGGTAAAAATTCAATATTCTTCTCCCTTGTTTTCTACTCATAAGGAAAAAGAAAAAATCTCAGAAATAATTGGACTTAATGTCTACTAGTTCAGTCTTCATTCTTCATATCATCATATGTTCTTGCCCTCTAGCCACCGGGAATAGAACGCCATTGCCTCTCGTGGTTTGTACTCTGGCACGGTGTGTCCAGCTCCCTGAAGATATCGGAAATCAATTGACAGAATCAAAGAGGAAAAAAAATAGAAAAATGAAACTTTTTCTTGATATGAAGATACCTTAATAGTTATAAAAATGAGGTTGTTGTCATAACCTTGTATGTAACTGCAGAAAATACTTAAGCATTTAAAATGGATTTTACAGAATTGCAACACATTAGAGAAGTTAAACATGAAGAAGGTTTAGAAGGTGAAATCGCGAACATACCCTGCAACTTGTTCATTCACATACCAAGGCCTCCATTTGTCCACGATTGGATATCCAAGTGATCTTGTCCATTTTTCTGAACCAGTGAATGGTACACACATATCATGATCCCCACTGCAAGAAACAAAAAGATGAACATAATTGTTCTGGTTATAGCATAAAAAAATATCTCGGATAATTTGTGTGTGATCAGGTACATGCTCACTAACAACAATTACCTTAGGCAGCCTACTACATGAGAATAGTGGAAGAACATGTTATAGTAATGGTTGAAAGTTAGTTTGATAGGGAAAACATCGCATCAAAATTCAAAGCAGTATATAGAAAATCATGTCAAACATTTTAAGACGTCACCAAATGGAAAGAGTGTCATATAAGATGGGACATAGGAGTAACTGCTGCTACAGATCTACAAGTAGCACATATGTAGACAATTGTCTTTTTTTTGAGGACTAGTGTACCATGGTAATCATTGACGAGTCTTTACATTTACACAGAGCATTTAAATTGGAACATGAGAAACCATAGATGAGGTCAGATTTGTGTCATTTGTATCTTTGTTTTCATGTCTCCACAGTATGTAACATCGACCTGCTATCTGGTAAGAGATAGTTGCAAAACTTCAACCATTGTTTTTGTTTCATGAGTAGTGTGTACTTAACATGGGGGGCTATCGTATTCGAGAAACCAAGTAGTTTTATAATCCCAATAAGTATGTGCTTTAGGCATTTAGACAACAGACAACAACAACAACAACAACATACCCAGTGGAATCCCACTAAGTGGGGTCTGGGGAGGGTAGAGTGTACGCAGACCTTGCCACTACCTCGTGGAGGTAGAGAGGCTGTTTCCGAAAGACCCTCAGCTCAAGTACATCAAATCCACCATCCAATAAGAAAGATAGTGAATAATCAACAGAGGAGACAGTAGCCTCAATAGAACAATGAGAGAAGTGAAACGCAAAACAACATAAGGCTATAGGTATCACAGACAAGAACTGCAAGTGCAAGGCTAAGACTACTACACACGCTAACAACCCATACCCTCGCAAGAAAGGACAACACACTAGCCCTACTAACCTTCAACCTTAATACACGACCTTCACTCCTTCCTATCTAGAGTCATGTCTTCAGTAATGTGAAGCTGAGCCAAGTCCTGTCTAATCACCTCTCCCCAATACTTCTTAGGCCTACCTCTACCCCTCCGCGTACCCTCTACAACCAGCCCCTCACACCTCCTCACTGGGGCGTCTTCGCACCGTCTCTTCACATGTCCAAACCATCTCAGTCTCGCTTCCCTCAGCTTGTCCACCACAGAGGCCACTCCCACCTTCTCCCGGATAACTTCATTCCTAATCTTATCACTCCTAGTGTGCCCACACATCCATCTCAACATCCTCATCTCCGCAACCTGCATTTTCTGAACATGTGAGTTCTTGACTGGCCAACACTCCGCTCCGTACAACAAGGCCGGTCTAACTACCACTCTGTAGAACTTACCTTTAAGTCTAGGTGGAATTTTCTTATCACACAAGACTCCAGAGGCATTCCTCCATTTCATCCAAGCAACCCCAATGCGGTGTGTGACATCATCGTCGATGTCGCCACTTCCTTGGATTACAGACCCAAGATACTTAAAACTTTCTTTCTTAGGGATGATCTGTGTGGCAAGTCTCACTTCCATATCTGCCTCCTCCAACGCATCACTGAATTTGCACCCCAAATATTCTGTTTTGGTCCTACTCAACTTGAACCCTTTGGACTCAAGCGTTTGTCTCCACACCTCCAACCTCGCATTAACTCTATCCCACGTCTCATCAATTAGTACTATGTCGTCCGCAAATAACATACACCACGGAACCTTTTCCTGAATAGACCGCGTCAACTCATCCATCACCAAAGCAGCATTTAGACAACAGAATATACATGAAATGCACAGGACAACCAGTTTTCTCTCTGTAGGTGTTTTACATAATATTACATGAGTAATTCAAAAGAAAGAAAAAAAATGCATAGAGAGCAGTTAGAGACTTAGTAATCTATTGAACCTGTATATGAGTGCCCGATATCCCCGAGCTGTGAGGTTTTTGTGATACGGAATCATGCTTCCAGAATCATGACTTAGACCTATTTTGGCTGTGCATAGCTCCCAGGGACCTATCACCGTTGTCTGTTGGATCATAGGATTGAACTATAAATCATCAACTTTATTTTTTTGTTTTGGTTTTTGCAGTAAAGGTAAATCATCATCTTTAAAGCTAGTACAAGACGAGAAAATTGTATCTTACTTGTTCAGCATGAATTGCTTTACGAACATCTTCATTGTTTAGCCACGCAGTAGCAACACGATCATCCTGCATATTTCATTTCAGATTATGTGTCTGTTGAAGATTAAACCGCCATGATGCTAAACTAGTCAGAGATAAGGAAATTCACTCCATTAAAGAGGTCAAGAAAGGATGAGTGAGGGTTCCAAAATAAGAAAGTCCTTGAGAAGCTTCAAAACTAAGAAATGAATTCCTCAAAGAGGGAACAAAATAAGCTTGAAAGAAGTTAAAATTTACAACAGTTGGACAATAGAATAAGTGCATAAGAATGCTTAAAAGATAAACAGGATGCATAGCTAGAGTAATTGACATGTTTTGATATAAAATTAGTTAAGTTGGGAATTCAATGGAGAGCCATTATTAGAGAACAAACAAAAGGAAACACAAAATCAAGAGTGACTTACAGTACAAGGGACATCTAAACCATTGAGAATTTCTGGCCAAGTTGGGACATGTCCCGCTCTTACTGGAGCTTTAAAAGGCCATGCACGGCCAAACATTCTTTTTCTGACAGGAAGAGGCCTTTCTGTCTCACCTAGTTTACGAAAGCTCATGGGCAATCTTGAGTTACCAGTGGTAATTACACTAGGTTCTTTGCTGTGGTAACATGGTTCTAGAATGTCATAGATGTTTAGATCATTAACTACCTGCAATAGGCGAAAAGGTAAATTTGGGTCAATAAAGCAGTGCAACGAATTGCTGTCTCGACGAAATGTGTCAAGTATGACAGAATAACACCTTACCTGATCAATTCTATTAAGCTTGTCTGAACAATTACTACCCGCTGGTTCGTAGAAATTTCCATGGCATGCAACAGTAGCTTCCTGAGCATGAAAAAGAATAATCAGAGACCAGTTGCTAATAGACAACGAGGCAATGATTATGTTTTTGCTGATGTATTGGAGTGGTAGATGTATACACATAGATTGACATTTGTTTTGTAACATCTTTTTTGGTGGATTAAAACTGATCACTATCTTCTGGCAATTTCAAATATGTTTGACAAACCTTCTCATATATACCAGAAGCTATTAAGGCTCCAATGTGTTATGCTACAATAATTTGGAACATGTCCTAATTAAAAGCATTAGAGGCTTCAAACATCATCTTTTGCCAGCTATGACTTCCAGAAATCTAAAACAGTTCAGAAGTCAAATGATTCAAGCACTAAAAAATCAAACAAGAAGAAGTAATTACCTCGTATAAGTCATCTGAAATGAGGCCCATACCATGTTGAAATGGAACAAGAGCATTAGCGTCTATTATCTCATCTGTCACGCCATTTCCCACCATGTAACCCTGTGTGCAATAGAATGTTAAGACTTAAGAGTTTACAGCCCAGACAACTAGTTAACATGTGAAAATCTTGAAATAACATATACCTTAAAGTTGATAGCGGGCGTTACTCCAGCATCAATACCTAAAAGACATAAGCAGAAGAAAGTTAGTTTGTTTAGCCCACCACACCAACCAATACATGTTCATTTAAGATCCAGATTACCTTTTACTACTTCGTAAGACAAAGTTGGCACATATATTCCTGCATAAGACTCTCCAGATATGTAAAATGGGTTCGTGAGGAACTCTGGGTAGATCTCAAACCACTAGAAAGTGCATCATTTAGTAGAACAACAAATGAGTTAGGACATAGTTAGCATAAAACTAGTAAATTTAACTATCAACCCAAGTTTATGTAATATTACCTTGAGGAGAAACAAATGGGTATCAGATGCAGTCTTTAAGTCTCCTGTCACGTAGTCAGATTTATTTTTCGAGTAAGATAATCCAACACCAACAGGAGAATCCAGATATATTACACTGGAAACCTGGAAGAATCAAATCATAATGAGTGGCTAATGAAATGTAAGCATATGATAAAAGTAGAATTAACACAAATAATAACCTTTGACCAACTGTATGGATTGTTATGCAGAGAAGGCAGGCTAGTACTTGGCTTTCCCAACTCAAAATTAAAAGGTCCTGCAATGTAAAGAAATACCCTTTCTTACTATAAAAAAACAACAAAAAGATATGTAAAAGAAATCCTTTGTTTATGATGAATAAGAATAGCAACTGCATCTCTATGGACTACATTTCCAACTAACATCTTTTACTTGAGCTGGTTAAAAGAATTTTCAAATCTGTCAAGGAAGAAAGAGACTGTCAAAAACACAGTTTTGGTTGACCTATTATCTATGTAAAATATTAAAAAGTTTTCAACTTTTATACATTGAATGTGTCAAAAAAAGCATTTTCACACTAGCAGATCAGTTAAAAGATAACTACAAGTATGAGTTAATAACTATCAAATGACAATAAAAAAGGGCAATCCGGTGCACGAAGCATCCCACTTTAGCAGGATTTGTACTCTAATGCAAGCATTAGTGGTTGCTTCCATAAAAAGCGAGACTACTAACATGAAGAATAAGAGAGGTTATCAACTACAACATGTGAAAATACACTGATAATGTAAAGACTCTTTACCCTAAAGATAAACCAAACGTGCTATTAGTCCCTTGTACAACTATAAAAACAAAAGGAGATCTACATCTACTATAAAAAAAAGTACAACCTAGTACATATAATGTAATTTTCCGACAGAAGGGTTGTTACCATGCTCATAGACAAAGCCATCAAAGCTTGAACAGCCAGGTCCACCATTAAGCCAAAGAACAACTGGATCCTTTGATGGATTTCTTTCAGATTCAACAAAATAGTAATACAAATTCTTTCCATGACTTTCATCTATGTTAACATACCTGAAAACCCATTTTCAAGAAACATTCAGAAAAGTACAAAAATAAAGATAAAGTTGAGATCTTTTTATCAAAAAACACAAAAAGAACACAAACCCAGCATAATGTTTTGAGTGAAAAGTGCCATTGAAGCCAGGGATTTGAGTTACCAATGCACTCTGAGGTGCCCCTTCTGTTACCAAAAACAAAAATATCAAGAAACTAGTAATTAACAGTATATTACAATGTAAAATAAAGTTTTTTCTTGCCATGTTTAATTTGGTATATCAAGATTCTGAATTTTTTGATGGGTTTTTATATTTTGAGAAAATAATTATACTGTATCTAAAAAGTAGTCCATCAATTTTTTCGCTTTTAAGGCAAGATTGGGAGAAACTGACAGAATATAAGGTTTTCAAAATACAGTAAATTAGTTATTATATGGTTGTTATTTAATAGTACCAAATTGGTATATTATAATTGAATTATCTTACCAAGAAAAAAGATAATACTATAAATGAACTCACATGCTTATGCTGGTATGACTTTTCTAACGGAAAATACTCTGTTATTTAATCATTGTTTTTGTTGAAACTTTTATGGCATTTGTTATTCTATAGCTTCCTATCTATTCTAAGTCTGAGCTAGAATTTTAAGTTTATAAGTTTTAATTTTAGAAAAAACAGATTATTGAATAAATCATACATATATAACCTATAACAAAAATGGTAATTTCGTTCATATTATTTTTGGTTCAATTCATTCTTTATTCATTATATCACTCACTTTGTTTCATTTTACGTGATACTATTATTATTTATTGGCGCATTTCAAAATAATAATAAACACATTTTATATTTAATAATAATTTATTTTTTACCATTTTATTTTAATCTTAATATCTTTTAAAAAATCTCATAATATCTTTAATATCACAAATAAAAAAAACTATATTTATATATTTTGTGTCTAATTAAATTGCAATTATTGATGCTATATATTTTCATATAGTAAAAAGCTCCCACCTACTATCTTTTTTTTTCTTTTTTAAAGCAAAAAGCTCATTTTGCTGTTAGAATATAAATTTATTCAAAGTCTGATAAAAAGGGTGACTGTACATACCACATCAAACTATTTTTTTTTTCATTTTCTTTGTAACAATTCCACTAAACAAAATATTCTAAAGTTCATTGATACTCAGCTTCATATATACGTAGTTATGTCATATATGTTACAGTGTTGTCAAATTGGTTAGATTATTATTTATATGAAGATATTATTATTACATATATTTGACCTAATAAAGATAGTATGAATCATCTCAGCTCCAATTATAATGGGTGACTACGGAAAATCAGTTTCAAGCCACTGTTTATGACAGAGTTTCGATTATGCCTGACCATCATAATATTAATAATCGAGATTTATGATTAATAGAGGAGTCCAACCACAATCATTATTGGTTCACCTTACAATTTTTTCAAAAGATTTGAAAATATTTTGAATCATTATTTTTGTTCATTTGTAGTACGTAAATAACAGGAATTTCAGAGCAGAAAGAAAAGTTGATTAAAGACAATGTTATAACAATAATATCTATTATACAACTATTTTTGTGTAATTCATAACAACCAGAGGACGATGTGACACGCCTATTTTAATTTTGGTACTTAGAATTAATCACAATAACAAATCCTATCTTTATTTGTAGATATTTTTTCTATGTACGAACTATCTCTTCACAGTGAGACTGCGAAATCATTTAGCTTTTTGGTTTTAGTTAACCCCTACTTATTCAACGTGACAACTACAACAACATGATACTCAATAAAATTTCATAAATGAGGTCCGAGGACCCTACTTTTTATGGGATTGTTTTCGATTAACCATGTTTTCAAATAGTTGTGGATGAGCTTAAATAAGTGTGGGAGATGAATACTGGAGTGAAATAATGAATATGAGCATGCATGCCTCAACAGTCACAAGGTACATTGGATAACATACAAATACTTATTTCTTATTGCAGACTGAAATACATGATAAAAATCCAATATTATCTCAGAAATAATTGGACTTAATGTCTACAAATTCATTCTTCAGTATTCATATTATTCTTGCCCTCTAGCCACCGGGCATGTCTTCCAATTCAATCTTCATCATTCATATTATCATATCATTGTTCATATTATCATATCTTCTTGCCCTCTAGCCAGCGGGTGTAGAACGCCAACGCCTCTTGTGGTTTGTACTCTGGCACGGTGTGTCCAGATCCCTGAAAATATCGGAAATCAATTTAGATCAAAGAAAGGTGAAAAAACAGAAGAATGAAAGTTTTACTTGATATGAACATGATACCTTAATAGTCATAAAAATGAGGTTGTTGTCATAACCTTGTATGAAACTGCACAAAAGATTTAAGCATTTGAAATGGATTTAGAATTGCAACACATTAGAGGAAGTAAAACAACATGAAGAGGATTTAGAAGGTGAAAACGCAAACATACCCTGCAACTTGTTCATTCACATACCAAGCCCTCCATTCATCCACGATCGGATATCCAAGAGATCTTGTCCATACTGCTGAACCAGTGAATGGAACGCACATATCGTGATCCCCACTGCAAGAAACCAAAAAATGAACATAATCATTCTGGTTATAGCATCAAAAAAAGATTTCGGATAATTAGCGTGCATGTGATCAGGTACATGCTCACTAAACATACGAGAAATTAAAGAGGACAAAAAAATGCATAGAGAGAAGTTAGAGACTTAGTACTCTATTGAACCTGAATATGATTGCCCGATAGCCCCGAGCTGTGAGATTTTTGTGATACGGAATCATGCTTCCAGAATCATGAAAAAGATATATTTTGTCTGTGCATATCTCCCAGGGACCTATCACAGTTGCCTATTGTTGTACCATAGGATTGAACCATGCATAAATCACCAACTCTGTTTTTTTTATTAAAGGTAAAGATGAGAAAATTGTATCTTACTGGTTCAGCATGAATTGCTTTACGAACATCTGCATTGTTGAGCCACAGAGTAGCAACACGATCATCCTGCATATTTCATTTCAGATTAAACCAGAATTTGAGATAAGGAAATTCACTCCATTAAAGAGCTAGGTCACAATAGGATAAAGGGAGGGTTCCAAAATAAGAAAGTCCTAAAAAGCAAAAAATGAATTCCTCAAATTAGAGAGAACAAAATAAGCAGAACTTAAAATTTACAACAGTTGGACAATAGAATAAGTGCATAAGAATATTTAAAAGATAAACAGGATGCATAGCTAGAACAATCGACATGTTTTGATATAAAATTAGTTAAGTTGGGAATTCAACGGAGAACGATTAGAGAACAAACAAAAAATGAAGAGCGAGTGACTTACAGTGCAAGGGACTTCTACACTATTGAGAATCTCCGGCCAAGTTGGGACATGTCCGGCTCTTACTGGAGCTTTATAAGGCCATGCACGGCCAAACATTCTTTTTCTGACAGGAAGAGGCCTTTCTGTCTCACCTAGTTTACGAAAGCTCATAGGCAATCTTGAGTTACCAGTGGTAATTACACTAGGTTCTTTGCTGTGGTAACATGGTTCTAGAATGTCATAAATGTTTACATCATAAACTACCTGCAATAGGCAAAAAGGTGAGCATATATAGCAATGATTATGAAATGCATGCTGTTTCGACGAAATGTATCAAGTATATGACAGAATAATTAACACCTTAATTACCTGATCAATTTTATTAAGCACTTCTGAACAATTACTATCCGCTGGTTCGTAGAAATTTCCATGGCATGCAACAATAGCTTCCTGTGCATGAAAAAGAATAATCTGAGACCAGTTGCTAATAGACAATGAGGCCATGATTATATTGGAGTGGTAGACGTATACAACACATAGCTTAACATTTGTTTTGTAACATCTTTTTGGCGGATTAGAATTGATCACTATCTTCTGACTACAATTTCATCTATGTTTGATCCACAGATGTATATATTCCAGAAGCTTATAAGGCTCCATTATGTGTTATGCTACAATAATTTGGAACATGTCCTAATTAAAAGCATTAGAGACTTCAAAGCATCATCTTTTGCCAGCTATATATATATGACTTCCAGAAATCAAAAACAGTTTGGGAAGTCAAATGATTCAAGCACTAAAAAATCATACAAACAACAAGAAGAAAATACCTCATATAAGTCATCTGAAATGAGGCCCATGCCATGTTGAAATGGAACAATAGCATTACCGTCTATTTTCTCATCTGTCACGCCATTTCCCACCATGTAACCCTGTGCGCAATAGAACGTAAAGAGTTTACAGCCCAAACAACTTGTTAACACGTGAAAATCTTGAAATGTATTATACCTTAAAGTTGATAGCAGGCTTTACTCCAGCATCAATACCTAAAAGACAGAGGTAGCAGAAGGTTAGTTTGTTTATCCCCTGCCTAGCAGTAGCACCAACCAATACATGAGATTACCTTTTACTACTTCAGAAGCCAGAGTTGGCACGTATATTCCAGCATAAGACTCTCCAGATATGTAAAATGGGTTCGTGAGGAACTCCGGATAGATCTCAAACCACTAGAAAGAGAGAGACAGTATCAATTAGTTGAACCATGAACGAGTTAGAAGGACAAAGAAATAAATGAATTTTACTATACAGAACAACTATAAAACTTACAACTCCACCGGTGTAAGCTGCTCACATTGCAGGAGGTTGATTGATAGCGTAAAACTTGTAAATTTAAGTATCGAATCAAGTTTATGTAGTTACCTTGAGGAGAAATGAGTGGCTATCAGATGCAGTCTTTAAGTCTCCTGTCACGTAGTCAGATTTATTGTTCGAGTAAGACAATCCAACGCCAACAGGAGAGTCCAGATATATTATATTGGAAACCTGGAAGAATCAAATAATAATGAACGGCTAATGAAATGTAAGCATATGATAAAAGTAAAATTAACACAAATAATAACCTTAGACCAACTGTATGGATTATTATGCAGAGAAGGCAGGCTACCACTTGGCTTTCCAAAATCAAAATTAAAAGGCCCTGCAATGTAAAGAAATACCCTTCCTTATTATAAGTGAAAAACAAGAAATATGATGAATAAGAATAGTAACTGCATCTCTATGGACTACATTTCCACATGGGTTCCGGAAAGGGTCTCACCCCGGCCTAAGGGATGAGATGTAGACGGTCTACTCTAATACAAACATTAGTGTCTGCTTCCACAAAAAAATGGAACTACTAACATGAAGAATAAGGAAGGTTATCGACTACAACATGTGAAAATACACTTATAATGTAAAGATTAACCAAACGCGCTATTAGTCCCTCCCTCACTCTATCTTTGCAACAACAGTGTGGAGACAAAATTTTCACAAAAGGGGATCTTCATCTACTATATGTACGCAAATAGAATTCAACCTCGTACATATAATGTAATTTTCCAACAAAAGGGTTGTTACGTACCATGCTCATAGACAAAGCCATCAAAGCTTGAACAACCAGGTCCTCCATTAAGCCAAAGAACAACTGGATCATTTGATGGGTCTCTTTCAGATTCAACAAAGTAGTAATACAAATTCTTGCCATGACTTTCATCTATAGTAACATACCTGAAAACCCCATTTCAAGAAACATTCAGAAAAATACAAAAATCAAGATAAAGTTTACATCTTTTTCTCAAAAACACAAAAAGAATACAAACCCAGCATAATGTTTTGAGTTAAAAGTGCCATTGAAGCCAGGGAGTTGAGTTACCAGTGCACTCTGAGGTGCCCCTTCTGTTACCAAAAACAAAAATGCCAACAAACTAATTAAAAGTATATTATAGTGTAAAACAATTTTTTTTGCCATGTTTGGTAATATGAAGATTCTGAATTCTTTCATGGGTTTTTGTAGCATCATACTAATAACTAGTCCATCAACTTTTACTAATAAGGCAAGATTAGGAGAAAGTGACACAAGATAAGGTTTTCAAAATATTGTTAGAGTCTATTTGACAATGTTGTTGGTAGGCGAAAAACACTTATTTTGAGAAAAAAATATTTTTTAAAATTGTTTTTAATTGAAAGAAAATTATTATTATTCAAGACTATATCTTTCATATATAAATATTTATTAATATATCTCTTATTAATTAATTAGCATATCCTCGTGTGTTATTGTATAACTTCCTGTATATTCTTTGATTAAGTTTTGAATTTTAGAAAAAATAGTGTATTGAATAAATAAAACATACAGATTTAGTGATTTTTAAAGATAAATATAAAGTAGGAACCAGACCTACTTAACATATAAGCAAAATTGTAATTCCATCCCTATTTTTCTCCATTCAATTCATTCTATATTTAGTATTACATTACTCACTTCATTTCATTTACGTGATACTATTATTTATTGACTTTATTGGCGCATTTCAAAATAATAAACATGTTTTATATTTGACAATGTTTCAATGTTTAGCCTTTTATTTTTAATAGTAATATATCTTTAAAAAATCTCACGACATTTTTAATATGACAAAGGTTTTTTTAAAAAAAAAAAATTATTTGCAATTATTGATGCTATTTTTGTTTTATAGTGAAAAGCTCCCACCAACGATCCCTTTTTTCTTTTCTTTTTTTTAAGCAAAAAGCTAATTTTGCTTATTTAGATTATAAATATATTCAAAGTATAATAAAAGAGAGACGGCTCAATAAAATCTGTTGTTTAAAGTAAAAAAATATATATTTAAAAAATCGTTAAGTTCATTTTGTGAAGTCCATATAATGATGAGACATAAGAGAAATTCCGACAACTTTCATCTAATGATAAGAGTTAGGGGTGTAAATAGGTCTGTTTAGTTTGATTTTTCATTAAAAAATTTTAAATCAATTATGTCGGTTTATTAAATCTAAAAACCAAACCAAACCACATCAAGTCGGGTTTTTCATTTTGGCTTTAGTCAGTTCTTTCATTTTTTTCATTTTTTTTGGTTTTTAATAACTATATGGTGTTTTAAAAAGAAATCAAATATATTTTCACTTACGTGTGTGATAAGCTAAACTTTAAAAATGTTAAATGAATAGAAATCTTCGAAAAAGACGGTAAAATTCACATGAGTGCAAAATATTTTTATTGAAATATCAACATTCATTATGTTAAATTAATAATTGAAGGCTACAGTCAAACTAAATACAAAACAAAATATTTACAAACTAAATTGTTAACTTCAAATTTAAAAAACTATAACTATATAATTGTAACTTCCAATCTTAATACAAATAAAATATTTTTTACAAGCCCAAATTTAAAATAATATATCTAAACATTGAAAAATATAAACTAAATAAAAATATATTAACAAAGTAGATTATAAATAATATATATATATATATATATATATATATATATTATGTCGGTTTGCTTTAGGTGTGGTTTGACTTTTTTCTTTTAATATCAAACCAAATCAAGAGTGGTCGTATCAACCAAATCAAACAACAAATTGATTTTTTTCCAATTTGATTCGATTCGTGATTTGACTTCACAATTTGACTAGTACACCCCTAATAAGAGCGTAATATAGAATATGTGTGTTAAATACATGTTATGATGTCTAACTCGATTGTAGACAAAAGTATGATTTTGAAGGAGAGAGAACAAAGGGATGAACCTATTATACATCTGAGTTTTAAATATTATGTTGCTAATTGTCATTGAAGGGCTTCATTTTAAGAAGATAGATATAAAAGAACTTATTTTCTAACTTATCTATCAATATATAACAAAATGAAATAGTTAATTTAGAGAAATTGAATTGAAATTAGAAAGTAAAATCGTTAAAATATTTTTAAAAATATATATTTTTTTTTAAAAAGTGTACATAGAGGAGGAAATATTAGTATTGAGGAGGAAGGCAGATATGATGTTTAATTTAATCATCAAAATATAACATTTATCGTATAATAAAGTGAAAGAGTTGATAAACTATTGCCATTCAATTAGCGAGCCTTTAATGCCACCCAATATTTCTTCCTTTTCCATTTTTTTTTACGAATACACTTTTACATTATCAAAGTGCATATATGAATTGTTACGGACTTCATAAAAATAAAAAATGAAAAGAAGGATTGAACTCAGAATATCATTTAGACTCTTTCCCATCAAAAAATAATTCGATTGGTCGCATGCATCCATAGATACAAACTAAAATGATCCAAGTCGCTAGTGCTAAACAGAAAAACAAAACAAAAATTGTTCAAGACGTTAATGGTAAACAGAAAACAAAACAAAAATGGCCCAAGTCGTTAGTGCTAAACAAAAAAAACAAAATAAAAATGGTCCAAATCGTAAGTGCTCGAAAAGAAAAAGAAAAAAAAAATGGTCCAAGTCTTACGAAAGTGCTCAAAAAAAAACAAAGATGGTCCAAATTAGTGCTCAAACAAAAAAAAATGAAAAACAATTAAGAACCACTAACAAAACGCACATTTAAAAATATACGAAATATATCGACCACTTCTTAACTTTTATCTCTAAGAGATGGCATTTAAAAAGAATGTGGAGTACATCGATCATTTCTTAAAGTTTATCTCCAAATGTACTTAGATTTTTTAACAGGATGTTTGGTCGGAAAAAAATTAAAAAATATATTTTATTTAGAATTTTCAAAATTGAAATTGAAGTTATGTTTGATCATATTTTTGAGATAAGTGTTAAAAATATACCTAAATTGTCTTCTTCTTTTTTTAGTTTCATACCTAAACTCACCCTCTCAATAGTTTAGATATGAAACCTAAAAAAAAAGAATAATTTAAATGTGTTTTTGACACTTTTCTCTTTAGAAAAAGTAGAATATTGAATAAATTATACATATAATATAGTATGGATCATAAGTTCCTAACCTATAAGAAAAATGGTAATTCCGTTCCTATTACTTTTTGTTCGATTCATTCGCTATTCATTATATTACTCACTTTGTTTCATTTTATGTGATATTATTATTATTTATTGGCTTTATTGGTGCATTTCAAAATAATAATGAACACATTTTATATTTAATAATAATTTATTTTTTACCATTTATTTTAATCTTAATATCTTTTTAAAAAATATCATAATATCTTTAATATCACAAATAAATAAAAACTATAATTATATATTCTGTGTCTAATTAAATTGCAATTATTGATGCTATATATTTTCATTTAGTAAAAAGCTCCCACCTACTATCCTTTTCTTTTTTTTTTAAACCAAAAAAACTCATTTTGTTGTTAGGATATAAATTTACTAATTTCTGGACACGTGCATTGCATCTGTAACTCATACTTATTGGTACATTCAATTTAAAACGAAATACATAAAATTAGAATATGTGTACCATGAGTTACACCAAATTATAGAGAATAATTAAAGAAAAAAGTGCTTAGAGATGCACTTGTTCATCAATAAAATACAAAGAGATTCGGATGGTTTGGTACAATTGAAAGAATCAATCTGATGCTAACATCCTCAAATGTATAAACGAAAAATATCAATACATGAAAACTGGAAAAAGAAGAGAAAAAGATATTGTAAGGCAAAGAAGCCAACAAATATTAACTACGTGATAAATATTTGATTTTTGCACTTTGATTTATATGTCTACTGGCGGTAAAAAAATAGATCAATAAAGATATAATTACAAATTACAATAATTGAGAATGAGAAAAGATAGAAGAAACTTGCACAAATATGAGACACATTAAGCGAGATGCAATGAAAACTAATATCATAGATTATCTCGACTTATCTTTCCAAGGAAATCACCAAAATCTCTACAATTAAATATATTGGAGTATAGTATCATAAACTTTTTGTAAGAATTTAAGATAATTTGATTGGAGTCGAAAAAGAAAGAATATGAATTGAAGCTCGCAAGAAATCAAACTATTTCTTTTTTATTTTCTTTGTAACAATTCCACTAAACAAAATATTGTTCAGTTCATTAATATTGATACTCAGCTTCATATATAGTAGTTATGGCATATATGATTCATTGTTGTCAAATTGATTAGATCATTATTTATATGAAAGATATTATTATTACAGATATTTGACCTAACCAAGTTAGTGCAAATCATCTCAACTCCAATCATGATGGGTGATTACGGGAGATTAGTTTCAAGTCACTTTCTATGAAAGAGTTCGGACTATGCCTAACTATCATAATGTTCATAAACGAGATTGATAGATCGTGATAGAAAAATCTAGCCACAAACTATTATTGATTAGCCTTGTAATTTTTTCAAAAGTTTTGAAAATATTTTGAATCATTATTTTTGTTCATTTGTAGTACATAAATAACAGGAATTTCAGAGCAGAAAGAAAGGTTGATTAAAGATAATGTTATAACAATAATATCCATTAAACAACTATTTTTGTGTAATTCATAAAAAATAAATACCTTAAAAGTATACACATATATTTGTAGAAAAATATTACACATCACAAGTTATTGCATGCACGATGTAGGTTGGTTAAGCCTGTTGACACCCAATTTTGACCCTCCACAATATAAATTAATCATTTCGAGCTTCTCCAATTTTAAACGATTTAAAATAATTAGTTTTATAAAATTTCAAAAATAGTTTGCAAGTTATTTTAAATAATTATCACTTTTTATAATTTTTGAATAATATATGTGTTTTATGCAATTAGTACATTTTATAGATATTCGAAAATTATTTCGAAAAGCTTTTAGTTTTACTTAAATATTTGGTTAATTAGTTTAGTTATATAATAGTTTATATTTTTATTTTTTATTTTTAAATAATTAGTTTATAAGTAAGTTAATTATTTTGTTTCGTTAAGATTAAGAAGCTCGTTAATTAATTAATATAATTCATCTTATTTTTAGGCCGAATTCGTTTAATTGCACCAATTTGGCTAAAATATAATTCGTGCGGCTATTTTTAAACCGACTATATTCTTTGCTTCCTTTTCAGGACCCCTAAATTCAGTATAATTTTTATTTATTTATTTTGCCCATTCCAGGCTCACTTGCTCTCAAATACCCGATCCACTCTCAATTCCAAAACCCACCCAGACTTGTTACAACATACAACATCAATACCAAATACCCCAATAGAAAACAGTGACCCAAATTTTCTGGGATTTGGGACGAAATCTCATACAAAACCCAATTGTCCTCTGGTCCTGGTAAAGATTTTGAATTTGGGAATTTGTGGGGAATTCCGAATTAGCCCTTGTTCTTATCCGTTTTTCACTTTTTCTTCCCCTAAAATCGTGAACCATAATTCCCTGGATATAAATAGTCCCTTGTTGGTCATTGTAGGGGGGGATTTTTTTTTAGCAAAAAATACAAAGAAATGTTTGAGTAACAGTGTTTAAAATACAAAACTAACTACATGTTAAGGAAAAACAGAGTAAATACTTGCTTCGAGGATTTGGGTTCAATATTCCTACCCATATTTTTTAACCGCTGGTTTGTGTTCGAAATTGCGTAGTGGTGAAGTTGCCTCTGCTCGTTTTGTCCCTGTTCGCTGCCCACAACAAAGTAAATAACTTTTGGCCTTTTTCCCTTCTTCTTTCCGATTCCGATGAGTGTTGAATGATGAAATATTTATTGTTAGTTATGAGCTGAATCCTATATAGTTTGAGCCTAAGTTTTCTCTTCATCGTAGTCTTTCCGATGCTATTATATGTATTTCATTTTCAAAATGGCTTTATCGCCTGTTTGATCTGCTTTTCTCTGTTTATGGTTCTTCTCGAGTTTTTCTTGGTTGAGTTGGGCTCATTTCGATTTTCTATTTACTTATTCGTTAATCATCTTAATACTACTCCGCCCATACTTGTCGAAATAGAGTATGTGCTTTCTTGTCATGTGTTTGGAGGACGCGAATGACCTAAGCGGTTATGTTAAGCTATTTTCGAATACGAGTTATCTGAGTTGCAAGTAGTAATCTTGAAATGGGATTAATTCATCATGCTTGGTTAATGTTCATTCGTAGTTTCTTTTGTAGCGTCAATATTTACGTAACACTTGTTGGAGTCGTTTGGATGCATCAGGTAGCAGTTGTTAAATTATCATTCTCTAGGCCTCTTATATGTGGTTTGTTACCATGACCAAAAAATGTTATTCAAGTGAGTATTTTTCTCCTTTCCCTAGCACCCTTTCTAGAATTGCAATAGATTGATTTCCATCTCCTCTATGCACATAGATGATGCTAGATTCATCATTTTGCTAACACTAGAATCTTGCATTATTGATTAACACCGCGTCTGGCCATTATTATTGAGTCAGACTGCTTACATTTGCTTAAAAAATATGAAATGTTTGGTTTACTGTTAATGGCAATAATGAGATAATTTCAATTTAAAGTTCATATTTAGTTTTTGTGCTATTTCTATCCTAGTTTGGACAGTGGGTGAGCATGCTTTTTTTCTTTTTGGATTTGCATTTTTATTGATTCGCTTCTCGAAATTTTGGAAATCACCAATTTTGACACATCGTGCCAAGTGATAATTCGGTTTCTTTATGTTGGTATTTTTCTTATGTGTATGTCCAGTTTAGTATTAAATTTGTGTAGCTATGTGAATTATGCTCTCCGTGCATTTCGTTGGTATTACATCTTTAGTTTATTTTTGCATGTTACAGTGAGCTAAATTGAGCATGGATTAGGAAGCTCCTTCGTGCTAATTTGACTTTCTTTGTCTTACCATGTCTTGCTATTCTTGTCGTCATCACAGAAGGTTCAATTCAGTTCAAGGATAGTCTTGTAAAGCGTATCAAGTTCCTTATTTTATTAGTATCTTGTTTACTGCTTGCGGATAATTACGAAATCGGGTTATGTATTTAGCATTTCCAAATAAGTGGTTAAATTTCCCATTGTTTTCTCTTAGTTTGTACAAGTTTGCTTAGTTGTAGTCCTTGTTTTATTATTATTATTTATTTTATTTTATTTTATATCATTGTTATTATCTTTTGAATTGTCCGTAGTTGTTTACCTCTTTTGCATATCAATTTGTCAAAAAAAAATGGAAGTCAGTTTGAAGCATTGGTCTAAGTTGAAAATCTAACTATCACGGCTCACTTTTAGCCTCCCTGTCATTTCTTTGCATTTTGCTTGGTCTTGGTTGCTGTTAGTTATTTGTTGTCTTGTTAAGTGGCAAACTATCGATCATCTTTTTTCATTTAATGTTATAGTTTTAAGATATCATCATTAGATACTAACTCTCATCATCATTTTAATACATGTGACACCAACTCGAGTTCATTTTGGACTCCATCTTTCTCCACTTCATGTTTCGGATGGGCCATAAAGGTCCAAAATTCTTTTATTGAGTCATTCAACCTTGAGAAATTGAAGAACAAGTCTTTGGAGTTGACGTACAGGTCCGGGAACGCAGAAAAAAGGGCTATACACATCAATATACACCGATATACAGCTGATGTATACCAAAAACGGGATTGAGTAAAATCCCCAGAAATTGCAGCAAAATTGGCCCAAAAGGAGCCCAATTTCCTAATATCTTTTACTCTTTTAATTGATTTGCTTATGCTTGACTAATTTTATTTAATTCTAACTATAATTTATTTTAATTAATTTAATTAGATCCTCCAAAAGATGAGTTATTTCTTAGTGTTGGTTTGTTTTAAATATTATTTTGTGTTGTGGTCATTTATTTTACTAATCAAATATCAATCAATTTTTATATCGTTAATTAAGTTAAATCGTTGTTCTTAAAAAGATTTGTTATTTAACACTTTTCACTGAAAAAACGTTCTAACTTATTTTAAAATGTTTTATGTTTAAGTGTTTTTTCTCAAATAAATTCGGAAAATGTAAGTCATTTTTTTATCAAATAATAATAATAATAATAATAATAATACTTAGTCATTTTTTCAAAAGGTTTAGTCATTTAATAAGAAATTATTTTCATGCTTTAATGTATTAAATAGGTTTAAGTTATTTTAAAATGAATTAAATAAATTCTAATTAACCTAGTTTTATTAATATTCTAATCACTTATATTTCAAGTCAAATATTTCATTTTGGATCCTTTTTCTCAAAAAATAAAATAAAATAAATGTGTCACTTATTTAACTTTGTTTTTTAAGTTAACCAAATATTGTAAGTTATTCTTCTTATGTTAAATCACCTTTTCTAAAAATTAGTCAAAAAATATATTTTAAGTCAAGTTGCAGGTCAATCGCATGTTAGTGGGTATTTCGAATGCTTAAACCCTTTTCGAAGTGTAAATTGAACCCGAACCCTCTTTGGTATTTTCAAATGATTTTTTCTGTTTAAATCTTTGAAAATTATAAGTTTTCTTAATTTCTTTAAAAAATTAAGTGGCGACTCTTTTCTAAGTATTTTTCTTAAAATATTTTATACTTGGAACATTTCAAAAATGTGATTTTTCTATAGATAGAAAAATTACGGTACAACAAAGCCTATGAGCATAAAGAAGGAAGTCTGCACCTGCCCACGCCTATTTTAATATTGATACTTAGAATTAATCACAGTAACAAATCTATCTTTATTTGTAGCTATTTTTTCTAACATGGTATGAACAATCTATTCACACCGAGCATGCAAGATCATTAAGCTTTTTGATTTTTAGTTCACACCTACTTATTCAACATGACAACAACAACAACAACAACAACATGATACTCAATAAAATTTCATAAATGAGGTATGAGAAGGATAAAATATAACAGATCGATCTAACCCTTACTTTTTATAGGATAGTGATGTTGTTTTCAATAAATCCTCGATTCAAAGCAAGTTAATATAAGCATGCCTTAACAGTCACAAGGTACATTGGATAACATACAAATACTAATTCTTATTGCAGACATCAATACATGATAAAAATCCAATATCCTTCTTCTCCCTATTATTCTCCTGTTAAGAGTCATAGAAAAATCTCAGAAATACTTGGACTTAATGTCTACTAATTCAGCCTTCATGATTCATATTATCATATCTTCTTGCCCTCTAGCCAGCGGGCGTAGAACGCCAACGCCTCTCGTGGTTTGTACTCTGGCACGGTGTGTCCAGCTCCCTGAAGATATCGGAAATCAATCAATTAAATCAAAGAAAAAAAAACAGAAAAATGAAAAAAAATTCTTGATATGAACATACCTTAACAGTCATAAAAATGAGGTTGTTGTCATAACCTTGTATGAAACTGCACAAACATTTAAGCATTTGAAATTGGATATTGCAGAATTGCAACAGTATTAGCTAGAGAGGTTAAACATGAAGAGGACTTAGAAGGTGAAAACGCGAACATACCCTGCAACTTGTTCATTCACATACCAAGGCCTCCATTCATCCACGATCGGATATCCAAGAGATCTTGTCCATACTGCTGAACCAGTGTATGGTACACACATATCGTGATCCCCACTGCAAGAAACCAAAAAAATGAACATAATCGTTCTGGTTATAGCATCAAAAACAATATCGGATAATTTGCGTGTGATCAGGTACATGTTCACTAACAACAATTTCCTTAGGCAGCCTACTACATGAGTATAGTGGAAGAACATGTTATAGTTACTTTGATAGAGAAAATATCACAAAAAAATGCATAGAGAGAAGTCAAGAGACTTAGTAATCTATTGAACCTGTATATGATTGCCCTATAGCCCCGAGCTGTGAGATTTTTGTGATACGGAATCATGCTTCCAGAATCATGATACATATTTTGTCTGTGCATAGCTCCCAGGGACCTATCACAGTTGTCTGTTGTACCATAGGATTGAACCATAATCACCAACTCTATTTTTTATTTTTTATTTTGAGTAAAGGTAAATCATCATCTTTAAAGCTAGTATAAGATGAGAAAACTGTATCTTACTTGCTCTGCATGAATAGCTTTACGAACATTTGCATTGTTGAGCCACACAGTAGCAACACGATCATCCTGCATATTTCATTTCAGATTGTTGAAGATTAATCCGCCATGATGCTAAAAGAGGGAACAAAATAAGCTTGAAAGAACTTAATATTTACAACAGTTGAACTAAAAAGTGCATAAGATGCTTAAAGGATAAACAGTATGCATAGGTAGAGGCGTAGAGCAATGAACATGTTTTGATATAAAATTAGTTAAGTTGGGATTTCAACGGAGAACCATTAGAGAACAAACAAAATATCAAGAATGACTTACAGTGCAAGGGACTGCTACACCATTGAGAATCTCCGGCCAAGTTGGGACACGTCCCTCTTTTACTGGAGCTTTAAAAGGCCATGCACGGCCAAACATTCTTTTTCTGACAGGAAGAGGCCTTTCTGTCTCACCTAGTTTACGAAAGCTCATAGGCAATCTTGAGCTATTAGTGATAATTAAACTAGATTCCTTGCTGTGGTAACACGGTTCTAGAATGTCATAGATGTTTATATCACTAAGTACCTGCAATAGGCAAAAAGGTGAATTTGGGTAAATACAGCAGAGCAATGAATTGTTGTCTTGACAAAATGACAACTCCTTACCAGATCAATTTTCTGAAACAACTTTATACATTCCTCTCGCGATGGTTCGTAGAAATTTCCATTGCATGCAGCATTAACTTCCTGAGCATGAAACAAAATAATCAGAGACCAGTTGTGACATCTTTTTTGGCGGATTAGAATTGACAACGCAATTTCATCTATGTTTGATAAACCTTCTCATATATACCCGAAGCTAGTAAGGCTCCAATATGTGTTATGCTACAATAAGTTGGAACATGTCAAATGATTCAAGCAATAAAAAGTTAAACAAGAAGAAGCAAATACCTCGAATAATTGATCTGAAATGAGGCCCATACCATGCTGAAATCCAACAAGAGCATTACCGTCTGTTTTGTCATCTGTCACGCCATTTCCCACCATGTAACCCTGTCCGCAATAGAACGTAAAGAGTTTACAGCCTAGACAACTAGTTAACACGTGAAATTCTTGAAATGTGTTATACCTTAAAGTTGATAGCAGGCTTTACTCCAACATCAATACCTAAAAGACAGAGGTAGTAGAAGGTTAGTTTGTTTATCCCCTGCCTAGCAGTAGCACCAACCAATACATGAGATTACCTTTTACTACTTCAGAAGCCAGAGTTGGCACGTATATTCCAGCATAAGACTCTCCAGATATGTAAAATGGGTTCGTGAGGAACTCCGGGTAGATCTCAAACCACTAGAGGGAGAGAGAGCATCATTTAGTTGAACCATGAATGAGTTAGAAGGACAAAGAAATAAATGAGTTTTATTATATGGAACAACTATAAAACTTAGAACTCCACCGCTGTAGGCTGCTCACACTGCCAGTCCCGAATAAAGGAGTATTGCAGTAGGTTGATTGCTAGCGTAAAACTAGTAAAAGTAACTATCAACCCAAGTTTATGGAATATTACCTTGAGGAGAAACGAATGGCTATCAGATGCAGTCTTTAAGTCTCCTGTCACGTAGTCAGATTTATTGTTCGAGTAAGACAATCCAACGCCAACAGGAGAGTCCAGATATATTATATTGGAAACCTGGAAGAATCAAATCATAATGAGTGGCTAATGAAATGTAAGTATATGCTAAAAGTAGAATTAACACAAATAATAACCTTAGACCAACTGTATGGATTGTTATGCAGAGAAGGCAGGCTACCACTTGGCTTTCCAAAATCAAAATTAAAAGGCCCTGCAATGTAAAGAAATACCCTTCCTTATTACACAAAAAAAAAAAAAACTAGTAATATGCATCTCTATGGACGACATTTCCGATTAACATCTTTTACTCTTAACCATCCCTATGTTAGCAGGATTCGGAGATGTAGACAGTCTATTCTAATACAAACATTAGTGTCTGCTTCCACAAAAATGGAACTACTAACATGAAGAATAAGAAAGGTTATCAACTACAACATGTGAAAATACACTTATAATGTAAGGATTTACCAAACACGCTATTAGTCCCTCACTCTATGTCAAAAGGGGATCTTCATCTACTATATATACGTAAAAAAAAAAAAAAAAAAACCTTGTGCATAAAATGTAATTTTTCGATAAAGGGGTTGTTACGTACCATGCTCATAGACAAAGCCATCGAAGCTTGAACAGCCAGGTCCACCATTAAGCCAAAGAACAACTGGATCCTTTGATGGATTTCGTTCAGATTCAATAAAGTAGTAATACAAATTCTTGCCATGACTTTCATCTATAGTAACATACCTGAAAACCCCATTTCAAGAAACATTCAGAAAAATACAAAAATAAAGATAAAGATTACATCTTTTTATCAAAAAAACACAAAAAGAATACAAACCCAGCATAATGTTTTGAGTGAAAAGTGCCATTGAAGCCAGGGAGTTGAGTTATCAGTGCCTTCTGAGGTGCCCCTTCTGTTACCAAAAACAAAAATGCCAACAAACTAATTAACAGTATATTATAGTGTAAAAAAAGTTTTTTTTTGCCATGTTTGGTAATATCAAAATTCTGAATTCTTTGATGGGTTTTTATAGCTAAAGTAAACTGTAGCATCCAACTTTTTTTTTGCTCAAGGCAATATTGGGAGAAAGTGACAGAATATAAGATTTTCAAAATACAGTAAATTAGTTATTATCTGAAGTTGAAGCCGCGCCAGAATTTTAAGTTTATAAGTTTTGAGTTTTAGAAAACAAGTGTATTGAAAAATTATACATATAGATGAAGCGATTTTTAAACTATAAAGTATGGACCAAAACACCTAACCTATAAGCAAAATCATAATTCCGTCCCTATTTTTCTTGGTTCGGAAACTTTACATAAATATGTTATATTAAAAAAATATTTACCATTTATAGCAATAACATATTTTTACTTGAATTCTTATAATATATTTATAATACAATTTTAATATATATTATTAATAATTTATAAAAACACATATAATACAATTTTTATTGATGGATAATATATTTATTATACAGTTTAATATACTTATAATATATTGTGTCAATTTATTATCAAACAAGTATAATATATTTTAAAACATAATACATCTATATTGCATGCATAATTTCACTTTTAATATATTGTGCAGATTTATCATAATATATGTTGCTATAAATGGTAATAAACAAAAAGTATCGCTAAAATCAATAATTATTTATTAAAACATAATCTTTCAATTATTTATTGGCTCATTGCAAAATCATTAATAAACACGTTTTATATTTGACAATAATTTAATTTAGCTTTTTATTTAAATATTAATATATCTTTAGAAAATCTCATAACGTCTTTATATCACAAAGTTTTTTTAAAAGAAATCCCACCTACGATCACTTTTTTCTTTTCTTTTTTTAAAGCAAAAAGCTCACTTTGCTGTTTAGATTATAAATTTATTCAGAGTCTAATAAAACGGAGACTGTACATACCACATCATGTTTTTATGATGTAATTTTGCTGCTCTTATTTTAATATTGGTACTTAGAACTAATGACAATAACACATCTTATTTTAGGATTATCATGATGGGAGCCAAAAAGAAAATAAAATTAATCACCTCACCAACCAATTTGTCTAATCAATCCCCTTGATAATATTTTGTTAATCCTTCTTTAATCTCTAATTAAAAACACGTTTATATGTTTTTTGTATATGTCACTGGTTTATGGATTCAGGTTATTAAATCTCACATCCTACAAAGTTATCATTTGAAACTGCTCAATTAAAATTTATGGTTTAAAGTAAAATAAAATAAAATATATTTAAAAAATCGTTAAGTGCATTTTGTGAAGTCCATATAATGATGAGACATAAGAGAGATTTTGTGGACTTCCGTCTAAAGATAAGAGCGTGATATATAATGTGTCTGTTAAATGTATGTAATGATGTTTAACTCAACTATAGATAAAAATATGATTTTGAAGGAGAAAAGGGTAAAGAGACGAACCTATTATTTATCGAGATTTAAATATTATGTCGCTTGTTATTGAAGGATTTCATTTAAGAAGATAGATTAAAAAAAAAACTGTTTTTCTGATGTATAATCAAATATGACAAAAATGAAATAGTTAATTTAGAGAAATTGAGTTGAAATTAGAAAGTAAAATCGTTAGAACATAAAAAAAAATAAAAAAATGTGTACAATGTACATAGAGGAGGAAATATTAGTGTGCAGGAGGAAGGTAGATATGATATTTAATTTAATCAAATAGAAAATTTATCGTTATTTACTCACTAATTTATACAATCCCAATCAATTGTAAGATTTCACTATTTAGGTAGGTAAAATCTTTGGTGAACTCTACTATCGATTGATGAATTTAATTTTATTTCATGTCTCGCTACTTGTTAATCACACAAAAAGAAGTCATTAATTTAAACATAGAGATCTCTTATGCAATCATCTCTAAAAAGAAATAGAATGAATGTAATTGAGTTCAAACAAACTGGACGAGTTAATGAACGATGATCATAAAAAAAGTGAAAGGGTTAATAAACTATTACCATTCAATTGGTGAGCCTTTAATGCCACCCAATATTCCTTCATTTTCCAATTTTGTTTTACGAATATACTTTTTTGATATTAAAGTGTGTATATTAGTTGTTACAGACTTCATAAAAATAAAAAGAAGGATTGAACTCAAAAATCATTCAGATCTCTCCCACCAAAAAATAATTTGATTGGTCACATGCATCGATATGATATAAACAAACAAACAGAAATGATCCAAGTCGTAAGTAGCTCAAACAAAAAAAAAAAAAAAACAGAAATGGTGCAAGTCATACGCGCTCAAATAGAAAAAAAAATGGTTTAAGTTGTAAGTGCCCAAAAAGAAAAAAAAAATGGTCAAAGTTGTAAGTGCTCAAAAAGAAAAAAAAATGGTCCAAGTCGTAAGTGCTAATAAAAATGCTAATAAAAAGGACCAAGTCATAAGTGCTCAAACAAAAAAAACAAAACAAAAATTATTCAAGTCGTAAGTGCTCAAACAAAAAAAAAATATCTCAAAAAAACTTCAAATTTACCTAAACTTAATTATTTTACTGTAAAACGTCAATTTATATATAAAAATCTATCAAAATTATATTAAAAACTAAATATAAATATAACTTTAAGAAATTATGAATTCAATACTAAAATTTTAAAAAATAAATATATAAAATTTAAATTATGATTCTGACGAATCTTGTTAATTAAACTTATCAAGGGTTCAAAATCCAAATTGGTCCTAAAAGATAAAAGTGGACATGGCCAAAAAGGGATGGCACAACAGAAAGTTAATGTAAATGGCATGCGACAAAATTGGGACATCCAATAATAAAACAATATAACAATAAAGCACCACTAAACTAACCGCACGTTTAAAAAGTACGTGGAATACATCGATCACTCTTTAAATTTTATATCTAGATCTACTTAGATTTTTTTTTTTATTTTTAAGGGGGTGCACATTTAAAAAGTATGCGGAATACATCGACCATTTTAAAAAATTTATCTCTAGATTTACTTAGATCTTTTAAGGGGATGTTTGGTCAGAAAAATCTTTAAAAATTATTTTATTTAAAATTTTCAAAGTTGTAATTGATCATATTTTTTGTATTAAATTTTTAGAATTTGAATGTATTTTTCTTAAAAAATATTATATATAATTTAAATAAAGTTATTTTATTAAAATAAAAATTTAGGAAAAAAGAATTTTTAAAAGTAAAAATAGAGTTTTGGTTGTTTTTCAAGTTCCTAGTTGTATTTGGAGTTTATGGTGTCTTTTAATTGAGAATCTAAACACTTTATAAATACATGATAAAATATTTTTATCAGATTTTTTTAGCTCATTTTTCCTCAAGTTCTCAAGTGAGTATTATGTAGATATATTTATACAATATGTCATATCTATTAGTGTCGGATCCTCCTCCAAGAATGCCCGACATGGACCTGTTTTTAAAGAGTCCGAGCAATATAGATTCCAACTGTCGAATGATCGTGATTCGTGAATATGGAAAATACCAAGGGGATATGATGATATAAATATTGCATATATCTGATCTTCACAAAAAAGATGTAACCTATTTCATGCCAACCAACTACATTGTGATTTCATAGTTTCACTAAAACAACATTATTAACATAATGAATTGAATAAAACCAATGAAAAGCTGTTAAAAAAACAACCACAACAAAATAATATAACATAGGACTTTTTGATGAAAGTTTTTCAAGTTGTATCTGCATAATACTGAACAAGAAGTTACTTCCTCATTCAAGAGATGGAGCAAGGCATTCGTCTACCATGTCGACAAGGTTAGGGTTTTCTAATGCTGCAGCGACTCGTTCTTTATCATTCAACTGCTTATTTACTGCAATCACAAAACAAATGATCAGTGGTAATGCTCTTAGAAAGCTCTCGTGTGGTAATGCTTGATGATCAAACAAGAAGCTTGTAAGGTTTTCTTTTGGGATAAACTTACATTAACTAATAGCGTGAACAACCATATACACAGAAAAAGAAATGCATAATCAACTCTATGCCCGTGTGGTATGCTAAGAAGAGCAAATATAATTTATAGTTCGGGAGCTTTGCTCGAAAAGGGATGATGCCCTTTTGTCAAAGCAAAAAAGAAGGGACAAATGCTGGCGGAGTGACAGCTAAAGAATTGGAGTTTACTGGTAATAGTGACTAAATATTGGATGTTGTATGACAGATACAGAGAGACAAATACCTGCAGCTTCCGTAGCATGAGTCCCAGGTGCTACTCTAATATCCACCTGGCAAGACAACAACGATATATTACTAAAAAGAACAAGCAAACTGAAAACTTGCAAATAGATTAACATTTCCAACAATTTAAAGTCACAGCTAGATATCAACTAAAAACGTCAATGATTAAAAGAAAATCATAATATTCCAACAAAAGAATGATTTCCAATAGAAGTCGTTGATTCTTGTAGTTTAAAAATGCAACAAGAATGTTGAAATATCATAGAGAGACTGGTTACAGGTATGAATGTCTTCTCCAGTACTCTGTGATTTTGGGAATTGTTGATTTCTATAAAATCATAACAGCATATCATGTAAAACGTAATAAATAGTCTATCAACTGTAATATGCTTTTTACAGGGAAAGATTGTAACACACACGAGTCTGTAAGGGTAATAAAGCATACCTTGTAACGTGAAGGCAAACATCGCATAAGTTTCACACGTAAACATAATCCAATAACAGTCGCCATGCTGCAATGTTCCACAGTAGGCGTGAATGTGACCCTGAATCGAAGAAATTCTTCTTCTTAGACAACAAGAAAATGCCAACTACGAGGAATCAAAATAGAATCATACGAAAAGGATTTAGTTCTCACCTTACATGGCTTCGCTTGTCATCTACCTCAATGGCATCTTCTGTTATAACTTTCAGCTCTTCCAGAGAATAGGGATGCTCTGGATCTTTTATATCTCTAAGGTAGTGTAAGAATGTTAAGGAATGATTACCTATTCATAGCTATAAATTTAACCCGAACAAATCAAACTTCATACTTGCTTAGTTCCCTTTGAAATGACACAATGATAACCCAAACAGGCAGAAAAAGATTTAGAAGGATCCTATTAGGATACATAATCAAATGGATGTACTCATGTTACTCGTCGAAGGACACTGACATTTGTGAAGCAAAAGGAGAAGTACGATAGAATGTAAAAGTTCATCAAGCAGTAAAGTGAAGATTGCAATTGGTTACACTGACCCATACTTTAATTGAATAGGAAGTATACAAAGATAATCGATCTCAGATTGAACAGTATCACCTCAGATCAGTACCGGAAGCAGTGTGACCCTGAAAATTTTCATGACATGTGATCCTATAATATTCTACTATTTGCTAAGAATAGCAAACCAATGCGCACTTCAAATTGCCATGGACAAAAGCACAAAAGATATAAAACAAATGTCGAAGTGCAAATAATGCATGCCCTCATCACCCTCTCCTCTCTCCCCCTCCCCACAAATATGGTTATGTGGAGGGTGTGAGTTGAGGCTTTCCTTTCCAAACATTATAGAATCTCATGTCAGAGAGAGCTGACAATCCAACAAATTTGTATAAGACATGAAGGGGAAGTTCAACAGAAATTGAAATTTAGGGAGAATTCCTAGGATTGGGAGAAGGATGAATCTCAAAACCTGGTTGATCTTTGTTTGGACAGAGTACCATATGCTACATCAGATCCGTGGAGCATGAGGATTAGGGACGACTTGTTCACAGTTAAAGTCATATTAACAGAGTTTGTACAAGAAAAAGAGAAAGCTTGCAAACACAATTCATGAACCTTTAAGTCATATTAACAGAGTTTGTACCAGAAAAGAGAAAGCTTGCAACATATTTCGCGCACCAAGGTGCAAAAGGTTTTCTCCATTGATTGTTTGCATAGAATGACATGTCCCGTTAATAAATATAAGAAAAAGTTATGAAGAAAGGAGCAAAGGGTTCTTTCTCCACTTCATCTTTCACATTGAACTATAGAGTACAAAAATAAATATCAGAAACAAGTAAGACGAAATTAACTCTACTTTGCAAATTCAAAGACCTCCTCCAGGTATTCTATGTATCGTTACTCATAGACTTAACATGCTAGTACTGCTCCGTTTGAAATCTGAATGATTGTATTTGAGAGAATAAAACTCACAGATTCTGAAGTGGATGGGTTTTAGCCTCATAGATAGTCCCTTATCATAGAAAGATTAATTTCAAGTCAAACATAACAGGTAGAATGCAATCATTCAGAAGGATATCAAAAATTTCTAGCTGGTCGATAGTTTCAGCTGAATGTTCAGCCGTACTTGGAGCAATCCTAGCTTGACGCTCCTTCTTCTCATACACAATGGGATTGGCATTTATCAATTCAGAAACCATCTTCAAGTCTGACCTTAGTAAGATTCACCTGTCAGTTACGATGTCTATCAAGATCATAAAAAACCTACTAACTTCCTTTGGAATAAAAATAAATAAACTTCCAAACTTCAAAATTGTCTTCTTTTTTGTTGGTTTCCCACTTGGTTATGATACCCGCATTGGAGCCCGACTAATTCGCATTCGCGCATTGCACGGCCCCTTTTGGGAGGCTGCGCTACCAGGGCTCAATTCGAGACCTAACCATCCCACCACAACCCATATTGGTAAAAAATTGTCTTTCTTAGCATTCATTGGCTCAAATGACGGCTTTTTTCTAAAACCTCTCCTTGCATCAAAAGAAGAGATAGAAATCTCCGCAGGAAAACCTCATCAAACAGAAGATAATTTGTTTCTTATAAAGAGAAAACATTTACTACCCTCATCAACCTGAAGTAAACAAGGTATTACAAGCATCCAGCTGCCAAAATAAAAATAGAAACAATATAGGATTCAAGCTATATACAAAGGAAAATAAATCACCTAATGACTGACCCGATAAAAACTTATCCAGCATTCTGCCATAGATTTTGGATCTAAGTTTTGAAAATTTATTTTCAAATATCTATTTGGCCATGAAATTTGATCAGACTTTCATATATTTTCAAGTTCCCAAAAACTGATCTTCCACTCGCAAAAAATCAATTTTTTTCCAAGTAAAATGCATTTTCAAGAACAACTTCAAAAACTCAAATTTTCAAGTTTGAACTTTAGAATCGTACGGCCAAACGGGAAAATTCAACAAAATAATAGTTATCCAGAATCCTCATGACTTTTCTATGAACAAACTCATATATTGATATACATCAACTAGAAATATACGTTTACTCATCCAAACCATGTGAAAAAAACACATCAAAATCACAAAATTTTCTCGAGTCGTCGGAATTTTTCCCAGAAAGAATCATAATAAGCATAACAAATTCAAGATAAAAAAATAATCACAAATTCAATAACAAAACAACAAAAAGTAAATATTTTTTTAATAGATTATACTTACAAGTTCGATTTCCAATCTGAAGAATCGGATGTTGGCGGGGAAGAAAAACTCCTAAATCGTGGGACCTTTAACGCCTAAAAATTTTCTTTTTTGCGATTTAGTTATCATTTTTATTTTTAAACGACCTACCTCGAAATGGACCATATAATTAAAATTGTATTTTTAATGGACTAAAATTATTTCTAAAAAAAATGTTTTCTTATTATCATACAATTTAAATAAATAACAATAGTTGTTACAAAATTCTTATAAATTCGCATCAATTGGTTTTGTTTTTCTTATCTTATAAATTAATAATTTATACTGAGTTTTAAATAAAATCACCTCCTTTTTAAAATAAATTTAGATATGATATGTCTGAACTTTGAATAAAATATCTTAATTTCAGACATGTGCATACACTATAGGCCACTTTGTAGAATTAAGCTTTGTCCAACGTAACTTTAAAGACATATCTAAAGTTATTTCAAAGTGCATAAACTTGCAAACTTTTGCTTCAAACACATGTTTTAAAAAAATTATTGCATATACACATAAAGAGATCAATTTTTATGAAAATTTTTTCATTACTTACACATTTATCTAAGAAAAAATATATTCATCAATACAGACTATTATAAAAATCAACTATATCTCTAAAAGAATTAAGTGACAAAAAGATTTTAAAAAAATATTAAATTAAACGTTAATAATAATAAACTTGAAATCTAATCTTACTTGGATTTGACGACTATAATATTTTCATTGGATATTAAAATAAGATTATTTAGGTCTTTTACATACAAATTCACTAGTAAACATATAAAACCAAGGTATACTACACAAAATCTCTTGCACAATACAAAATAACTCTCTTAACTATATTCACAATATAGACTCTCTTTTTTTTAAAAGAGAACTGCAATAGAACACTGACTACTTACAAAGCCATACACCCTATTTTTTTTCCAAAATTTCAATCAAAACAAAGAATTTGGAGATAAAAAAAATCCAGCACACATGAAAATTTTCCCAGTTTATCTGTTGCTGTTGTCATCCATTGAACACTCAGACGCGGTATCATCCAACGTTGAGGTTGAAATTGTGTCCACTGAGCTACTATCACTATCTGAAATTGAAATTTGGTCCTCCATTGGTTGTTTCAAGTGCCAATACATTATACTTGCTGTGAGTGTAAGCATCATCTTTTGATTTACCTGATTAAACACACACACATACACACCATTATACTATGATTTTGCAGTATTACAGTTGTCAGTAGAGGACACAATACAAGCATCGATAGGGTTAATTCACGAATGGTCACTGTTATCATGTCTAATTTGTTTCCTCCGAATGACTTTCTGTTATACTTGCAAGAGAATTGTCTAGTAACTTTCACGATACTTAGGCATAGTTGAGTGACCATCCGTGAAATTAAACCGCATGTGATTTTACTTGTTTTAGTATTAGAGGCAGCAAATTCAATTGCCTGAAAGCTAAAGGCATCACAGACAGGTTATTAAGTGTCCTGAAAGATAGAATGCATCAAATATCCATGCATGTTGAGCAAATGAATGATTACCTCAATCAGATCTTCGGGTAATAAAAATATTGAACATCCAAGTTTCCTTGCAATACTGATAATGTAGGTTGCGTTCATCTTCTTTTGCTCCTCTGCATCAATCAAAATTTCGTATTACTAAGAAGTCTAATGTACTGACAATATCAGGACTGAATGGAGAAACAATGCCTCGTGTTGATACTAACAAGCAGCTAACATAAAATCAGAACAACATAATGAAGGAGCCTATTTGAAGTCTGAAATAAGATTACCAGTTTCTCCTTTTGTAACAAGACTCCAGTTAACAGCTCGAGGGTGTACAGCACTAAGCAGCTCAAGGAAAAAGATGCCATCTGACAAACTCTTATCCTGTAAATTAAACAGACTCAGTTCTCTGTCTCATGATAACGAGAGGCAAAAGAGGTGTATGCTAGCCAAGTTGTGGGGTATCATTCAACTAGTAATCCCTCATCCAACAACTATATCAGAATATCTGATCATAAATCATAAATCATAAATCATCCCATTTTTACCAAAAACAGGTGTCCAATTGAAAATCAGAGACTGTAAAAGGTTACAACTTTCTTTGCAAGCCATATCAGGTAATCTACCACCAGGAAAAGATTGATTGTGACTTTTACTAACTGAAAGTTCGATAGTCAGGGCTTACATATCATATGTATACATGTATAGTCTGCCTAAGTAAAACTTATAACTTGTTGTGCACACCAACATTATTTTCACACCTTTTAATTACTGATAACAAAACAATTCAAAGCAAGGCTCAAAACATTGAAAATAGATGCTATATGCACCCACCTACACACACACTCAAAGCTAATAATGATCATATGTCTGCTAGCAAAGCCATGCTTTATCAATATAATCAATCGAAGGCCTACTCAACTCTATTGTTCTGAATCTGAAAATGACTGATCTTAGAAATTTTACCTTAAAACTAGCCATGCGACTCTTGCTTCCTGAATTTCTTACTTTGCTGTTGGACCACTCTAAGATATCTGCATCAGTGATTTCCTTCCCGTTGGAATGAAATCTCAAATTCTTCAAGAGCTGAAGCATGTTACATCGCATTAACTGCCACAAGTAAGCTGAAATAGGGAACAAAGAATGTTGGTCCAAAACAGTTGAGTTAAACAATCCCTCCCCCTTCCCCGAAAACCAAAAAAAGCATGTTGGTATTACAGATATGAATAAAGGAGACAAAAAGAAGAAGAAGAAGAAGAAGAAGAAAGGTTGACAACACTTACCCAATATTAATTTCTTATTTCCCTGTACAATGTCATTTCCAGCAATATTTACAAGAGAAAACTTCAGTTGCTTCCCGATCTTCACAACTTGGTTGCAGTTTTCTACTTTTCTGAATGGCATCTTAATTGGAGGCTTAGTAGCAATTTTCCAATTAACAATTCCAGGAGACACCTTGTCAAGTGTCTCTAAAAGCAACCATCTGGAAAGACACAAACAGTTCATTAGATTGAAATAAATACACCAGCGCACAGGCACTCTGGTAAAAGTGGTCATGGTATGAATACTTATCACTTCCATACCAGATAGATATATAAATGTCATTGCACTTAGCTCACAACAGAGTTCAATTTATATAGTTAGTCAGGAATTTTTGTAGTAACATCAAATAAGCCCACTGCCATGGGGAAAGTTTGCAGCATTCGGTAACCGAGGTAGCACTCACCCATTTCTGAGATCTTCAAAAACATTGTCTATGTAAGATGAATTTCCAAGACTATTTATCCAAAAGCGGAAAGCTCTCTCTTCCCTGGACATTTGAGCTTCATCTGGTGAAATCTCCAGAAAGGATATTTGCTTTGTTTGAGTTGACAGCCCATTCCTATTGATAAGAGGTTTATGGTTAATTCAAGATTGAAACAAGTAATCAAATAACTAAATCATACAGTTAAATGTCAGTCCCTATGAAATGTGTAGCACAAATTTTACCATACTTGCTATTGAAGTTATAACCTCTCAAACTTGATTAGCTGAATTGGCTTATCATACAATTGGTCATTCTATTACAAGAGTGTGGTACAGGCACTCTCAAACTTGACTAGCTGAATTGGCTAATCATACAATTAGTCACTCTGCTGGCATTCAATATGCTAAGAAAGAAACATGGTAAAACACCAAGACATGCTGTTTTAGAAGAACGAGATAAAATGCATACTAACATGGTCCATAAGTTGCACATATTCTGTCTATATTGCTAATCAGAAAGCAATAAACTTATCAAAACCTTTTCCTACCACAACTGAAATTCTTAGAACAGAAAAGGCTTAACCAGAGACTTCTTCTCGTAAATGAGTCACACACAAGAAAACTTTAAACAGAAACAGTCAGCAAGTTCATATGTAAAACGCAAAGAAACACATGCTTCTTACCTGTGCTGAAAGATATGTGCTACAAATGCAAGATTAAGATTTGGAGAGCCTTCCACAATATCTTTTGCTGTTAAGTATCTTTTGCAACCCATCCTACCCGCATGTTCCAATACGAACTTTGCTCTTTCTAAATGGTCTTTCACAGTGAGTGTTGTAGGATTAATGTACTCTGGGGCAAGAACATTTAAGAGGTGAGCATAAGCTTCTGCATCCTACAAAAGCAGACAGATGGCTTAAGAATCAGCATTATTCACTCAAAATGGACAAAAATAACACGAAAGGGATGAAGAGGAAAGCTCTTTTCTTTTATTTCTGGATGGACAAGAAAGACTTGCACCACGCATTCTATAAAAGATAAATAGCTTATTTAAGAACTCTCAACACATTGATGTCTTAAATATGTATCTGATGCTTTTTCGTTTTTTCAATAAATAACTTATTTAGAATTTCTGGGAATTGGAAGGAAAAAAACAAGCACCTCAGTGGCTCAGTCTTCCTCTCTCTGAGGGAAAGAGATAACATTAAAGACCGAGGAAAATGTTGCACATATTAAAAATTTGCATAGTCACACCTAATTGATGCAAAGTCCAGCTTATTTTTATCTACCTTTATGTCAGATGAGAAGTTAGTCACAATTTTCTCGTATTTAGCTTTCTTCAATTGAAAATTCATCCATCTGAGCAAGATTTTTTCTGGAGGTAGACTCATCAACTCCTCTGCATCCTGACATCAAAGATTTGAGATAATCAAGTATATAACACAAGTTTTGGCACAAGTTGTCAATTGATGAAAGCATAGATGAGTGTATGTCTTTACCTTGTTATCATCAACTAACTCCAACAATTGAGGTGTTTTCTTTAAGTTGAGGTCCGCCAATAGTTGAATCTGAAACAGCATGAAAGTAAATCAATGTCCTTAAAAAGTTTTGGTACTGGTTTCAAGCCTGTGAGCTAAAATCTGTGGCCATGATTTTTAATATCTAAAATGAAGATTCCTTCATTTTGTAAGGCAATCTTTACGTACCAAAGTTACCTCATTATTTCAAAATTTTAAAATCCACTAAATGATTTAGAAAAGGACACATTTAGGTTACCTTAATAATTTGAGATATCACTCCAAGAACAAGATGCCTCTGGAAACCGACAAAAAAGATAAAGTATTAGACCAGTACGTAACACTGCAGAAACTGAAGATAGATAAAACATGTCAGCCATAAAATCTCACAGACAATAATTCACACTGATAAAAGTAAGCTTATGAATATATCTTGAGGAATACTAAAAACATGGAACATATCTTTGAATAATAATAAGACCATGATATTGCACAGAAGAAGCATAGGATGGATGACTTAAATCAATATAATCCAGCCACAGGACCAGAGAACAAGATAATGTGGGGGCAGCAGGGATATCACTGAACATGCAAGTAGAAATTTGACGTCACCCCTCAAACATAAGTTTCGGGGTATCATTCGCATTCAAATTAAAAGAGAGAGGCAATTCCTTTGATATTACATAAATGCTTCTCAAATACAAGGGAAGAAAGATAGAGCTATTTCGACTGAGATGGTTTTATGAGTATGTCATGCTGAAAACCAAGTTTACAAGCCCACAACTGATGGGATCCCTTTGGTAACTCAACAGTGAACGGAGTCAACTAAGTTGTTGCGGAATTGTATCCTAATAGGACAAATCCATTGTAGAACAGATTGCTAAAAGTGAAAGGGATACATACCCTTCCTTCAATAAAGTCTTGAGTGCCAATATTCACTAGAGTACATCCAATTGCCTTAGCAGAGTTGAGGCACAAGGTATGATTTTCATTCCTTTCCCATGGATTCAGCATTCTCTTCATGTTTATTGCCCGTTCATCAATTGTTCCAGGTACAGCCACATTGATAAGCTTGCTGCAGCAAAAGAACAATATTATGAACAATCTAGTCAAAGAAGTTTTACATACTTGAGACATATTAGTAGACAAAGTGAAAGATTTGATGCTCACCAAATAAGAACTCCATCCTTGGAAACCTCAAAGAGATCATTAGTTGAAGGATCAATAGGAAGGTATTTCTTCAAAAATTCATCATCCGCAAGATAGCTGTTAATGTGTGCAACATACGATGCCTTCTCAGATTCACTAATAGTGTGGAGCAATGTAGAAGTTGCTGACTTGACAAAAGCTGATGAACTCTTTGCAGTATTTCCCATCCTTGCAGCAGCATGTGCTTGGATTTTCAAATAAATCTGTCATGAGTTCAACAATACTTGTGTTCTTAGACAAATCAAACCAAAAATTTCTTGACGAGTACATTCTAACAAAGTTTATACATAGAATAGAACTACTGAAACCAAATGCTCGTAGGTTACTACGAATGCATTTGGAGTCAAAATTGCAAGGCATCAAGATGAAGGAATATACTTGTGGGAGATTAAAATGTCCTCTTTAATCTAGTTATTCACTTCTTTATTCGTCTTCCTCTTCCTAGTTCCGTTGTTAAAACAAAATAACAAACCTCAAAATTTACAGGGAGTATCATCTGAATTGATCCGTTTATGTTCAAGAGCATGGACACACAAAATCATTTGAAACTAATGAAAGCCAAAGATCAGAGACTGAATCAACTTATGGATTCTCAATTCCTTTTTCTTTTTCCATTGTCCTCTGATAGTTTGGAAGTGAAAGAAGCTCTGTGTGGAGGTACAATAGAAGGGTTCTATAAACAAAGTAATTTCAAATCAAGTTCGCACATGAATATGCCTTTCTAGTGGTAACAAACAGTTTCTATAGCTTCTAAGATGAAAAAAAATGATCTATTATCTTCTTCAAATTTGAAACTGCAGAGTATCGAACTAACAACATTTTACTAAATGAGATCGTGTGTTACCTGAAGAAATAGCTCGAAATCAACATCTTCTTCCAAACTTTTGTAGGAATCTCTGAGAAACGACTCTCTTTCTTGTTCTGTAAGATTCTCACCGACGTGTTTTATTCTCGCCATTTTAGATGGTAAGTCTGCGAGCATCAGACCTCCATTTTCTCTCTTCATCGCATTAAACTGCAAACAGCAAAAATCCTTAGAATTCAGAACTGAATTTGATAAGCCGATTAACACAGTAAATCAATCAACTACACATCTATTCAAATTTAGTTAAAATCCCCGTTATCATCTCCCCAACAAATTCATTCCACTCCATTCGAACCTAGTATACAGAAATTTCATCAAAATTCTAATGTCGTAACTCCTTCTCTCAACCTCCCGCAACTTTCATCCTATATCCGAGCTTAGCTAATAGCAGAGTCATAAATCAAATAGATTTGAAAATCGAAAAACTTACGTGAGATTTCAAACGCCGAAGCTCGACCTGAGTGAATTGACTCTGAAGCCATGGATCAGATACAAAAACACCTACATATCCAGCCATTGTTTGATCTTCTGTTAATCAAAATCTCCGATTATTTAACGAAACGCAGAAGAGAAAATGATGATTTTCTCTTGAAGGATTGGCAGATGTTTCTCTCACTAAGCAAAGAAAGTGAGAGAAGCATGTGATTTGAGAATGGAAGAGAGGCCTAATAGTACAGTGTAAACTGGGGACAGAAGAAGAGCTGTCAGTATTCAAAAGTTGTTCTCAGCAAAAATTCAAATTATGACAATTTTATCCCTTTTTAACCGCTATCCTTATATTAACATTGTTTATTAACCAACAAGGATCAGTGATAAGTAGTCCTTTGTTCTTAGCCGAATCTCTTTGGTACGGAGTCATATTTGTTATTAGGGAGAGCTTTACCTCATCTCATAGATTTCGAGTTTGAGTCCCCTCGGGTATGAGGTCGTCTTTATTAAAGAGCAGTTATCCGAATTTAGTCGGGCTCCAATATGAATACCGAACATTGAGTGGGAAACTAAAAAAAATATTGTTTATTAGGAGACGTTTGGACATGCGATATGAAATCATCATTTGAAATCAATATTTAGATATGTGGTTTGAGATCATAATTTCAAATTTCAAATAAATAAGACTCATACTCGATATGAAAAGATTGTATGTACCATGCGAAAGGATTATATTAAAGAATAAGTAGTTACTATTATTGTTAACTAGTAAATCTTTATAAAATTATAGTATGTGTTTGAAAGTTTATAACCACAAAATTTATTTATTAAAAGAACATGGAGATATACTCGTGCCTTGGAATATTTTGCTATCTTGTTATCATGATTTACTCATTAGGTAGATTGTATAAGAAATTTTCATAACTTTGAGAAATTCAGATTACATGTTCAAACGGGCTTGTAACTTGCAAGTGTTGCTCCATGGAGGGGCTCTGCTTACAATTATTTCCTTTTCACGTTGCTTCACTTTGATAGTTAGATATATATGCCTAACTTGCTGTGAAAATCAAGGGTTGTAAAGAACTATTATCAGACCAGACATGGACCTACTTACCTACTTGATATTTTCTTCATGGTTACATCCCATTGTAATGTATCAATAATTTCCAAGGCAGGTATAAAAACGATCAATATTTTTAGATCGATAATTATTATTAGTTGAGTGAAAATCAACTCGACTTTTGGATTGTGATTTGTGCCCTACTGATTATAACCTATAGCCACCAATTTTCTAACTATATGTGATTTATGAGAAATGAAATTACTAGTTACTAAAGAATAGAGGTCACTACTAAAAATAATATAAAAATCGAGACGGATTGAGTCGGTCTAAAGAAACGAGGGGAAACCAACTCATTCCATTGTTTTTTTTAAAAAAAAATGACAAAGTGAACGTCCATCAATTTTAAAAAAAAATTATGTCAACTTTTAATTTATTAAAATCGATAGAATAAGTAGGTTGTTCCTTAGTTTTAACCAATCCTAACGATTTAGGACAAATCAATAATGTAGAATCTATTGATTTGATGTTGATTTTCTTAAAATACTGACTTGATCCATCAATTTTGATCCTCGATTTTGACCTAATTTTTAGTAGCAGGTGAAAGATAAGCTAGTCTTGTCCTGTTATTAAAGTCCAAGCAAATCCTCGTGTTATTACGTGAGGATCGAAGAGCATTTTCAAACTTTATGTTATGGATTAAATTTTCGTAATTTTTGAAAGGTATTAGTTCACTTTTCAAATTGTGAGGTCCACAGACAAATCACTTGCTTTGGTTTTTATTTTTAATTAAAAAAAAAAAACATGACGGATCTTGTGAAACTTTCACCCTACGTGAAAATTGAGATCAAGCAATGATCAAATTGAATGGTCAAAATTCAAACAGTAGAGATTTTAAATGAAATCTAATTAGTATATTGATAGTTATTGGATTGAGACGAGCTTAAATAGAGTGATAAGGAGAATGACGAATTCATACATATAGATTATAACCCATTTTAATTTATCTATGATTGTTAATTATGTCTTGAATTTTTCTCTTGTATATTTAGAAAACTCGTAATTTCTAAAAGTTTAGAATATTCATTTTTCAAATAGATTTGGAAAAGGAAAATATATATATATATATATATTGTACTTGTAGGATTGAAAAAATATTCATCTTATAAATATGAGATTATTTGGAATCTATAAAATATGAATCTTAATTGGGGATCAGATTCATAAGATTGTATAATACTTTTCCCCTTTCATAGTGGAACACTATTTCTGTTTTGCCTTGAAAATTAGGCATATTTGTACGTCATACTTAAATTTTATTATTAATTGAGTAAATTTTAGGTTTAGCAAACATAAAAATCTTATTTATATGCTATAGTTATAGTTTGTATAATTGCACTCCATAGCAAACTTTATGTTTGCTATGACTATTAATCTGTATATTTCGATATACATATACATAAAAATCTATATTTGTATATTTCGGACACTTATACAAAAAAACTTGTCATGTCTTGATATGTATATTTCGGTAATTTGTATATTGATCTGTATACAAACTAAAATATAGTAATTGTATATAAACAAAATTACTATAGAGATTATACAAACATGTCTTGTTATGTATAACTATAGAAAATATACAAACAACAAATTGAATTTGTATAAACAAACTAAAAAATAGTAATTGTATACCGAATGGGTAATTGTATACCGAATGGATAATATATACAAACAACAAATTGAAATTTGTATAAACAAACTAAAAAATAGTAATTGTATACCGAATGGGTCCCGCCAGATGCAAAAACATGAAATGTTTGCTGCGAATTACAAATAAAAGAAATTATGGCTATATCATTTAATTTGAATTTAATAATTTGCTATTTCATACAATTTTCCCTTAATATCCATGTGTAGAATTAATTAAGGAGGGGTTGCCTTGAAAATTAGGCTTATTTGTACGTCATACTTAAATTTTATTGTTATTTTTCTTCTTTATTTACTTTGTATATAATTATGTGTTAATTAACCCACAATTTTTCAACATCTCATTAATTATATCCATGTGTAGAATTAATTAAGGAGGGGGCCTTATATTTGGTCCTTCTACAAAAGTTGGAAAATCTTCTTCTCCAAAAAAGAGCAAAATTAAAGGCTTAATCTGATAGACAAATGTGATCTTTCAATGACAAAGCAAATCAAAGCCACACATGATGAGTGGAACCATCCTACTTTATAACATGTCCAAATCACTAGTAATAATGATGATAATTTGTACTACTACTCAATATCAATGGCAAATCACAATTTTTTTTTAAGTTTTGGGTTGGCAAAACCCATGTGTGGATTGACCCTACTTGTCCTTCAATTGTGGTCTCATGTACCAATTCAAAACTCCAATAACAAAAAAAAAAACTTGGTAATTATTCTATCTTTACCGCACATTATTAGTTAAATTCGCGATTTACTTTTTCTTTTAATATACATAGATATTGCTCGAGTATATACATGTTTGTACGTGTATTATCCTAATCGCTAGGTTTGTCCAATGACTAAGAGGACATCTCTTCAATCGCCTTTTCCTTATTACTAACGAAATCGGTCTTGATCTTACTTCAACAAGCCAAACCGAGATAGAAAAGATCAAACACACAAATAAAACACAAGTTTGCCTTCTTCTTCTTTGTTGTATCTTAAAAGCTATTATAGAGACGTGTGATTTTTCTGATGTTAAAAGAAAGATATTGAATCTAACTTAATAATTGCTGTCCAAATGGATCTTTCTGTATTCTCTTGTTATTAATAGTAATATAATTTATGTTACAAAAGTGTAAACCATGTGATGCTACTTAAAAGTGGTAGAACATTTGCAAATGTTGCAGTGTTTAATTTGGGTAAGTAAATGTAACACAAAATTAAATTGATCTTTTAAGCTAGTTAGTTGGTCTAGGGCCAACTTAATTAATTAGACTATCCATGGGTAATGTTGTTCCCCATCTTTTTTGTGTGTCACATAATTAATTTATAATTATATTTTATCCTTTAAAATGGAAAACAATTAATTGGAATGGGTCATGTTCATGTAAATGCTTCACAGCTATAGTATACCCACCCCACCCCACCAAAAAAAAAAGTGAGGGTGTGGTATGATAACAAATATTTTCATATTTTTAGTTAAAAATTTTGAATTCGAGTTTTTTTAATAAATTATCTTTGATAGCGGAAAAAAACGCTTATTAGACACCTACTCAGAACTTCAGTTGTTGATTGATGAGGTCCATCTCTATTTGGAGTCGAGTTAAGTTTAGTACTTATTTTTAATGTTTATATAGAAATGATATGGGTAGATTGTAATCTTTATCCCGACAAATATGTTAATTGTATAATTTTTTAAGTTTTTAGTAAAGGCTTCTCAAATTAATATTATTATATTATATACTTTTTTTTATCAGAATATGCCCAGTTGCTTCCTTCATGTGCTTTAAGATTAAATTGTATCATATGTTCAAATATATGTATCAGATTTAATGATTTATATGTTCATACAGTTTAACCTTGAAGCACATGAAGAAAGCCTACACAGAATTATAATCCAATCGGAATGGACTCTTTAGACCACTTGGCCCAAAATGAAGTACCTTACAAGTGATCTCTTATTATGTCCTCACTCATGAAAGTTTTTTTTTTTTTTCATCCGGTGTCCGAAGTTTATATTGGAGTCTCGACTAAATTTGAATTACGCACTGCATGACCCATTTGGAGGTGACACTCCCAACAAGATTTTCTCCATACCCAAGGCTCGAACCCAAAACCTCTGATTAAGGGTGAAACAGTCCCACAAATACACCACAATCTATGTTGGTCACTCATTAAAGGTTAAGGCTACACAATAGGCACTATGACATAGAGATATGATTTTCTAGCCTTTTTATAAAAAAAATAAAATAATTTTATGAGTTTTTTCTATAAGAAATTATCATTTTCACACATAAAAGATATGAAAAGATCATTATTTTTCTATTTGAATTATAAAAGGATAATAGATCTTATTTTCTCCACCGATGAAAGGGCTTTACTTGAAAAATTAGAAAAAACATATATCATACGTGGAAAATTTAAAAAAGTTTCACATAAATATTCTACCGTAATGACAATCCAAGAATCACTATATGAAATTGTAATATATTTGATAGAAATTGTATTGAAAAGTCTTTTATAGATGAAACTTCTTATACATTTTAGGGAAAATTGTGCATAATGGCAAACTATTAATTGAAAATAAATAATATAGCTATTGTTTCATTTATTTCCTTTGAGTAGCTACAGTTTCACATATCTTGCTACTGACGGGTCCCACAAATAAAATAAAAAACGGAAGTCTTTTTCTTTATACAATTTACTTCATCTATTTCCTCTCTTTCATACCCTTCAATTTCTCCTAAATTCTCTCCACAAAATCAGTTTGAATTTCAAATCTTCACTACTACGCTCTCAATCGCGATTTCAAAAATTTCAGGTACCGCCAAAACCTCTAAATCAATTATTTTTTTTCCTTATTTCTTTAACTTTCATATGAAATCATAATCCATACAGATTTTTCACTTATACAATGGATGGACATTTACCTTGGGTCTAACTCAAAATTTTGGAGAGGTTGCAGGTTCAATAGCCAAATTCAAATAAATTAAAGACATCAGATCCAAATTTAAGAATGACCCAATCAGATTGGATGAAATTAGTGCAAAATCGAAGCAATCTGAAATTATTGAGGAAGGTGACAAAGATCAGTACGATGCTAGTTCAAGTAAGAAGAGGAAAGGAAAAGCAATTGTATATTAGCCATTAGGTTAATATACAAACTTATTGTATAAAGCAATTGTATATTAGAATTGTTTCTGGCTCATTGGAGCAAGATCAACATGAAGAAGTTCAGGTATATGTATAATCATTAATTTGTATATGTTACGATTGTATATTAGTCTTATATTTTCTCTGTAAATTTTTGCCCTATATCTGTTTGTTTATACAGGTATGTACATCCATTAGGTTTAATATACAAACTTATTGTATAACTACCAGTAGTTAATATAACAATTTTACGATATATACAATATTAACAATTATACAATTGAAATGTTTTGTATAATATATAATATCCATATAAAACATGTTTATGTTATATTCAGATAAAATTAATGTTATACAGAATGACTATATGTACTTTTTTATATGTTTATTTATACAGATCTATATTTTTTTTGCCATTAGGTTTAATATACAACTTTCTCCATTAATAGATTTACAATAATCTCACTATATATACAATATAAACGATTATACAATTGAAATGTGTTGTACAATGTATAATCTTATTTATAAAATTTGTATAGGATAAATTGAATTAAATCTTATTTTATACAATTCGCTAATTGTATTTGTGTCATATTTATACACAGTAAGTCATAGTTATGTATATATGTATATTTGAGAAAAATTGTATATATATTATTTTTCAAGGTGTTGAATTTCTAGGCAAACTTGTACGCAATTATAATGGAGTCACTACTGATGAAGAAGTCGTAGAAGGAAAGAGATCTTTTTGCGTGAGATTGCCTTCCTTTTTTGTAACAGAATTTACAATCTTTTATTAAATTTATTTAGAAAATAAAATTGTATATAGCTTCGCATGAATCCTGAAATATACAGATTAATAGCTCCATAACAAACATAAAATTTTCTATGGAGCGCAATTATGCGAACTATAGTTATAAGATACAAATATGATTTTTATGTTTGCTATATGTGAAAGTTGCTCTACATTTTAAGGGTCTTAATTAGACATATAATTAGATCTGTCAATATGGGTTGGCCCACCCCATCCGGGCTTAACTCATACGGGCTTTGAAATTTGACGGACCAGGTCGGGCTAGCCTATTTTCGGTGTAGGGCAGAAAATGGTCGGCCCAACCAACAAGTATGTGGACTACGGGCTTTGTCGGGCCAATCCTCTTTTCTTAAAAATATATTTTTATAACTTTTTAAATTAAATTATAATTTAAAAATATTATCATAAATATCGACTAGACAATATTACATGGTGTTAGTGTCACTTAGGATTTTTTCCATACCCAGGGCTCGAACCCGAGACCTCTGGTTAAGGGTGAAACACTCCCACTAGTGCACCACAACCCATGTTAGTGTGTTAGTGTTACTACTTGTTACTTGTTAATCAAATCCACAATTAAAATTATCTTTATAATTTATTAAGTTTGATTTCAAGTAAAATCATAAATAGCTTAATAGAAATATTAACCTAATTGTTTTCCAATGATCATAATAAAACACAAAAACTATGACAATATTTCATAGGATACGGCCTATGTAGTGGTTCCCCATAAATTTTAGGGAATTTTTATTTTATGTAGTACATATTTTATAAACATAATTTGTATTTAAATAATAATATTTCAAACTTTAAGCAGATTTTGAGTTTAGATTCTTGTTATTTTTAATACTCTATTTTATTTTTATTTTTTAATTAATTTTTATTTGCCCCACGGGCCGGCCCTATCCATATTTCTCAAGCCCCACAAATCGGCAGACTTATTCAGACCGGGCAAAAAAGCTCTTTTCTTAAATGGGCTCAAAAAATCGTAGTCCAACCCTATCAAATCACGGGTTAAGCCAGACCGGGCCAATGGGCCTAGCCCATATTGACGGCTCTACATATAATCAATCACTCAAAGATATCACCTTACCATCTTATTTAAAAATTGTAAATTCGATTCAAAATAAATAACTTTTTTCTAATTCAAAATAAATGAATTTTTCAAAGACCAAAGTTATATTAATTAATTTGTTTCAAAATACCCTTCTCCTTATCGAATTTTTCAACTATCTTTAATTTTAAGGCATACGTCAAACCTCAAAAAAATTATTTATTTTGGATAGGAGACAATAATACATAACATATGATTGGTTCCGGTAGAGGACATAAGTGATATAAAGATAATGGCATGATATATTTGTATGTTTATTTTCGATTTCAAACTCATAATATTACAATTAATAGTAACTTAATTAGCACTATTATTGTCAAACAAATTTAGTATGATGTGAGATGAGAGGACAAAATTCTGGTATCCTTGTCCCCCATGATGCCTAAATAAAGTTACCACGACATTATCATTAAATTTTAGACTAGATCCACTTGTCTAATTGAAATGCTATATCAAGAATTGAGGTCCCAAAGTGTGTCAATTTAACTTTTCATTATTTTAAAAAGTAACACAAATGTCGATAAAATTTCATACACCATTTTTTTTAAAAAAAAAATGTATATAATGATGTATTAATCTCAATAATATATTCAGTATAATACTAAGTAAATATGTTGAAGAATATTCTTTTAACAATTTTAAAGAGGTTGTTTTTGAGAATATTTATGTTTCCTAATTACTCTATTTAAAGCGCTAAGATGTGTACATAATGTTATTTCTATTTTAAACTTGGTGTAACTCTTTGAGGATTAGAGACTTCCAAAATCACAAGTTACTAAGCAATGGTTTCAAATATTAATAAATTAAATTATTCTAAAATAATTAATTTTATAAATAAACTTTCAAATTACATTTGGGGCTGAATAAATTATGTGTTTTTTTTTCAAATCTTAGGTGTTTTTGAAGTTTTCGTTATGTAGATAAATTAACTATTTAAAATATATTATCTCTTTTAATAATACACATTAACCTTAATAGGTCGTAAAATATTGTTTCAATTGATGTGTATGATTAATTAGGAGAATCAATGCATATTTTATATGATAAAACTTATAATCTACGCAATGAAGCCTTTAAAACACACACATACTTCTTCAAAATATATGAACCGAAAATATCCCATAAAAACATCTTATCATATATTTATGTGCTTAATTAAAACGTATGGTAATTAATTGTAATATAATGAGACAACAATATAAACAAAACCTTCCTAAAATACAATGTGTATTACTCAAAGAATCCAAGGTTAAGATTTTTTTTGTCCAATTAATGCTTTGCTCTCTGTCTATACCAAAATATCATAGGCAGACTGTGACTTATCTCTGCCAATTTTTTTCCTCTTTTTACAGCTTTGACTTGTTGCCTTCACCTAATAGATTCTTTGCAGTAAATTTCTGTTAAAGAAATGGACTTTAGGAAGAATTATCTCAAATAACATATGGAGATTAAATTCTCATTACGTGAACGGTGTGGACTCCAATATTTCTGCACGTTAGAACTGAACATCTAGAGTGTGGACAATATAATATAGGACTCTAACATTGAAAATAATGAGCATGGACAATATAAACTGGGGATCCAACATTGAAGACAATGATTTTGGATGAATCTAACTCAAATATCATGTTAAAGAAATGGATTCTGATCTAATTCAATCCAAAACCCTTCTTTTACACTACAACAAATAAAGAATTTTGCGATAATAATATAATTCTTGCTATATTGACTTTAGCAACTCAAGATACAATGACCTCAATCATCACAAAAAGAAAAATCTATTGTCAATAAATATCTCTTTTGTTATAGTTTGAGTGAGGATTATAGTCCATATAAAGAGAACAAATCTCCCAACCCTAGTCACTCAACACCTCCTTCCTCCTCGTGTACAAGACTAGACATCTAATATCATGTAAAAAAGTAATTTTTTTAATCAAACAGATTAACGTAACCTCAAAAGCTAACGGAAAAAAACTTATTTAATACGTATCATATAAACTAACAGGACAACGCTGGACTCCATCAATTGAGAGGTATGGTGTAGCTCTTCCCCTTACATAATATTATTTTTGTTTGAAGGTTAATACACAAGAGTCAAGACAGAAATTCAAACTCCCCATAAACATGACAAGTGTAGAATTATTATTTGAAAAAAGGAAGTTTTAATAGTAGTTGAAATTAAATGAGAATGTGGGTGTATCCAAACTTTAGATCTTGTGTACATTTAAAGCTTTGCTCTCTGCCAAATATCTCTGTCAAAAATTCCTCTTTTTAGTGCTTTGACTCCTTCCCTTAACCTATTCTATACTATATTACTAATAGACTTCTGGCGCCTTGAAACATTTCTTCAGACATTTACAATTTAGGCCCATACATTTCATCTTCAATAGACCTCTCCTAGCGTTCCATCGTTGATTTTAACACCTCTTCTAGTGAAATTCGTTTCCCATGAAGTCTAAGAACATTATCTAACCATTTGTTCTTCAAAATCACAAGAGAAAATCTTGGTCCTTTTGGCTGGAATTTGAGATACATCCTTCTCTTTGGTGAGTAGCCGAAATCTGTTTTTGAGCTGAGTAATGTTTATTACTTTTAGAATATCTCGTTCTCTAGAACTCCTTTTTCGGTGAATAAATATGATTTGGAAAGATAATTCATATACCTACAACTCTTATGTTTAAGTAAAACTCTAATTTAGATGTTATGGATTCGAAATATGGGACACAACATAGGACAAGTTCTGTCAAGATTTCGGATTTAGAAATCTTGTATGAACAACTGTTAGTGTATCGATGATATCTTTTTGTACAAAATTGAGAATTAATAAATTTGAAATTCTAATTTTACCTCTGAATTGGTAAATTAGTAATTATGTATTAAAGGAAAAAATATATTTATAATTTGTCTAACGTTTAATACGTTAGCTTTTACAGAATTAAATTTACTCTCAAATCTTAATATTATAAAAATTCTATGTCATATCTCAATTAAAATATCTCGATTTACGAGGCATAGGTATATCAAAACTGAAATTAAAATATTAAATAGAACAAGTGTTTAAAAAAAAACAGAAGCGTGCACGGAGCACGAAGCATTCCATAGTGACGCGTGTGGGGTTAAAAAGTCTATTTTCAAACTTTTGAAACTTTCCTTAAATTTGAGTGATTTGTTGCTTTGTTTTTTTAAAAAAAAATATATAATTCAGAAAAAGCAACTACTTTGTATTATACTGTCACGTAGTTTTGTATATAGAATAAAATTGTATATTCCGTCGAGATGGATTGTGATGAAAGTGATTTACTCTTAATTACAGGTTTTGAGTTTGAGCCTGGATATGTGCATGATTCAGATTTGTTGGGTTGCACTGTGAGCTTCGAACATCGAATGAGGAAAAAAATAAATTGTAGATACCTCCATTTCATTTTACGTAACATTGTTTAACTTGATATAATACTTAATAAAAAAAAATGAAGACTTTTGAAATATTTAGAGTAAAACAATCCTATTTTATATTATAGTTAGTTAATGACATAATTTGGTTCTAAATTATTTACCTCAACTCAAAATGAGATATATTATTAAAAAAATATAATATCAAAAATAATTTAATTCGAGAATTCATTGATTCAGTGGTATATACACTGTCTCAACAAATAAGAGGAAAAAAGTAGATAAATTCTCTTCCTCCGACCTATAAAGCAAAGTAAATAGAGTAAAGCTGATTTTTTACTGCTTTACCTATCTGTCTTTTTTGTCTGCCTCTCCCATTTTTGATATATGTGATTTGGCATTTTTCTCTGTTTCTCTGCATTTTTATACTGTATATACTAACTTAATACTACTAGGATATCTTTAAATAACATAAAAAGGTACCTTATATATATATTTTTTGGTATAGATCCAAAGTGATACTTTAAATATTCTTTTGAACACTTCAAGTTTTTTAAAAGTTGCACATTTTTGGTTTCATTGAATATTCAATAAATTCTAGTCGTTAGATTTTCACAAAACCTGTATAAATGAACAAATTTAACTAAGAATATCAGAAATTGCAATATCAAAAATTACACCAAACGCCAAAAATATATAAGGTAGTAAAAACTGTACCTCAATAAGTTGTTTGAGGCTCTAAAAATAAACTAACAACTAGTTGTAGTAAGAAATTTCAAGGGACATAAAATTTTAATCTTAATCAATTGATTGACTACCTAAACTTTTACTTTCGACTCTACACGGAATCCTAGACTCTCTCATTTCTCTTTTCCCTACCCATTTTATTTTTAAAAAAGATAAATTTAAGGGATCACTTACTTTATACCTATTCCTTATAGTGGGACCATTTTTGTTATTTTGTTGTCAATGTCCTGTATTCTCTTATTTTTACCTTTAAATACCACACCCAAAACAAAAACTTTCACTACACTAAAGCAGACCTTTTTCAGGTCCTTTAAAAATACTCTCACATTCCTTTGCATATCCAGTAGGATACAAAACAACAAACCCTTTTCCCCCAAAAGAGAATTAAAAATCCTTAGAACAATGGAGGTAAGACTATTATTATTTTTTGGGGAGAAAAAACTGATCTTTTCTTGGATTGAGTATATTAGTATTATGATGTTGAAATTAATAGTAATATTTTTGTGCATACAGGAGAACAGATATTACTTGAAGCGTAGTCAAGTTCCAGCATTTGGTAGCTGGGATTGTAATGATAATGATTTTCCAATTCCATTTACAGAGTGTTTTGAATCAGCTAGACAAGCTGGTTTAATTCACTATACTTACTCACAAGATTCAGATTTGTATGTAACTGGAGATCTTTACCAGAATCATGTTGTTACTCCCACAATGATCGTCGTTCCTCGTCGTAAGGTACTTCTTCGTTTTAATTTATATGACATAGTTTGAATTGTTACAAAATTTAAGTAAAATATTCAAGATTTGTATTTTAGCTAGTAATGTACTTGACTGGTAGGTATAAGAAGTGCATTATTGTTCAATACTGTCAAGTTATATTTGGTATGCATTTATTCTTACTAAATATGTTTTACTTGAGCAGAGCGTCTTTAGAAAATACACATTATTGTTGGACTAAATTATTGACAGAATGCGTATTTTTATTCTGTTTACATAGTTCAAGGACATTTTTGACTCTTTTTCGTTATTTCATTTGTGTTAATAGTAGTGAAAAAGTGTGAAAATGTGTGCAGAAAAAAGGAAGTTACAAAGAAGGAAGAAAAGAGGGATGGGTTATGTGTGATAATTGTGAGAAAGAGTCACCAAGGCATGTTAGTGTTCCTCTTTCTCCACTTCCAACAGCTAGACATGTGCACAGAAAGCCTGTTGATGAAGATCTTTACAAGATTTCTCCTGACTTGCTCTACCCTAAGTCTAAAATGGTACATCTCTTTATTTTTCAACCGGTATACATAGATTATACATTGATTATACGCACATTAACTATTATTTTTAGTTGAAACAGTTCGATGTATGACTATTTAGGTTAATTATATCTATAAGTTGTTCAAATGCCTTTTAACTTCTGGTGAAGTTAAAAGACTTTTGGTTGGAGTAGATAGAATTCAATAGTTTTTGTAGCTCCTTCAACTTAAAGTATATACTTATGACTTATAAATCAAGATTCATATAAATTAGAAAATCTTGGTTTATTTTTTATTCTATTCAAATATTATAAATTTTTTTATAAATGTATTTCGATTAAGTCAAATCAAACCAACTCTATGAAAGGCAGTACAAAATTTGGTAAATGGTGATCCAATTTTTCTTCTTTAGTATCACTCAATACCCATTCATGTAGCAGAAAAGATGGGACTTTCTGTGTGGACCAATAAAAGGCAAAATGATCACTCTTCTTTTCTAGTGTCACATCTGAAGGGACATTACTTAATTAAAGTGCTAATCTTTTTGACAAAGGATAATAATAAGAATAAAAAGAGAATGGAGAGTGGTAGACTGGTAGTTAAAGTTATTCACTTTTTGGTGCATTTATTTAACCATTTTAATTGCAGTATAACTTAAGTTCAATTATTAAAAAAGAAGTTCCAAAAATTGCTTTTTCTGAGTTATAATATGTAACATTCTCAAATAGAGGTGGAGCTATGGGACATACGGTGTCATTTGAATTTTGTTGGAAAATTACATTTATACATAAGGTCAATTTATAGTAGATGTTGAATTTCTTTTAACTTGTTTGTATATTTAAACTCATTGCAGAAAGGCATCCGAGGATTCATATCAAGCTGCTTGATGCCAAGTTGTGGTTGTTGAATTTAAAGAAAAAAGCATATGATAGAAGATGTGTGTTAGTATATACTATTTACTATAGAGATGTTTGAAGTGTTTTTTGGGGTTTAAATCCAGTAAAAATGGCCAAAAGAGAAGAAGAAGAAGAAGAAGAAAGATATGGAATATTGGTCATCTCAAGAAAAGATAAATATATCATTATTGTTATATGGTACAATAGAGGAGACTTCCCTTCAACTTCTGTTGCAAACAGTATGTTTCTTCTTGGAAGTAATTTGATGTCCTAGTACTAGTAGTACAATATATACTAGTGGTGTTGGATTTTGTAATTTATATAATTTTGAGGAATTAATATTAGAATTACTTTTGAGTTTATTTCAGAGCAACAACATGCAATACTGAAAGCCTATTTTTTTTTGTTGTATATAATTTAATTTCAAGTTGGACCAATCATCCATGTTTAAATTGGAAGTGGATTTATGATTTTATTTGAAACATCTTTGTACTTGATCATAACAGGAACATAAATTTTAAGATCTGATTAAAGGTCCAAACAAACAGATACTTATTTGCTTTTGCATCTTTAATGGATTACACTGTATTAAAGGTGGATTTAAAAGGATCTAAAGTCTAAAAAATGATTTAACAAAAGAAGCAATAAAAAAAGTGAACAACTTTAGTTGACTAAAGAGGAAATAACAATATAAATCAAGATAATATTTTACACTAGTCAAGTGAAACAATAATAATGTAAAACTTTTGCCAAGAGTTTTGCATTTTGTGTTCATATTAGCCATGAGTTAATATTTAGTTTAGAAGAGATGAAGTTAACTAGACCTACATGATTTGTTTGAGGAAATTGTTCGCAACTTTCGATAAGATACAATTCCATAGTCTCACTATGTAACATGAGAACGAATATTTAACTTCAAAGAACAAGGGATAATATTTACGAGGAAAATGAAATAATTAGATATACTTCACTATCATATATAATATTATTACTTATATTTTCAAAATATTTTATCTTATCACTAATTAAGAATTTCCTATTAATCTTACTATCTGTATTCTTGCTACTAGATTTTCACAAAAAAATAGAGAGGCAAGCAAGATTGAGGAGGGAAGTAAGTGAGTTTCGTATGTATCCCAGATATATGCAAATCAATATATGTATATGTATTTATCTAGAGTGATTCACATGTATTTGAGATACCAGATACATGGGAAAGAGGAGAGGGAGGCGAACAAGATATGTTATTTATACAAAATACATGATCCACTTGAATACAATATATCTAGAAAAAATTACACATAAATTTGACCCCATGTATCCGAGATACATGTATCTGGAGGCACCAAAATCTAGTAAGATATGTAGTATTGCAAACTATAATGTATCTAAGTAACTAGCTCCTAAATAGTGAAATTATGTTTACCGATGAATTAAATATACCAAGTTCCTTTTTCCAAATTTATCAGTAAACATCAGTAGTGGCGGAACCACCTTTGTTAAGGAGGAAAACAAGTGTAGATAAGTAATATTTATACTATATGGTCAAAACATGTTAATATTCCTTCTAATCTTAGGAACATTCTTTCATTACATGCATACATGATACAACATAATTAGTGCAAGGCACATGTTTAGTAATGATACTATGAATCATGAGGTTGGGGATGGGCTTGTCCCTTCCAAAAGTATTGAACAGAAAGTAGAAAAGAAGAAACAGGGCTACATACATGCACAAAATACATCGGAAATACGTACAAAGCAAAATATACAAAGAAGAGCACCTATGAAGATTGCAAAGCTCCAACACTTGCAGCAAGTTCCATCACCTTGTTTCTTAAGCGCTCAGGGTAGCAGAAGAAATCAACAAAAACTCGCCTCTCGATTGTCTTCTCTGTTTTTTGATGTTTGTAAATCTGTTTTACGACGAGGATATCATTTATTAGTTTACAAAAGAGAGATTACGTGTCTTAAACCATAACAAATACAGAGGAACCATTTGGGAAATTAAACGGCACAAGAAATTAGCGATGGTGTCTACTTGAGGACAGAAATAAGAAGACTTGAGCTGAAAGCTTACATCATTCTTCTTCAAGTGCTCACTGTTCACGTCTTCAATGGCACGAGATAGGTTTTTATTGTAGTCCTCCAATATCGCTAGCTGCTTCATTAGTGTCTATACAGGGAAGGACATAAATGTGAAGTAAGAGATTAAAATCTTCAAATTAAACAGAAGGGACTGAAGTGCTCAGCAAGTACCCATCAAAAGGTTTTGAAACAAAAATGAACAGTATAACTTATCTGACTATTCATATAACTTGAAAGGGTGAGGTAAGCTAAACAATCAAGAACAAAAAAGAAAAAAAGGGCACTCAATTATGACCCATACATTATGGAAACAAAGAGTGAAAAAACTCCTCCGTTAAGTAAACAGATACTACTATTCAAAAGCAAGATATGTTGTTCTCCATGTATTATTTCCAAGCTGAGGAATCTATAAGTCCAATTTGAATGCAGTGATTAGTTAAGCACTGGAAGAAATATAAACCTCGAAAGCCTTTGAGCAAATAGAAAGGAGGGGGAAAAGAGAGATAGAAACCATATTTACAGGAAGCAAAGGGCATAATGGTAAATAATATACCTGAGGTGTTAAAATTGGTTGAGCAGTTGTTGATGAAGCAAACAATAGCTGCTGCAAACTTTGAAGAAGAGTGCACCTAATATATGACGTAAGAAAGGTATAAGATGTTTTCACACCATGCAGTTTTACATCTCAAATCACCATCATTATTGATTTTAAATTAATGAAATGCCATTATGAAGGAGTACAAGTCATGCAGAGATTGTAAAAGCAAAAGCAAACTCGGAATTCAAATAACATATACTTGTTTGAAGTATAAATTAAACAGCGAGACCTCAACCAACAAAACAGATCATGAAAGGTAAAAGAAATATGGTTTATGCATAACAGGGTGATTCTTAGCCACCCTTACTACATGGTGACCTAAAGTAACTTTTAAAGAGATTCCAGTATATAACCAATCCCAAATGATTTCAACACAGTTATCTTAAAAACTATCCGGTCCAAAACTCCCATCTTCCATGAGCAATTACTACAATTACTACAAACACAACCTCACGAATCTTTCAAGACACTTCACAGCTACATCCAAGGAAACTAAAATAAGTTGACTGGATCCTAGTTACAGGTCCTTGTAGTTCCAGCAAGTCATCACTTGTAAATGAACACATGGTTGACCACTTGTCACAAAAAAAGAAGAAGACATAGACACTACACAACTTGATAATTTTACAAGTGTGTGTTCCACACAAACCTTATACAATTATAATGACCTAGAAACAGATCAATAGGCAGAATAAACTAATATTTAATGGTTTTCATTTTCCCTTTCAGACTGATTCATCAGGACTACACATGTTGATAAGTTGGTGTTCACTTAAGATCAAAAACAATATAAAAACGTGGATAAACCAATGTGTGGCAGTCCTATATAGGGCCATGTAATATCGTATTGTGTATAGATCTTATTATAAAGCTTCAAAGCTGACCCCAATATGATTAATACTGTCAGAATACTGAAGAGGAGTTATATACACACTGGTATAATTCGACAGAATTGAGAACTTACAGTTTATTTATACATTGATCTCTATCCTGGGGAAGAGTGTGTTCAAGGTCATATTGCAAAGACATAAGATCTGAACGAAGGCTTGATATCTGTTGAACAATGCCAGGTGCCGATACATATGTTGATGGACCAGCTTGGATATCTGAAAAATTGATTAGTATGAATAATAACCCAGAAATGGTGAAGTAATATTTCAATGTCCAAATCCATTACTTGAATATAAACTTAAAAGGTCTCTGATGCCATGAAGAAATGTATCGCGATCATCCACTGCTCCTTGTTCTTGAACATCAGATGCAGCTTGGATCAGTGCCACGCATCGACCCTAAACAAAAAAAGTTGCATGAGTGGACAACTAAGAAAGAAAAGATAAAAATTGTACTCCTATGTCCCAATTAAAGATTAAATTTTCTTTTAAGAGGCCTCAAAGGTATAACCATCCTGTGTCCATATTTCAATGGGCATCCAACATTGCCTCTTAAACATGCATCAACCAGTAACACAACCTTGACTTCCCAAGATTCTTACTAAAAATCAAGTACTTCAATCAACCGCACCAATTGACAATCCTCAACCCCAAATTAATTGGGGTCATCTATATGAATCCTTTGTATCTATTCAACTATCTTCAGCTACATTTTAAATTGTTCCATAAATGTTAAATTTTAAGACCCACACAAACACGTCATTTTTGTTGCAGTAACATTTTATAACCAAAATGCCAGCTTCATCTCTTTTATTGTTCAATTTATGAAAGTAAAAAGACGTTTGGATGGCTAAGGACATTAAGTATGGAAAGTTGAAAAAGGCTTAAAAAGGAGGAAAAGGGACAAGCTGATGAAGGTTCTTCAAGTTTAATTCAAGTCCTGTGACATGACTCATTCTACGCATATACTTACCACTCTGCCTTTTGTTGCTGACAGGTACCCATGCAGCTCAGACTCAATAACTTTAAGCAATGAAAATGCCCCAAGCATGGTCTTCTTTTCCAACTGACATGCTACTTTCAGAAATTGATGTCTTGCAACATGATTAATTAGATGATTTATGAACTGCAGAGAAACCATAATTAAGTAAGAATTACAAGAATTTCTAAGCATCAATGTACTAAATAGAAAATGCTGCATGCCAAATTAGCAAAAGCGAGCAATTAATATCTGCTCCTTATGATGGTTGTTAGTAGAAGAAATAGAGAAAATAACTGTATAGGAAACACATCACCCTGTCTTACACATACCCTTTTTTGCCGGTTAATGTAGAATTCTTGGCGCATGACCTTTAGATCATAGTCTCCTACATATTCCACAAGAATAGAATTCAACAGAAAAATATATGCTAACTAAAATTTTAAGATCACAATGTCAGACGATAATATAATTACCTTCCAAGATGTATGTGTCCTGTAGCTGAGCCAGCTCCCAACAAAGATCAGGAATAGTCTGAAAAAAGAACTGCAGTAGGTAATATGCCCAACTATGATATCAAAATCTAAAGACATCAAAGGATTCTTGAAGTTGTCTTGAAATTTAGAATATGTTTGTTCATTCCGAATCTATCACCTCAGTTGATATTGAAGCATCACCTAATCAACAATATGATAACTCTATCTCTAAGGGTGCTAACTGACATCTTCTGTTGTTTCATGACTCAGTAATAAATAGCTGGAATATGATCCCAATGGATATCTCTTCTCTCAAACAGCAAACTAAGGAATCTATCTTTCCACATGAGGTTTGAGGGATAAGGTCTTCTGCAAACCTTTTGAAGTGGGCAAACCAAGTCAAAGAAACCAGAAGAGATAATCCACGAGTGCTAGACAAACCTCGGATAATAACTTCTCTTCTTTGCGATATAAAATTGAGATTTCTCCAACTAGTTCAGCATGTTTTCTCCTGCAAAGAGATAGGGAATTTAATGATAAAGTAGCCCACAAGTAAGGATATAACATTCATTTTTAGAACAACAATGCTTAGTAAACGGCAGAGTATCATTAAATAAAGAGATACCAACAACTACAAAGTTTATCAACAGATCGTAGATAAGTACATTCCATAATATTCCAAAATAAGAACTATTTGGGGATGTAACAAAAAGAAAAAGAACTAACTTCTAATGCATATCTACAATTGCAAGTCTTTTTATCTATTCCTCATTATAGGGAAATTGTAATGCAACAATGATAGATACTGCAAAGAGATTTCTCAATCACTTCCCTGCAGATAGAAGCTTGTATTCTCCTGCACAAATGTGATAGTTGATGTATAGAACAACAAATGACACGTAATGACAATTCACACGTCAGAAATTTTTCGGGATTACGTAAGCAATGTAAAATAAGTAAATAACTAAGCATGCAAGATCTGTAGAACAAAAAGATGCTTCTTAACCCTCTAAGTACACCCAGTTCCAGTTTCAAAGGATTTTCTTCCTTCTTTAATTTTTTTGGAGAGAGGGATTTGGGGGGAAGGGGGTGGTGGGACTTGAGTTTAATTGGAACTCACCGATCATTTTGTAGAAGTGAAACATGAAAATTTCCATATATTGTCTTGATATGATCACAATCCTTGATACTCCTACTATTCCCGTTTATGTTTACTACAACAACATTCCCAAGTGTAGTCAAATAAGTGGGATCTAAGGAGGGTGGGGTGTATGCAGACTTACCCCTACCTTTGTGGAGTAGAGAGGTTGTTACCGATAGACCCTCGGCTCAAGCAAAAATCGAGTTACAGAGCAGGTTTAAACAAAAATGGACAAGTAAACACTATGTTTATGTGACACAATTTCCTTCTTAGTCCATTACAAAAAGAATGGCACACTTCTAAGATGTGATGTCACCCTGTTACCCCTTATAGATACAAAACCATTCATATGGCAAGCAACATAGCCTCATAGAATGACCATATGTCACTAACATCAAAATGCAATAATCCAAATAGAGAATACACAATGAACACGAACAGCAAAAAATATATCACTTTTAGGTGCAGAAGAGTGTAGATGACATCTACCGAAGAGAATGAAGGTCCAGATGAATGTGAGCCTCATCTGATGTCACTTGACCCTTGAACGCAGTAAGAATAGCTTGTTGCTTAGCATTCTCAACTTGAGCTACTATCCATTGCCTCTCACTTGGACCAAATCTATCACAAAGAAGGGCAACCATGAAGCTGTGTTGACAATTTCTCAGAGATAATTCATGATTGGCATAGAGGGGAAGTATTTCCATGTAGTTTAAATTCTAATGTTCTATATTTATATACTAAAGGAACCACAAAAGTAAATGCTCTTCAACTTCTGATGTTATGACGATTAATGTAGATGGCCAAGCATCCTGTTTCTGGAATGTCATGAAATATTAGGATATATCCCAATAAAAGCCAAAACATTTGATAGGAAATAGGTAATATAAAAAGTTAAGAAACATGAAAACAGAAAGTAAACTCCTATATATATTGTCCAGATAGACATCTTTGCACTTCCAATTAGAAACATAAATTGCTAATATTAAACAAAAGAAATGGTGCATACATGGAGCGAAGGCGTTGCAATTCAGAAACACGCTGGTGGTGAGACTTTTCCAGATCTGCCATGTCATAATGAAAAATATTTACAAATCAACCTAACATCAACACACAATAGCCAGGAGGATTTCTCCAATTCTTGGGAGAAGAAATCTCTCCATCAATAAGTACACGAGCAAATCCCGATACAAACATATATCCGACTTGCAGAAAAGAACTGATGTGAAAGGAGGTGTATGAATGCAAATACCTCGTAGTAAAACGTTTGATATGTCATTAAGGCTAACCCATGAACATTTTGACTTCCCCTCCTCAGCAACTAATCTGTAGGGACCCTAAACCAAAATAAACCAGCAATAGCAAAGTCAAGACACTGAAATCCTATAAAATAGATCTGGAAAGTGCTGATTAGATGGGAAGGGCCAAAGTTTTCAGATATGCAGATGAACATTGTAATGGTTGGCTGGCCAATCCTAATGCCAAGCCCACCAAATGGGATAACCACTACGTGTGCAAAAAATTAAGGACAAAAAAGTAAAATATTTGATATGTCATTTAGAAACTTAACTTAGCATCCTCAGCAACCAATCAGACGGACCCTAAAATGCACATTTTTTTAGCCAGTGAGATCCAAGATGATCTAGAAGAGCAGATTATATGGGACGGGTCAGGGCATTGGCCAGGCAAAGGGACATTTTCAAGGTTGGCAGAAAGGGTACAGACTGGACACCCTAAGACCTACTCATCTACAGTATTGCATATGCATAGCCACTATAAAATTCATCATCTAAAAGTAAGATTGCATATCATGTACTATACAGCAAGAAACACAAGTCCCAGAGTAAGCCTTCCTATATTCGTAGAGCTGAAGAGAAAAAACTCAACATGAAAGATATAACTCAAAACAAGAGCATATAATATTTATTGGCTCGTTTCAAGAATTCTATCATAAAAATAAGAGAAGTTCCAAGGAAGGAATTGATACTTTAAAGGTTAAAAATTCAATAATCAGCTTACAGTGACCTCTTTAGCGTTACGTAAGTTAGACCTAAAAGAACTCATGGATTAATGAACAGGTAAAAAGCAACAAGTATTCATGGATCAACACTAAGCAAAATCAGTTCACACTTACACATTATACCAAAATTGTGTGCAAGCTTTAAATTTTATGTTGCTCCCACAACCCAAGTCCTATGTCTAAGGTTTGATGAGTCTCCAAATATACGTGATATTACCAAGGTTAAGAAGATAAAAATGCTCTCAAGGGAAAGAACCAAGTAAAATAATAATATTCCAAACGTACTGTATCTAGATGCTTGGTAAACCACTGATTTAACTCCTTTACACAAGATGCATCCGCCAGCAGATATGCATTAAAGTCCGAATAAGAAAGGTATATTCCATCTTCTACAATACAAAAGAATTTGAAATATCAATGAAATAGTCACAATAGTATAAAGAAATAGATAACAACATACACAGTTTAGTCCCTGAGGTGGGGTCTGGGAGTATAGCACAGAAACGAAAACAGAATTTTCTCAATTCAGATTCTCATTTGACCTGCTAATCTTAATCAAGTTGGAACCTAGACGTCCAAGTGAGCTAAGCAATAGACTGATACAGCTAGTCTGATTAAAATTTGCAGCATATTTACAGAGTATACACAAAACATGTGCACAAACACATCATTTTTGAAAGCAAAGCAGCAACCAGCACTCTTCTTGAAAAAGCATAATCCCATCTTTTTTTGGAGAATCTTAGTAGTCATTATGTACATTGTAAGCATTAGATCTTACAAAAGATCTCTGGGAGTGTGAGTTTTGACATCCAAACTAAAGCAATAGAAAACTTTCTAATTAATATATTCACCACACATACCCTTTAAGCAACAAGAGAAATTTTCTGAAATTGTCATAAGAAAAAAATTGACGTACCATCCCCTGAATGATAGTGTGCCAACTCCTGTGCAGCAGAAGCCATCCTTCCAAGAACTGCATTCATCTATGTATAGTGAAGCATTTTAGGAAACCATTTAAAATTTTACACAGTATCAATATATGTACATTTCCCATCAGAAGTAAATATTATGTTCACTGGCAAACCAGAATTAGAGACAAGAAATATAGGATGCCTTCAACTTGGAGAGTGGGTCTTTCGCAGCAACTTTCTTTAGTGGATGCATTTGCTAAAGATATGGATTAAGGAGAGGTAATAAGAATTTCAGAATGCCTTTACAATGACTGAACTTTATAGGGGAAGAGTATCTTCTTTACCCGAAAAAGCTACATAACATTCATGCTGCCAAAACCAGTCCAAAGTATACACTAATAACAGGTGGCCGATTATGTAAAGGGGTAATCTGAAGCAAACATGTTAATGTGCTAACATTAAAAAAATGGAAATAGCAAAAATATAGGCAAAGGGGCAGATCTGATGCAGCCATTTAATGTTCTAAACATTACAAAAATGGAAAATAGCGCAGCGTAATGAATTCCTAAAAGCATTCCACTGATGCAAAATATAAATTTTGATCATTATGGCCATAAACATAAGACAGCTGGTTAATCAACACCTTGAGATATGATGTAAAGACAAACTTCAATGATAAATCGAAGAGCTAAGAGTTTATGTAATTCAACGACAAACACTTGTTCTGGAAGAATTTCTTTTATGTTACTTTGCTCAATACTTCAATGGCATTGTTTTGGGTAACCTACTTCATCGATGTCATTTCTTTTTGTTAATGCAACATAAAAGTGACAAATGGAATTGCTACAATGCTATACAAGGCTCAAACCCTCTAAATATTTGATCCAAGCACCCATACATTGGGAAAATTTTATATGTAATAGTAAAGAACTCTTGATCTTCCAAACACACTTCAAATCATTCAAGTGGATCTTTTATTTCCCTTTCAAAGGTCAATCCGCTTATCCGTTTCCAGATTCTCCTAAAAACACTTGGAAGGTGCTACATTCCATGTTAGCTTCTATCTCTCACCTGATCTCCCGTATGTTTAATCTGCCTGAAGGAGTTTTAGCATCTTAAGTAAATAATCAACGGATAACAAAGCCAAAGAAGATGAAAACCACAAACCAGTTGTCAGATTAACATCTTCGATCTATCACTTAAAATAAGATTATTAATATTCTGATCCTCTTCCCAAATTGTCTGCCGTCAAAATAGCATTTAAGCTTTGTTTGGTTGAGTTGCAGGTCAAGCAAAGGAAGGGTTTACTGTGAACCTGCCTACATAATTGCCAGGCCTCACTGTCTTTAAAATTTTCCACAATATCTGATTTACCATCAAAAGCAACCTTGCATATGCCATAATAGGACATGATATTCTCTGTATAGACTGCATGTAAATTATGCAAATAAGATAAAATAAGTTGCATTTAACTGGCATACCTCTAAATTCCTAGCTGAAAGGCTATCATCTGAGGTAGCCTGCTGTCCATTAAGAATAGAAGTTGCTGCAACTCGAGACCTTCTTCCCTGAATCAATGTAGAAGCCTGCCCAGTGAGCATATCATATTGAGACTGCAATCTTCTCAGCTGTTTCTGCAACTCCAATTCTTCAGCTTTTAATGCTAAAGTTGCATCTCTGATGATTAAGCAAACCATCAATATCAGAGAAAAGCAGAGCAAATATAAAAACAAATTACTCTGAGACCAATTCATTTTAATATACAAAGGAGCAAAGATAAGGTTCTAGGAATGTTCATGGTTAACTTATTTCCAAAAAAAGAACTCAGAGAGAGATACACCATCTTGTGCACAATAAATTGTCTTCATCAACTCTCTGGTATCTAATTTGCCTCTTCATATACAGTTTCTAATTATGGAATAAAGATAATCCAGGACTGATGATTGAACAGATTAATGGGGAAATATAAGCTACTGCTGTTGCATTCGAGGTAAGGACAAGAAGACTGGGCTTCACATACCTATGATCAAATCCCTGATGCATCATTCACATTATTTCCAGAAACACAACATAACATCTGAGGTGTGAACTCATAGATAGCTGTTTCTAAGGGTCGGCTAACTCCCGCAATCTGAGAGATTTTGATTAGTGTATCCAAATGAAGGTGTTGATTGGGAGCACAGAAAGTCTCAAAAAATTGTAAAAGAGTAACAGACCACGAGAAAAAGTAAAGATGAGATAAAAGGCATGTTTAACTAATTTCTATAAGAACTATTGAACTTACTGTTACATCATGAGTAAATACAATGCTGGATTAGTGATACAGTTGAAAGTATAGGTACATCACAATGTGAATGCGAATCGTTCAGAAACTAGAATTAAGTTATCAATGTAATTTTGAGCATTTGTATGCACTCAAATTTTGACATTGATTAGAAAAGGTTTAGCAATAAAGAACAAAAGATCTAAGAGACAATAGTCATTACCTTATATCCTTCAATCCTTCTTCGCTTCCGAAAACTGCCTCTTGGTTTTCTCTCCTCGTTGAGAAGGCTGAAATGCTGTCATAAGCAAAGTCTAGATCTTCTCCCTGCGAAGTCATTGCACAAATGTGGATGTTTGTATACACATAGTGGCAAGAAGGAATAAAGAAGGACATGATAGCAAACATCTTCCACTTTTATTAAATGAAAACTCCTAGAGAATAAAATATCTATATGTAAATATATTATAAATATAAGCATATACGCAGAAGTACATACAGTAGATACATAGTGTCGAGTGGTTCCCCACCAACCCACCCACCCCACTCCCAACAACAACAACCCAAAAAATATACAATGAAAGCATATAATGAGGAAAAAAAATCTTAAGGTTGACAAATGATAAGTAATTATCAATAGTAATGGTTCTAGATATTACAATTCATCTTGCAACTTTAATGAACCACCAAAATTTTTTTACTCTCTTCTGAAAAGCACCCGAAGTACAACAACAACATACCTAGTGTAATCCCACAAGTGGGATCTGGGGAAACACCTTGACAAAAAGGTATAAGCTTTCTTAACAATTGAGATAAGGAGCATGCTTAATGCAAACACCCTAATGAATATATATCAGCATTTGTCAGATATACCATAGGAGGCATGAAGGCACCTTTAACCATACCACCAAATTCTTGAGGTTTCAACCAGACTGAAGCAAAGTATTCTTATATGAAATGATAGTTCCACTCAGCTTTAATTAATTTTTGTTGTGGGGTGGGGTGGGGTGGGGGTGTATGACAACGTACCTCCAACAACTTCTCCTCATGTAAAAGATGCTCGTACCTAGGTTACAAGAGTAGATAATAATTAAAAGGATGAATAGCGTGTTCCGTCAATGAAATAGAGAATTCTGACGGATGCAAAAAATGAAACTTGTCTAGAAGGATAGGATAGAGTAGGCAGTCAAATATAGTGAAGTCAAGATAAATTCCATAAGACTAAATTAAAAGAAAATATAAGTGAAAACAAACATAGGACTAAAATGATCATGACCATAAGACTAAATTAAAAGATATTAGTAACTAAGAAAAGCATTCAGTAATTTCTAAAGGAAAGCTCAAGAGATAATACAACTAATACTATTACGTCTCAATCCTAAGCAAGCTAAAGAGATGATGAAAGTTAAAAATGCTTTTCAGTAGAAAACTCACAATTATCACTTGTAAACTCATTGAACTATAAACGCATCAATTACATCTAACAAATATATCCTACAGCTTCTATGGCCGATGTCCAAGCCAAAATATAATTCTAAAGAACAGAGAGAAGGGAAGTCCACTACACAAGATGGAGTCTTGCAGATATTCTCCTAATTCATTCAGAAGTAAAAGCCAAAGCATTACTAGTCACAATTATGATAACATCCCCATTAATGATGGTGAAGGAAGACGTTGAAATGACATTGAATATTGAATACAAAACAAATTCAATTGCAAGGTTGGTAGTAAATACAGCTTGCAGATAGAATGTCTAGACGTTTTTCAATACTTCTTAAATCATACACACAACTACATGAATTGTGTATAAGATTAAACATAAGACGTTAAAATAGCACAGCTTAGTAACTTTGCAAATTGGAAAACACAATAAATTGATGAATAATACAGCTTCCCGTGAATCAGAAATAATAAATAGAACTGTAAATTCCCATTTATCTCTTGAGACGTTCAATTTACACAAAATTGTATACAGTACAGAAGAAATCATGTACGGTAGCTCAAATGGCATTGCTTAGTAACTTTAAAATGAAAAAAAAAAAAAAAACAAATTTAACAACAAGCTTGATACTTCGTAGAGCTTCCGATCCACAAATAAATTGAACTCTAAATTGCATTTTAGCTCGAATTTCGAACAAGATGAAATTATACAACCAAACAAAAGCAATTTTGTAGAAAGTATGAAGAGAGAGAAAATGAAAGAGAAACTTCACTGTGTGACTTCGGAAGGAGAAAGGACATTGGAAGGACGAAGGCTGGAGCAAAGCCAATCGAGGACAGGTCGAGCGTCGTCGTACTGAAAAGGCCACTCGAAACTATCAGGATCAAGTGATCCGTGACCTTCGTATCCCAATTCCCCAAGCAATGTGCATAATTGCGCACTGCTCATACTTCACTGCTGGTCTAGATCGGAGTTGTCAATTTGCTAAAAAATGCCGCCGGCCGGTGGATGTCTTTGCCGCCGGCACTGACCTAATTTGGGAGATTTATCAGAAATTTAAATGTTACTCACAACTGGTGTCGGAATATTTTCCCCAATAGATATGATGTTTCAAATTTAATTTGTTTTCTTTTTCCCTCTTCTTTTTCTTTTTTAATTTGATAATTAAACTGCAAGAAAAAAAGATAACCAGTTTTTAATTTTAATTTTGAATTGAACCTGCGTTGTAAGTTGTAACTCTAATTCGTGCAAGTGTATTTTGATTTTTAGTTCTATTTGTATTTTCACTTGCCCTATTTATTTACTTTTTTCCACATCCTAAAAAGGCCACAAAAAGTCCCACAACATTTGATACTTTTTATTATTTGGGGGGAGAGGGAGGGGAAATGGGGAATGGGTTATACACCACAGCATTTGATACTTTTTATTTTTTGAGGGGGAGAGGGAGGCAAAATGGGGAATGAATTATACAATGTGAAGAATCGAACCCTCACCAACAAGTGGGAGTTTTGATAATCCAACTGTAAGATTATTATTTTTATATTGATTGGTGAAATTGGAAAATTGCCTAATTGACCTTGGAAAATATTTCTTTGACAACATGGTAGTTGGTTGATTGAATTTTACCAATAACAAAAAAAAATACACATACTTGAACTTTGTTTCATGAAAAATAGATTAATAGTTTCCGACAAAACAAAAAATTAAGTAATTCTTTTCCATGTCATTGCTATCGATGAACAGCATTACATGGTACTTAGTGATAGTGGAGGATATCCCATAAAATCAATCAAATATGGAGCACAAATAATTTCTTTTGATAAAATATTATCTTTTTCCTCACATTTATCTCAGGTATTTTGAGCTATAATCCACTTCTAGTTCTATATTTTTGATATTTCAATAAATTCAAACTTCAATTCGAGTTAATAAGAAAAAAAATCGTTTAGGCATTAGAAAATGTCGGGTCAGGTTCTTATGAGCACCAGCACGGATAAACACTACACATTTTTCAGGTTTGCAAACCAAAATGCAACATCTTTTCTTTAGAACATTGGTATCCAGACCAGCTTTGCACACCAACATAGAGGTATCGGATAATTATATCCTCCAAGTTTGAGCATAACATTTTGTCTCCACCGGAATTTGAAGTTGAGACCTTGTGGTTCTTCTCACTCCATGATCAATTCAAATTACAGAATGTCTCAGCAGAATTACCATAGAAGCCTGTGTTGCAGTAGCAGCTCATTTACAATCCCAAGCTAGCATTGTTGGTGAAAAGTTCTATGGGCAATAGGATAAGGTCGCAAAATAGAGTAGGGAAACAGCACTATCTAGACAAACAACATACCAATATAATCCAACAAGTGAGGTTTGGAGAGGGTAAAGTGTATGCAGACCTTACTTCCTACCTCCACGAGATAGAGATTAAAGAAGTGGTTTGTGAAAGACCCTCAACTCACGTACAACAAATCAAAGTACTTTATGAAAAAGAAAATACAGTAGTGAGAGTAAGGAAAGAAGTAGAATCAAAATTCTTCTAGAATACTCTCGGGGATCTGTTTAGGCGCGTTGTAAGAGCATGTGTTCTGTGCCTATAAACATGTACTTTTTCAAATCCACCAAGGCATAAAGCACAATTACTTATTGCCACTATACTTAAAACTTTCATGCACAGATAGTGTAATGAACTTTTATACTATCAAGACACTTAAAAAGCCATTTACATGTAAGTTCCTATAGCAAAGCTTAGACTAGTAACATGCATCAAAGGATGATAAACTACCTATAACAACCGACAATCCTTTGCAATCTATAGTAAAAACATAAATAACTTTTGCAATTTTAACTTAAATAAGTTAAATCCTTGCCACTAATATAACACACATCAACATTTTGAGAACATCAGCACATGTGACAATCCACATGCGAGGGTGCTGAGAAGTAATAGATGATGAAAAGTGAAAAAAGTTTGTATTCAAGAAAGGACTGTGAGAACATCAGCACATGTGACAATCTCAGGGAATGTAATATGCTAAGTCATTGAAGATAGGACTGATAATGCCCCTAAATCAATAACCCAGAGATACAATTGGCTTGTGAAAAAGCAAAGTGGCATAGAACAAGTCTAACTTTGCTCGTGCATTCTATATATTGTTCAATTTTACAAATAGAAATCTATTCCATCCTATAGAGCAGTCTCAGTTTGAAAGCTGAAAATGCAAGACATTACAATGACGCTATAATAGGATAATGTACGTTGAAATTGGAAGACCTTGTCAAATGTTAGCTCAAAATTCATATATAAAATAGCATGGCTCTCAAGTTCATTTCTATTTGACACACATACCCTGAAAACGACATCTTCAGAAATGAGATCATAGGTGATTTCTCTGATCACAAGGACTTGGCAAATATTCAGTGAAAATGTGTGCAGAAAAAAGGAAGTTACAAAGAAGGAAGAAAAGAGGCATGGGTGATGTGTGACAATTGTGAGAAAGAATTCCCAAGGCATGTTGTTGCTCTTTCTCCAGTTACAACAGTGCCCAGAAAGCCTGTTGATGAAGATCTTTACAAGATTTTCCCGGACTTGCTCTACCCCTAGTCTAAAATGGTACATCGATTTCTTTTAGCGGTTGGATGGATGACTATTTAAGTTAATTCCATTTATAAGTTGTTCAAATGCCTTTGACTTCTGGTGGAGTGAGACTATTGGCTATGGGTCGGCAAAATTCAATAGTTTTACTAATAATTTATGACTTATTAGAAAAAACTCATACTATAAGTTAGAAAGTTCTAGGCTTATTTTTTATTTTATTCAAATATACTATAAAATTATTTAAAAGCACATGAAATAAGTCTATTCAAAAAGTGGTGAACTAAGTTATCTTCTTTAGTATCATCCCACACCCATTCATGTACCATAAAGAATGGGACTTTCTGTGTGAATCACTCTTCTTTTCTAGTGTCACATCTGAAGGGACACTACTTAATTAAACTGCTAATCTTTTTGACAAAGGATAATAATAATAATAATAAAAAGAGACTGGAGAGTGGTAGACTAGTAGTTAAAGTTAATCACTTTTTGGTGCCTTTATTTTAACGACTTTAATTGCTCTACTAGTTAAAAGTTCAATTATTAAGACAACCTCATTTATATATAAAAAAACAAAGTTAGAAAAAAATCTTTTTTTGAGTTTACAAAATGTAACATTCTCCCATAGAGGTAACTCGAATTTTTTCGTCGGAAAATTACATGTATACATAAGGTCAATTTATCTCTTTTATAGATTGTATATAGCAGATGTTGAATTTCTTTTTATTTCTTCGTATATTTAAACTCATTGCAGAAAGGCATCTGAGGATTCATATCAAGCTGCTTGATGCCAACTTGTGCTTGTTAAATTTAAAGCAAATGCACATAAGAGAAGATGTGTGTTAGTATATGCTATTTACTATAGAGATGTTTGAAGTGTTTTTTGGGGTTTAAATCAGTAAAAAAATGGCCAAAAATGAAGAAGAAAGATATGGAATGTTGGTCATCTTAAGAAGATAAATATATCATTATTATTGTCGTATGGTACAATAGAGGAGACTTCCCTTTTATTCTCTTTTGTAAACAGTAAGTTTCTTCTTGGAGGTATATGTTGATGTCTTTAGTAGGACAATACTAGTGGTGTTGGCTTTTGTAATTTATAAAATTATGAGGAATTGTATGGGAAGTTGGGATTAGAAGCTTGTAGTATTACTTTTATGAGAAAAAACAAGAAGCCTTCTTGTGCCATTTTTAATTTTTATTGTTAGATCTTTTTTACTTTGTTGTGTGATTAATTATCAATACTTAAAAAGTCCCAATTAATCTAAAGTGTATTTATCATCTTATTGGAAATATCTTTATACTTGCCCTAGAGGCTTTTCTCTTCTTTCTTTTGATCATAACAGGAAGATTTCACATAAATTTTAAGATCGAATCAAAGGTCCAAACAGGAGTTTAATTGCTTTTATCTTTTAATCTAAGGGATTTTACTTTTCGTACAGCCAACAGATACTTATTTGCTTTTGCATCTTTACTGGATTACACTGAAATTAAAGGTGGATTTAAAAGGCTGTAGAGTCTAAAGAATGATTTAACAAAAGAAGCAATAAAAACAACATTAGTTGACTAAAGAGGAAGTGAAGATATAAATCAAGACAAATATGTAACACTAGTCAAGTGGCATAATAATCTGGACCTCTTCACATTATCAATGCAACAAATATTTCCTAAAAAAAAAGGACATAAGCACCTCTCTAAATCGGAAATTATTAGTTACACACCAAAACTCTGACAAAGAATTTTACATTTTGTACTTGATCTTAGCTAATGAGTTACTATTATTAGTTTATAAGGCATGAAGGAGTAAAACATACATAATTTGTTTGAGAAAATTGTTCACAACTTTGGATAACATGAGAACGCATATTTTAACTTCAAACAAGTAAGGATAATATTTAGAATATGGTCCACATATAACATGTTTGCGTTTGATAACTATGTTTACTTTAATATACCAAGTTCCTTTTTCCAAATTTATCAGTAAATATCAAAAGAGTGGTGGCCCGAGGGGTGTCAATTCACTGAAAAAAATAGCGTAGATAAGTAGTAATATGTATTTATACTATATGTTGGTCAAAAAATGTTAATATTCCTACTAATCTCAAAATAACTCTTTCAAGACATGCATATAAGATAATTAGAGCACGGAACATGTTTAGTAATGATACTAGGATGGGCTTGGACCTTCCAAAAGTATTCATGAAAATATTGAACTGAAAATAGAAAAGAAGAAACAGGGCTACATACATGCACAAAATACATCAGAAATGAAGAAACTACGTACAAAGCAAAATATACAAAGAAGAGCACCTATGAAGATTGCTGCAAATCTCCAACACTTGCAGCAAGTTCCATGACTTGTTTCATAAGCGCTCAGGGTAGCAGAAGAAATCAACAAAAACTCGTCTCTCTTCTTTTTGATGTTTGTAAATCTGTTTTATGATGAGGATATCATTTATTAGTTTCCATCTTCAAGAAATATACAGCATAAAAAGAGTGATAACGTGTCTAATACCATAACAAGTACAGAGGAACAATTTGAGAAGCAGAACGGCACCAGAAATTAGAGATGGTGTCTACTAAGGGACAAAATTAAGAAGACTTGAGCTGAAAGCTTACATCTTTCTTCTTCAAGTGCTCACGGCTCACGTCTTCAATGGCACGAGATAGGTTCTTATTGTAGTCTTCCAATGTTGCTAGCTGCTTCATTAGTGTCTATACAGGGAAGGACATAAATGAGAAGTAAGAGAATAAAATATTCAAATTAAACAGAAGGGACTGAAGTGCTCAGCGAGCAACCATCCACAACTTTTGCACCCAAAATGAGCATTATAACTTATGTGACTATTCATATAACTCAAAAGAAAAGGTAAGCTAAGCAATCAAGAAGATATGTTTTTCCAGGAAACAAAAGACTGGTACATCAGTCCACCAAAAAAAAAGGGGCACTCAATTATGACCCATACATTATGGAAAGGCAGAGCGAAAAAACTCCTACGTTAAGTAAACAGATACTCCTATTAAAAAGCAAGATATATAAACCTCGAAAGCCTTTGAGCATATAGAAAGAGGGGGAAAAGACAAATAGAAACCATATTTACAGAAAGCAAAGGGCATAATGGCAAATAATATACCTGAGGTGTTAAAATTGGTTGAGCAGTTGTTGATGAAGCAAACAATAGCTGCTGCAAACTTTGAAGAACAGTGCACCTAAAATATGATGTAAGAAAGGTATAAGTTGTTTTCACACCATGACAGTTTTACATCTCAAATCCCCATCAGTATTGATTTTAAATTAATGAAATGCCATTATGAAGGAGTACAAGTCCGTGCAGAGATAATAAAAGCAAAAGCAAACTCGGAATTCAGATAACATATATTTGTTTGAAGTATAAATTAAACAGGGAGATCTCAACCTACAAAACAGATCATGAAAGGTAAAAGAAATAAGGTTTATGCAAAACGGGGTGATTCTTAGCCACCCTTGCTACATGGTGATCTAAAGTAACTTTTAAAGAGATTCCAGTATATAACCAGCCCCAAGAGATTTCAACACAGTTCTCTTAAAAACTATCCGGTCCAAAACTCCCATCTTCCATGAACAATTACTACAAACACATCCTCACGAATTTTTCAAGACACTTCACAGCTACATCCAAGGAAACTAAAATATGTTGACTGGATCCTAGTTACAGGCCCTTGTAGTTCCAGCAAGTCATCACTTGTAAATGAAGACATAGCTGACCACTTGTCACAAAAAAAGAAGAAGAAAGAGACACCTTATACAATTATAATGACATAGAAACAGATCAATATGCAGACAAAAGTACTATTTGATGGTTTTCATTTTCCGTCTCAACACTGATTCATCAGAACTGTTGGTTTTTAATATAGAAATTAAGAAAATAATAGAGAAAAACTACTGCAGTATTGTCAAAGTGAATTCTTTTATTAATAATTCAGAGACCAATATTTATAGAAAAATATGTTACTAACTTACCAAGTTCAAAAAAAAAAAAAAAACTAACTAACTTCTAAATTCAAGTCACATAAGACTGATAATATAATTTTAAAACCCTAAAATAGCTAACTGTTTTATTTCTGCAATATCCTAAGACATATTCTCAACAAGGACTACACATGGTGATAAGTTGGTGTTCACTTAAGATAAAAAACGATATAAAAACATGGATAAACCAATGCGTTAGCAGCGCTATATAGGTCCATGTAAGAGCGTATTGTGTAGAGATCTTATTCTAAAGCTTCAAAGCTCTTCCCAATATGATTAATATTGTCAGAATACGGGAGAGGAGTTATATAGAGACTGGTATAATTCGACAGAAATGAGAACTTACAGTCTATTTATACATTGATCTCTATCCTGAGGAAGAGTGTGTTCAAGGTCATATTGCAAAGACATTAGATCTGAATGAAGGCTTGATATCTGTTGAACAATGCCAGGTGCCGATACATATGTTGATGGACCAGCTTGGATATCTGAAAAATTAATTAGTATGAATAATAACCCAGAAATGGTGTATGAATAATAACCCAGAAATGGTGTATGAATAATAACCCAGAAATGGTGAAGTAATAATTCAATGTCCAAATCCATTACTTGAATATAAACTTAAAAGGTCTCTGATGCCATGAAGAAATGTGTCGCGATCATCCACTGCTCCTTGTTCTTGAACATCAGATGCAGCTTGGATCAGTGCCATGCATTGACCCTAAAAATAAAAAAGTTGCATGAGTGGACAACTAAGAAAGCAAAGATAAATACTGTACTCCTACGTCCCAATTAAAGCTGGAAATTTTCTTTTAAGAGGCCTCAAAGGTATAACCATCCAGTGTCCATATTTCAATCGCGTCCTACATTGCCTATTAAACATGCATCAACCGGTAACACCACCTTGACTTCCCAAGATTCTTACTAAAAATCAAGTACTTCAATCAACCGCACCAGCTGACAATCCTCAACCCCAAATTAATTGGGGTCATCTAAAAGAATCCTTAGTATCTATTCAACTATCTTCAGCTACATTTTAAATTGTTCCATAAATGTCAAATTTTCAGACCCACACAAACACGTCATTTTTATAGCAAATAAAATTTTAAAACCAAAATTCCAGCTTCATCTCTTTAATCGTTCAATTTATGAAAGTAAAAAGATGTTTGGATGGCTAAAGAAATTAAGTATGGAAAGTTGAATAAGGCTTAAAAATGAGGAGAAGGGACAAGCTGGTGAAGGTTCTTCAAGTTCAATTCAAGTCTTGTGACATGACTCATTCTACGCATATACTTACCACTCTGCTTTTTGTTCCTGACAGGTATCCATGCAGCTCAGACTCAATAACTTTAAGCAATGAAAATGCCCCAAGCATGGTCTTCTTTTCCAACTGACATGCTACTTTCAGAAATTGATGTCTTGAAACATGATTAATTAGATGATTTATGAACTGCAGAGAAACCATAATTAAGTAAGAATTACAAGAATTTCTAAGCATCAATGTACTAAATTAGAAAATGCTGCATGCCAAATTAGCAAAAGCGAGCAATTAATATCTGCTCCTTATGATGGTTGTTAGTAGAAGAAATAAAGAAAAAGAACTGTATAGGAAACACATCACCCTGTCTTACACATACCCTTTTTTGCCGGTTAATGTAGAATTCTTGGCGCATGACCTTTAGATCATAGTCTCCTACATATTCCACAAGAAATAGAATTCAACAAAAAAATATATGCTAACTAAAATTTTAAGATCACATGGTCAGACGACAATATTATTACCTTCCAAGATATATGTGTCTTGTAGCTGAGCCAGCTCCCAACAAAGATCAGGAATAGTCTGAAAAAAGAACTGCAGTAGGTAATATGCCCAACTTTGACATCAAAATTAAAAGACATCAAAGAATTCTTGAAGTTGTCTTGAAATTTAAAATATGTCTGTTCATTCTAAATCGATCACCTCAGCTGATATTGCAGCATCACTTAATCAACAATATGATAACTCTATCTCTAAGGGTGCTACCTGACATCTTCTCTTGTTTCATGACTAACAGACTAAGTAATAAATAGCTGGAATTTGAACAGAAGAGATAATCCACAAGTGCTAGACCTACCTCGGATAATAACTTCTCTTCTTTGCGATATAAAATTGAGATTTCTCCAACTAGTTCAGCATGTTTTCTCCTGCAAAGAGATAAAGAATTTAATGATAGAAGTAGCCCACAAGTAAGGATATAACATTCATTTTTAGAAAAACAATGTTTACTAAACGGCAGAGTATCATTAAATAAAGAGATACCAACAACTACAAAGTTTATCAACAGATTGTAGATAAGTACATTCCACAATATTCCAAAATAAGAACTATTTGGGGATGTCACAAAAAGAAAAGAACTAGCTTCCAATGCATATTTACAATTGAAAGTCTTTCTATCTATTCCTCGTTATAGGGAAATTGTAATGCAACTATGATAGATACTGCAAAGAGATTTCTCAATCACTTCCCCACAGATAGAGGCTTGTATTCTACTGCACAAATGTGATAGTCGATGTATAGAACAACAAATGATACGCAATGACAATTCAGACATCAGAAATTTTTTTGGGATTACGTAAGCAACGTAAAATAAGTAAATAACTAAGCATGCAAGATCTGTAGAACAAAATGATGCTTCTTAACCTTCTAAGTACACCCAGTTCCAGTTTCAAAGGATTTTCTTCCTTCTTTAATTTTTTTGGAGAGAGGGATTTGGGGGGAAGGGGGTGGTGGGACTTGAGTTTAATTGGAACTCACCGATCATTTTGTAGAAGTGAAACATGAAAATTTCCATATATTGTCTTGATATGATCACAATCCTTGATACTCCTACTATTCCCGTTTATGTTTACTACAACAACATTCCCAGTGTAGTCAAATAAGTGGGATCTAAGGAGGTGGAGTGTATGCAGACTTACCCCTACCTTTGTGGAGTAGAGAGGTTGTTACTGATAGACCCTCGGCTCAAGCAAAAATCGAGTTTTAGAGCAGGTTTAAACAAAAATGGACAAGTAAACACTATGTTTATGTGACACAATTTCCTTCTTAGTCCATTACAAAAAGAATGGCACACTTCTAAGATGTGATGTCACCCTGTTACCCCTTATAGATACAAAACCATTCATATGGCAAGCAACATAGCCTCATAGAATGACCATATGTCACTAACATCAAAATGCAATAATCCAAATAGAGAATACACAATGAACACGAACAGCAAAAAATATATCACTTTTAGGTGCAGAAGAGTGTAGATGACATCTACCGAAGAGAATGAAGGTCCAGATGAATGTGAGCCTCATCTGATGTCACTTGACCCTTGAACGCAGTAAGAATAGCTTGTTGCTTAGCATTCTCAACTTGAGCTACTATCCATTGCGTCTCCCTTGGAACAAATCTATCACAAAGAAGGGCAACCATGAAGCTGTGCTGACAATTTCTCAGTGATGATTCATGATTGACATACAGGGGAAGTATTTCAAAGTAGTTTAAATTCTAATGTTCTATATTTATATACTATAGGAACCACAAAAGTAAATCTCTTCAACTTCTGATGTTGTGACAATTAATGTAGATGACTAAGCATCCTGTTTCAGGAATGTCACGAAATATTAGGATATATCCCAATAAAAGCCAAAACATTCAATAGGAAATCGGTAACATAAAAAGTTAAGAAACATGAAAACAGAAAGTGAACTCTTATACATATTGTCCAGATAAGACATCTTTGCACTTCCAATTAGAAACATAAATTGCTAAGATTAAAGTAAAAGACATGGTGCATACATGGAGCGAAGGCATTGCAATTCAGAAACAGGCGGGTGGTGAGACTTTTCCAGATCTGCCATGTCACAATGAAAAATATTTACAAATCAACCTAACAACCACACGCAATAGCCAGGAAGATTTCTCCAATTCTTAGGAGAAGAAATCTCTCCGTCAATAAGTACACGAGCAAATCCAGATACAAACATATACCCGACTTGCAGAAAAGAACTGATGTGAAAGGTGGTGTATGAATGTAAATACCTCGTAGTAAAACGTTTGATATGTCATTGAGGCTAACCCATGAACATTTTGACTTCCCCTCCTCTGCAACTAATCTGTAGGGACCCTAAACCACAATAAACCAGTAATAGGAAAGTCAACACACTGAAATTCTATAAAAATGATCTGGAAAGTGCAGATTAGATGGGAAGGGCCAAAATTTTCAGCTATGCAGATGAACATTGTAATAGTTGGCTGGACAACACGTGCCTGCCAATCCTAAGGCCACGCCCACTAAAAAGTAAAATATTTGATATGTCATTTAGGTAAAAACTTGACTTAGCATCCTCAGCAACCAATCAGATGGACCCTAAAATCAAGTTGTACCATAAATGCACAAAATTTTTAGCCATTGGAAGCCAAGATATTCTAGAAGAGCAGCTTATCTGGGACAGGTCAGGGCATTGGCCAGGCAAAGGGACATTTTCAAGGTTGGCAGAAAGGGTACAGACTGGTCATCCTAAGCCCTACTCATCTACGGTATTGCATATGCATAGCCACTATAAAATTCAGCATCTAAAAAGTAAGATTGCATATCATGTACTATACAGCAAGAAACACAAGTCCCACAGTAAGCCTTCCTATATTCGTAGAGCTGAAGAGAAAAAACTCAACATTAAAGATAAACTCAAAACAAGATCATATACTCCCTCTGTCCCAATTTATGTGACTTACTTTCATTTTTAGTCGGTCCCAAAAAGAATGACACATTTCTATATCAAGCAACAATTTAGCTATAAAATGTCTATTTTACCCTTAATGAAATGATTTACAGCCACACAAATTTCTATCATTCATTTTGGACCACAAGTTTTAAAAGTCTTCCTTTCTTTCTTAAACTCCATGTCGAGTCAAAGTACCTCACATAAAATGGGATGGAGGGAGTAATATTTATTGGCTCGTTTCAAGAATTCTATCTTAAAAATAAGAGAAGCTCCAAGGAAGAAATTGATACTTTAGAGGTTAACAATTCAATGATCAGATTACAGTGACCTTTTTAGCGTTATGTAAGTTAGACCTAAAAGAATTCATGGATTAATGAACAGGTAAAAAGCAACAAATATTCATGGATTAATGAACAGGTAAAAAGCAACAAGTATTCATGGATTAATGAGCAGGTAAAAGCAACAAGTATTCATGGATCAACACTAAGCAAAATCAGTTCACAGTTACGCATTATACCAAAATTGTGTGCAAGCTTTAACTTTTATGTTGCTTCCACAACCCAAGTCCTATGTCTAAGGTTTGATGAGTCTCCAAATATACGTGATATTACCAAGGTTAAGAAGATAAAAATGCTCACAAGGGAAAGAACCAAGTAAAATAATAATATTCCAAACGTACTGTATCTAGATGCTTGGTAAACCACTGATTTAACTCCTTTACACAAGATGCATCCGCCAGCAGATATGCGTGGAAGTCCGAGTAAGAAAGGTATATTCCATCTTCTACAATACAAAAGAATCTGAAATATCAATGAAATAGTCACAATAGTAAAAAGAAATAGATAACAACAACATACCCAGTATAGTCCCTGAGGTGGGGTCTGGGGGTATAGCACAGAAAGGAAAACAGAATTTTCTCAATTCAGATACTCATTTGACCTGCTAATGTTGGAACCTAGACGTCCAAGTGAGCTAAGCAATAGACTGTTACAGCTAGTCTGATTGAAATATGCAGCATATTTATAGAGTATACACAAAACATGTGCACAATCACATCATTTTTGAAAGCAAAGCAGCGACCAGCACTCTTCTTGAAAAAGCATAATCCCATCTTTTTTTGGAGAATCTTAGTAGTCATTATGTACATTGTAAGAATTAGATCTTACAAAAGATCTCTCTGGGAGTGTGAGTTTTGACATCCAAACCAAAGCATAGAAAACCTTCTAATTAATATATTCACCACAAATACCCTTTAAGCAACAAGAGAAATTTTCTGAAATAGTCATAAGAAAAAAATGGACGTACCATCCCCTGAATGATAATGTGCCAACTCTTGCGCAGTAGAAGCCATCCTTCGAAGAACTGCATTCATCTATGTATAGTGAAGCATTTTAGGAAACCATTTAAAATTTTACACAGTATCAATATATGTACATTTCCCATCAGAAGTATATATTATGCTCACTGGCAAACCAGAATTGTAGAGACAATAAATATAGGATGCCTTCAACTTGGAGAGTGGACCTTTCACAGCAAGTTTCTTTAGTGGATGTATTTGCTAAGATATGGATTATGGAGAGGTAATAAGAATTTCAGATTGCCTTTACAATGACTGAACTTTATAGCGAAGAGTATTTCTTTACCCGAAAAAGCTAGATAGCACTCATGCTGCCAAAACCAGCCCAAAGTATACACTAATAACAGGTGACCTAATATGAAAAGGGGCAATCTGAAACAGACATGTTAATGTGCTAACATTACAAAAATGGAAATAGCAAAACTATAGGCAAAGGGGCAAATCTGATGCAGCCATTTAATGTTCTAAACATTACAAAAATGGAAAATAGTGCAGCGTAATGAATTCCTAAAAGCATTCCACTGATGCAAAATACAAATTTTGATCATTATGGCCATAAACATAGCACAGCTGGTTAATCAACACCTTGGGATATGATGTAAAGACAAACTTCAATGATAAATAGAAGAGCTAAGAGTTTATGTAATTCAACGACAAACACTTGTTCCGGAAGAATTTCTTTTATGTTACTTTGCTCAATACTTTTCTGGTGCATTAACAAAAATAAATGACATTGATGAAGTAGGTTACCCAAAAGAATGCGCCAGAAAAGTGCCAAATGGAATTGCTACAATGCTATACAAGGCTGAAGCCCTCTAATTATTTGATCCAAGCACCCATACATTGGGAAAGTTTTATATGTAATAGTAAAGAACTCTTGATCTTCCAAACACACTTCAAATCCTTCAAGTGGATCTTTTATTTCCCTTTCAAGGTCAATCCGCTTCTCCGTTTCCAGATTATCCTAAAAACACTTGAAGGTGCTACATTCCATGTTTGCTTCTATCTCTCACCTGATTTCCCGTATGTTTAATCTTCCTGAAGGAGTTTTAGCATCTTAAATAAATAATCATCAGATAACAAAGCCAAAGAAGATGAAAACCACAAACCAGATGTCAGACTAGTTGTCAGATTGACATCTTCAATCTACCACTTAAACAAGCCAAGATTATTAATATTCTGATCCTCTTCCCAAATTGTCTGCCGTCAAAATAGCATTCAAGCGTTGTTTGGTCAAGTTGCAGGTAAAGCAAAAGAAGAGTTTACAGTTAAGCTGCCTACATAATCACCAGGCCTCACTGTCTTTAAAATATCCCACATTAACTGATTTACCATCAATAGCAACCTTACATATACCATAATTGGAGATGATATTCTTTGTATAGACTGCGTGTAAATTATGCAAATAAGATAATATAAGTTGCATTTAACTGGCATACCTCTAAATTCCTAGCTGAAAGGCTATCATCTGTGGTAGCCTGCTGTCCATTAAGAATAGAAGTTGCTGCAACTCGAGCCCTTTTTCCCTGAATCAATGTAGAAGCCTGCCCAGTGAGCATATCATATTGAGACTGCAATCGTCTCAGCTGTTTCTGCAACTCTAATTCTTCAGCTTTTAATGCTAAAGTTGCATCTCTGATGATTAAGCAAACCATCAATATCAGAGAAAAGCAGAGCAAATGTAAAAACAAATTACTCTGAGACCAATTCATTTTAATATACAAAGGAGCAAAGATAAGGTTCTAAGAATGTTAATGGTTTACTTATTTCCAAAAAATAGAATTCAGAGAGAGATACATCATCTTCTTGTGCACACTAAATTGCCTTCATCAACTCTCTGGTATCTAAGTTGCCTCTTCATATGCAGTTTCTAATTATGGAATAAAGATAATCCAGAACTGATGATTGATCAGATCAATGGGGAAATATAAACTACTGCTGTTGCATTCGAGGTAAGGACGAGAAGACTGGGCTTCAAATACCTATGATCAAATCCCTGATGCATCATTCACAATATTTCCAGAAACACAACATAACATCTGAGGTGTGAACTCATAGATAACTGTTTCTAAGGATCTGCTAACTCCCGCAATCTGAGAGATTTTGCTTAGTGTATCCAAATGAAGGTATTGATTGGGAGCACAGAAAGTCTCAAAAATAAGGAAAAGAGAAACAGACCACGAGAAAAAGTATAGCTGAGATAAAAGGCATGTTTAACTAATTTCTTTAAGAATTATTTAACTTACTGTTACATCATGAGTAAATACAATGCTGGATCAGTGATATGAAAGTATAGGTACATCACAATGTGAATGTGAATCGTTCAGAAACTAGAATTAAGTTAACAATGTAATTTTGAGCATTAATACACACTCAAATTTTGACATAGATTAGAAAAGGTTTAGCAATAAAGAACAACAGATTTAAGAGACAATAGTCATCACCTTATATCCTTCAACCCTTCTTCGCTTCCGAAAGCTGCCTCTTGGTTTTCTCTCCTCATTGAGAAGGCTGAAATGCTGTCATAAGCAAAGTCTAGATCTTCTCCCTGCAAATTCATTGCACAAATGAGGATGTTTGTATGCACATAGTGGCAAGAAGGAATAAAGAAGGACTTGATAGCAAACATCTTCAACTTTTATTAAGTGAAAACTACTAGTGAATAAAATATTTATATGTACATATATTATAAACATAAGCATATACGCATAAGTACCTACAGTAGATACATTGTGTTGAGTGGTTCCCCACCAACCCACCCCACCCTAAACAACAACAACCCAAAAAATAAATATACAATGAAAGCATATAATGAGGTTAAAAAAATCTTAAGGTTGACAAATGATAAGTAATTATCAATAGTAATGGTTCTAGATATTACAACTCATCTTGCAACTTTAAAGAACCTCCAGAAATTTTTTCCTCTCTTCTGATAAGCACCCGAAGTACAACAACAACATACCTAGTGTAATTCCACAAGTGGGATCTAGGGAAAAACCTTGACAAACAGGTATAAGCTTTCTTAACAATTGAGCAAAGGAGCATGCTTAATGCAAACACCCTAATGAATATATATCATCATTTGTCAGATATACCATAGGAGGCATGAAGGCACCTTTAACCATACCACCAAATTCTTGAGGTTTCAACCAGACTGAAGCAAATTATTTTTATATGAAATGATAGTTTCACTCAGCTATAATTACTTTTTGTTGTGGAGTGGGGTGGGGTGGGGGTGTATGACAACGTACCTCCAACAGCTTCTCCTCATGTAAAAGATGCTCGTACCTAGGTTACAAGAGAAGATAATAATTAAAAGGATGCATAGCGTGTTCCGGTCAATAGAAATAGAGAATTATGACGGATGCAAGAAAAGAAACTTGTCTAGAGGATAGGATAGAGTAAACAGAGTCAAATATAGTGAAGTCAAGATGAATTCCATAAGTAATATATTGTCCAGAGATGTCATTTCAAGCAACTGAAACATTTCGCGTTCTGATTGAGAACGAGGATAGAGTCATATTGACCAGTTTTACTTTTTTCCTCTTTTCATATGACTAGTTTTATCAAGAGAGGTCTTGATAAAAAAATAAGTGAAAACAAGCATAGGACGCAATAATGATCATGACCATAAGACTAAATTAAAAGATATTAGCAACTAAGAAAAGCATTCAGTAATTCCTAAAGGAAAGCTCAAGAGGTAATAAAACTAATACTATTGTGCCTCAATCCTAAGCAAGCTAAAGAGATAATAAAAGTTGAAAATGCTTATCAGTAGAAAACTCACAATTATCACTGTGTAAACTCATTGAACTATAAATGCATCAATTACATCTAGCCAATATATCCTAAAGCTTCTATGGCCATTTGGCCAATGTCCAAGCCAAAATATAGTTCTAAAGAACAAAGAGAAGGAAAGTCCACTACACAAGATGGAGTCTTGCAGATATTCTCCTATTCATTGAGGACTAAAAGCCAAAGCATAACTAATCACAATTATGTTACATACCCATTAATTATGTCGAAGACATTGAAATGACATTGAATATTGAATATAAACAAATTCGACTGCAAGGTTGGAAGTAAGTACAGCTTCCATATAGAATGTCTAGACGTTTTCCGACACTATTTAAATTACACACACAACTAGATCAATTATGTAAAAGATTAAACATAAGACTTTAAAATTGCACAGCTTAGTAACTTTGCAAATTAGAAAACACAATAAACTGATAAATTATACAGCTTCCAATGAATCCGATATAATAAATAGAACTGTAAATTCCCATTTATCTTTGGAGACGTCCAATTTACACAAAACTGTATACAGTACAGAAGAAATCATGGACTGTAGCTCAAATGACATTGCTTAGTAACATCAAAAAACATAATAGTAATAATAATAATTTAACAACAAGCTTGATACTTAGTACAACTTCCGATACAGAAATAAATAGAATTCTAAATTGCATTTTAACTTAAATTATACAACCAAACAAATTCAATTATCCAGAATGTACTAAGAGAAAGAAAACGAAAGAGAGACTTCACTGTGTGACTTCAGACGGGGAAAGGACATTGGAAGGACGAAGGCTGGAGCAAAGCCATTCGAGGACAGGTCGAGCGTCGTCGTACTGGAAAGGCCACTCGAAACTATCAGGATCAAGTGATTCGGGACCTTCGAATCCCAATTCCCCAAGCAATGTGCATAATTGCGCGCTGCTCATACTTTACTGCTGGTTTAGATCGGAGTTGTCACTTGGCTAAAACGGCCGCCGGCCGGGAGATGTCTTTTGCCGCCGGCACTGACCTAATTTGGGAGATGTTTCAAATTTAATTTGTTTTCTTTTTCCCTCTCCTTTTTCTTTTTCAATTTCATAATTCAAATTTTTAATTTTAATTTTGAACTGAACATGCAAGTATATTTTGATTTTAGTTCTATTTGTATTTTCATTTGCCCTATATATTTAAATTTTTTTTCCACATCCTACAAGGCCACAAAGAATCCCACAACATTGATATTGAATAGTCCAACAATTAGAATTTTATTTTTTTTATTGATTGATGAAAATTGAAAATTGACCTTAAGCTAATATTTTTTTGACAGGTAGTTGGTCGATTGAATTTACCAATAACGAAAAAAAATACACATACTAAAACTTTGTTACATTTATAATAGATTAATTATTTCCAACAAAACAAAAATATTAAGTGATTTATGAACATAGTTAGATGATACGTATTGTTGATAAGAATATATCTCATAAAATCATCAAATGTGGAGTGCAAATCATTTCTTTATAAATAAATATATATTCTCTTTTTCCGACAATTTATCTCGGGTACTTTGAGCTAAAATCCACTTTCAGTTCTATAGTACTCCCTCTGTCCACTATTGTTTGTCAGGATAAGCTTTGACACAACCATTAAGGAAAATTTAATATAAAGTGCAATTTGACTAATATAACCTTACTATGAAAATTGGTCTTCATTAATAGCCTATTGAACTAAAGAATACCTAGTCTTAAATGTATTTTTACCGTGCAATTTCACATTTAATACCATTGTTTGTTAGGAGTATTAAATGCATAAAGACTAAAGCAATCAAAAGTGAACTAAAGAATACCAAAAGTCTACCCAGTATGTATAAAGTATACCAACAGACAACTTTTCAATTGAACTAAAATTTTCTACACTACTTCAATGAAAATTTTTACCGCTTTCTTCGTGAATGAATTTTTTCAACTTTCAAATTTAGAATATGTAAACTTAAAATGTAACTTAAACTAAGGGCATTTCTTAAAAGTTTTCTTGTAACTTTAAAATGGTTTGTACTTTTTGAAAAATGTAAAAATAACTTTTTCACATTAAAGTAGTATAGTAACTTTAAAATGGTCAGTACTTTTTGAAAGTAGTTATGTAGTAATTATTAAGGGCAAAATTGGAAAAAAGTGATTAATTAATTCTTGATTGTTTAAATTGACAATTAATTTCGGACAACTATTTTTAGTATACCTGACAAACAATAGTGGACGGAGGGAGTATTAACATTTCAATATATTCAAACTTCACTTCGAGTTGATAAAGAAGAAATCGTTAAAAGTATTTGAAGATATTGGCGGATTATATAAGCACCACGGACAAACACTACTACACTTTTCCAGGTCTGCAAACCAAAATGCAACATCTTTTTTTATAACATTGGTATTCAAACCAGCTTTTGCACACCAACATAGAGGTATCAGCTTACAATGTCCTCCAAGTTTGAGCATAACACTTTTTTACTCCGCTGAAATTTGAAGTTGAGACCTGTGGCTCTCCCCCCACTCCATGATCAATTCAAATGACAGAATGTCTCAGCAACATAACCATAGAAGCAGCTCATTTACAATCCCAAGCTACCATTGTTGGAGAAAAGTTCTATGGGTAATAAGATAAGGTCGCAAAATAGAGTAGGGAAACAACACTATCAATACAAACAGCATACCAGTATAATACAACAAGTGAGATCCGAAGAGGGTAGAGTGTACTCAGAACTTACTCCCCCCACTTCATTGAGGTAGAGAGGTGGTTTCCGAAAGACCCTGAGATCAAGTGCAACAAAACAAAGTACTTCACGAAAAGGGAAAGCTTTTATACTATCAAGACACTTAAAAGTCATTTGCTTATTGCCACCAAGGCATAAAGCACAATTACTTATTGCCACTATACTTAAAACTTTCATGTACAGATAGTGTAATTAACTTTTATACTATCAGACACTTAAAAGTCATTTACAAATAAGTTCCTATAGGAAAGCTTAGATTGGTAACTAGGAAACATGCATCAAAGGATGATAAACTACCTATAACAAATCTTTTGCACTTTTAACCTAAGTTAAATTCTTGCCACTAATATAATCATCAACAAAACGATGACCATCAACATTTTGAGAACATCAGCAGCACATGTGCTGAGAAATCATAGATGATGAAAAGTGAAACATTCAAGGAAGGACTGTGAGGATCACCAATTACATCTTTCAATAATCATACTGACTGCATAAAGAATATGTCACCGTCTTGCAGGATAACTCCGTGGAATATAGGGCATTAACCACAATAATGGCAGACCTGAAAGTGAACCGTGCATCAAAGAGCAAAAACAGAAAGAAAATCACTCTTGCACAATTCACGTAACTCATGGTAACCATGCTTTCATTAGTCTGATACTATCTGTGTCAACTTCCCAATCAACACAACCCAATGTCAGGGAATGTGATGTGCTAAGTCATTGCAGATAGGACTACGATAATGTCCACAATCAATAACACTAACATCCAATTGACTTGTGAAAAAACAAAGGGACATAGAAGAAGCCTAACTTTGCTTGTGCATTCTAATTTCTATACACTGTTCAATTTTACAAATAGAAACTCATTCCATCCTATAGAGCAATCTCAGTTTGAAAGCTGAAAATGCAAGGCATTACAAAGACACTATAAATGGATAATATAATTGAAAATGGAAGAGCTAGTCAAATGTTAGCTCAAAATTCATATATAAAAGAGCATGGCTCTGAAGTACATACTCTGAAAAATAGACATCAGCAGAAATGAACTCATAGGCCATTTCAGAGAACCACATTTCTAATCACAACAACTTGGTTAATATTCAGTTTATACATCCTCCTCACGTTAACCCTGTTGACATTCCCACGAAGCATAACATAACTGACATTGGCTTTTAAACTTCAGCAACCATAATTGTACACAAATTCAGATTGCAAGAACAATATTGCTCTTACTACTAGTCCAGTGTAGTAGAAAATTCATCAGTGGCAAACAGCCACTATATTCGCAACATCTTTTCATTCAAGTATATAAATAACATTTGAGTCGTACCAAAATTTCTGAAATCAACATTACAACTACAATACCGTCGAACATTCAAACTCTAACACACACGTAATAAAAGACTAACATAAAAAACAGATTTTTAAAAGCATCATTGGTCATTACACCATATGTTGCCAATTGCCTCAGTAAGATCCCCTGCTGCTGTTAAGAATTGAACCAAGTGTACCCAAAACTGCAAAAGCCAAAAGAGGACTCACATCCAAAGTGTCAAAAATTGGGGGAATTATGTTCCTGAAGAGATTCAAATAAGGATCACAAAGGTCCCTAATAGCTGACAATGGCTGCCTGTCCCAAGGTATATTCGGAAACCAACTGAGCAAAACCCGAACCATTAAAACCCCACTGTATATATCAAGCCATTTCGCCATTCCAGCAGCAACCACGGTGAAAGGGGTATTCAATCCTCCTGTTGTAGGCTGATTCCTAAGGGCAGCGAAAAACATTGGGCCCGCAGAATACGCCAGAGATTGCCCCAATCCACTAAAGCTCAATTTTTGGAAAACCAACTTCGATACAGCCAAAGTGACTGCAAAAAAAGTTGTAATTGTACGCGTAGAGCGAGTGATTAAAGGGTCAGATTTCGCAGAGGGGTTTTCGAGAACAGTTGAGGATGATGCCAAAACTGTGAATTTTTTAGATTTAAGAATGTGTAAAGAAGGAGCTGCGAGTGAATTTGGCCGTGTGAACAATGAAATCGTTCTGGGTTTCGAGTAGATTAGGGTTGAAGGAGGAGAGAGGATGGTAGTTCTGGGAAGATTTGGGTTTTGGAGAATTAGGGTTTGAGAAGCCATTGGAGTTTCTCGAGTTTTTCTCAAAACTGATTTTTGAGGTATAGAATGGTTTCTTTGAAAGACCCTCTAAGATTGGGTAGTATTTTGTAAGGGCCCGTTTGGTTAGAGTGATTAACTAACAAGAATAGCATCCTGATTCCTGAACTTGTGATTTTGATCGGATAAACTATACTATTATATTACTCTTTGATTATTATAATTGAATAAATCACCCCACATATATATATATATCTAAGGGGTAATATTACGAATTTTAAATCTACTTTTAAAATATTATTGCTTATAACATTTTAATTGCAGGTTATAACATATCAGTTTTTTATTTTAATTCCACTTTATTAAATAATTAATATTTTATAATTATATTTTAATTATTAAGTGATATAGTTAAAGAATCAATCATAATTATTTGTTACCCATTTTTAGAGATTTACCTTGATTCTTGTATTTGTTTTACTGTCACACTTCAAACCCCACCTCCCAACCACCACGTTTCTCCTATTCTTCTCACACACCATAATAGCACCCTACCTGTAACACCCTAGAAAAATTTTCGAACTAAGACTCGAATCGTTCTTCATAGTGAGTGAGATTTTTTGCAAGGATTTAAGCGAAGTTTCATTCTCAAATATTATTTTCAGTGAAGTTTCATTCTCAAATAGTTGAAGGATTTAAGTTCTTGATAGGTGTTCTTGAAGTTCATTCTAAATCTTGTTTTGTTGGGGTTTGATGATTTCTTGAGATGAAAGTGATTGTTTTGAGTGTTATAACATGGTATAACCAGTATATCAATCCCAAACAAATTTTATGTAATTTTAAATCAAAAACACACACAAAAAAAGAATGTTCATCTAACAATATATAAAACAAAAAAAACACCTTAATTAAAACTATTGTACACAAACGAAATCTTAAAAAAATCAGTTTGAATGTTCATAATATTTGTTACATTTTGTTAACAATACAAAAAAAATATATCTAAAAGAACACTAACCTGAAGGATTCTATCTACCACCATGATTTATTAATGCTGATAAGAAACCGTTCATTAAAAGAAAATGAAAATAATTGAATAAAAACGAATAGAAATTAGACGAGAGTGACGACTAACCAGCGAAAATATTGAGAAGAGAGAGAAACGTTCGAAGAAAAGAAAAGAAATCAATTCCAAAATGCCAATAACTACTATGAGCTAAACAAGGAAAATAAATATTCATTTGTTATGACTCTTCTATTTTTATGTCTCTTATTAATTATCATTAATATTTTCAAATTATTTACTACTAAAATATCCGTTTTTACCTTATTTATTTTTCACACTAATTGATTTTTACTGTTATTTTAAATCTTTTTTTTATTTTAGTAAAATGTTATAACTAAAATTCTTGGGAAAAAAATGAAGAGAGAGAAACTTTGAACAAATGAATAAAATATATTTTTTTAATTAATGTTAACAAATTAGAGTGAAATAAGGAAAATAAATATTCCTAATTAGTTTGAATCTCCTAAATTTATACTAATTAACAATTATCATCAATGAATTCAAAAATAATTAATACACCTTTATCCGTTTTTATCTTCTTCTTCTTTTTCAAAATCGATTTGTTTTCTTTTTTTTATCTTTTTTTTTTCAAAACTGGTTTCCTACAATTAATTAAAGAGACTTTTTTTTTAATAAACTGCTACAACCTGAAACTTTTTATTGTTACAACTTGAAAGTATTATTCTACTGCTATAACTTGAAAATATTAGTCTTATAAATGTCATTTATAAAATTTTCACATTTCCTTATTGCTCATTGAACTTTCTAATATGTTGGTTAATAGAGTTTCATAATTTATTTTTGGAAAAATTACCTAACTATACAATCTTTCTTTTCATATTCTCTAAAATTCCCTACTATTTCAAAATATTACAAAAATTCCTATTTTCCTTTTCTTCTCTCCTTTTTCAGATACATAACTCATAGCTCTCTAACCCAAAGATTTTTGTTCCTATTTTCACACCTGAAATCACTCCCACAGATCAGCAATTGTCTTCATCACTCCATTTTTGAATTTCAAATTTATTTTCTCTCCAGTTTATCGATTTCTAGTTCCTAAAGAGATAAAACTATTTCTTCATCAATTTTTTTCTAGTTCTTGAATTATTGTTTAAAAAAATATTCTTTTTAGCTTTTTCATCTACAATTTTCTGATATCGTTGTTGAGTACTGTTTATTCTGCTCAATAGATATACTTGATACATAAACACTACCTAATGTATCATTTATATGCATCGAGTTCTACAATGTATCTTCAATCCTATTCAAGTTTAAAAGGTTGTATAGACAGTACCAAATCAGTTGTGTTATGTATCTATAATCTTTCATGTTTATTCAGTCTTGTCTAACTTAGAAGGCCATGTATATGTGTACATTATCTAAATAATCTTGATACATAAATCATAATGTTCTATAATTAGAGCACTATGTATCAGTTCCAATAATAGGTATATGATACAAAATAGTGACAATGTTGACTACTTTATTATGTATCAAATTATGATTTAACTCTTATATTTCAATTTTTATGATTTATTGTACAACACATTTATATAATTTTCTACTACCTCTGGAAGAAGTAAAAACTTCAGATTGACAACCAATACAGATACATATTAATGGTTAATATGTATCACATGTATTTGATATACATTAATGACCATAACACATTTGTTGACACCAAATTTTGGTATGATATTTCTAAAGTTAATACTTTTTAACTATTTTATTTTTTAAATAGTTCAAAGTACATGTTTTGCCATTTTAATGCAATTTGTTGATAATTATCTTTATTCTCAAATTATTAGAATTTTTATCTGTTAATTCTCTTTATATTATTTTGTCACAACCGGTTGAATACGTTCAAATATTTGTTCATTTTAATAAAATCAATATTTCTGTTAAATTGTATTTTTACATATCATTGGTTACGTTCGTTACATTTGTTAATATTCATTTTATCTATTACATTTGTTAATATTCATTTTGATATTTTGCACAATCCAGAAATTCATTATGATATAGATAATATTTCATACACAGATATTTTTTTGACCGGTGATTTTGACCTACGATTTTAAAATAGTGGTATTGTAGTTTTCAACTCCCTATATAAAGAATAGTTTGCCTATTAGGTTAAGGGGGTGATGAATATTTTTAAGGATAAGAATTTTTATATTGTTTATTCACAAGAAGAGGTTTATAATTATTTATTATTTTTTCGATGAGCTCCACCAGTCCACCACCAACAAAGATCCCTTGATCTTCCCTCACTTCCATTTCCCAACAACCATTAGACCCATTTAAACAGCCACCAGTACTCCTTTCTTCCGGCCAGAACATCGCCTGAAACAAACACTAAATCACTGCCAAAACACCACCAAACCAGACCCCAAACACAACAGCTCAAACAACCCCAGAAATCCATTACCACCGAACAACTAGTGTCCACATTTTCAACATCTACATTTGCCACAGTATCTACATTTTTAGCACGTGTGTTGGGAACTGATCTGTTCCAACGAAAACTTGGTTTGGCTTTGAATGTGCTGTAATGACTTTAGCAACTAAGGCTAAAAAAATTCAAAAATCTTGTTGAAGACTCTGAGTATCAACTACAAATTCAATGTATAAATAAAATAATTATTAAAAACAAAAATTATTCAAAATAAAACAGTAAATTCCCAATCATGATTCTTCAATCTCAATTTAGTTTCAAAACACATCTAGGTAAACTAAAAGGTTACTTAATAGCATATTTCCGTCGGCTGACATGAAAACTCCACTGCTCAGATTACCACGGCGATACTATTTGTGAATGACCTGAAGTTTAAAAATTATCTGCCTAATTTATTAAAAAAATAAATCAATAATCAAATATTTTCAAAAAGTAAAATCAACAAAAATAAACATTACTTACTGAATTTTTTGTTGAAAAGAATGTCCAAGTCTGAGACAAGTTTGGTTGTTTCCGAAATTTTCTCACATGCCTATTTTGTTGGTGTTATTCAACCAATGGTCGAAAGGAACTATTTTTTCGACGATAATTATTCCTGGCTCTCTGTATTTCCTAAGGGCAAGGGCTTTGTCACGTATTGAGATTTGATTTTACACAATTTTCTAAATAAATTTTCAGCATCTACAAACTCCGAATATAGCAGTGCACTAGCATCGATGATAAAATTAGAATCACTAAAAGGTAATTCGCACTTCCGTAGATTTTCGCAACCTTCGATTTCATCTCCAAGGAAAAAATGATTGTATATTGTTTAAAATAGGCTTCATCTTTGGTTTAGTGAGTGAGAGGACTAAGTAGCAGCGTAAGACGATTGAGAGATGAAAGATGAGATATAACGAGTTACTGTGTTAGGGTTTAGGGATTTAGGATTGTGAAAATATCATATATGACATTTATTAGACTAATATTTTCAAGTTATAGTAGTAGAATAAAACTTTCAAATTGTAACAATAAAAAAATTCAGGTTATAACATTTTATTTTTAAAAAAAATATTTAAATTAATTGTAAAAATCTGTTTTGAAAAAAGAAGAAGATAAAAAAGGAAAATAAATCGATTTTGAAGAAAAAAAACAAAAAAAAAACAAAAATAGGTGTATTAATTAAATTTCAATTGATTGATGATAATTATTAATTAGCATAAATTTAGGAGATTCAAATTAATTAGGAATATTTGTTTTCTTAATTCACTCTAATTTGTTAAAAATAATTAAAAAGTCTTATTTTATCCATTTTCTTCAACGTTTCTCTCTCGGCAATTTTTTTTTAGAATTGTTGTCACTGATGAGTAGATCAAGTTTTTTTTTGTTTGAAAAATCTTGATTTTGTTGTGATGGACGACTTCTTATCTATATTAATTAAACATTGTAGTAGATGAGATCCTTCAGGTTAGTATTTTATATGATTTATTGTTTGTATTTGTATATTATTGAAATAAAAATAAAAATAAAAATGGTAAATCACATTTTTGTGAAACTTCTTCTAGTGAAACTTTTTCTCTCTCTTTCTTTACGATTATTTTATCTGCCTATTTCGGTTTGAAATTAATTTTAGATGTTTGTCATTCGTGATTGTCCTCTTTGTTAAGATTGAAATACGTTTATATTTTAGTTGATTCTTGTGTTTATATCTTTTGCTTTAAATACTCTGTTTTAATGTTATATTACTGTGCCTTTTGATATTTATTTACTTATCTTTTTTTTTTCATGATTCCTAGTCACCTATGTTAATGCCCTTTTTTTTCTTTTTTTTCTTTTTTTTTTAATTATTATTATTATTATTATTATTGTTATGTCAGCACTTTCTTTGTTTTTATTATTATCTTATTGTTATTATTTATTGGTACAAATTATTGCTTTGTTTTGTTTTCATTATTATTATTATTATTATTATTATTATTATTATATTCATATTTTCCCATGCTTGATTTACTATAATTGTTTGCATACACTTTCTAAAGATTCCCAGCAAGTTGAGTTGCTAAGATTGTTAACATTCGATTATTTTATTATAGATCATTTTATTTTGTTGTTATCTTTTGTTATGTTGCATGTTCTTTTGTTAGTTTTATATGATATCGTGTTTTGAAAGTAAATGTTAAATTGGCCAGTGATAAAATCTTTTCGTCGGTTTTGGAGGTCTCCTCAATGTTAAAAGACGGAAATTTAGTTTAAGTTCTTATATTTTGTTTGTTAAAATTAACCGATGAAAAAATTATCGTCGATTTCCAAGGCCTCCTATGTTAAAAAGATGAGTTTTTATTTTTAAGTTATTATTTGATTTATTCATATTTATTTATTACTAACACTTTTACTTTACAGGTACACAGATTTGTTTCTCATTAAAGTTATTCAAATGAAGTTCAAATTATACTTTTTATTCATTATTTTGTATATATATCGACGTTAGGCAAACTTTAGGTCTTATCTTATTTTATTATTTCATTTTATTACTTGTGTATATCGCATGCTTGTTATACTTGTATATTTGTTTTTGACTACTTCTAAATTTGAAAAAATAAATTCAGTCGGGACCACAATTGTGAATTTTGAAGAATACCTAACACTTTTCCTTCGAAATAACTTTAACCCTTACCTAGAATCTATTGGTTTGGTAGACATTGTTTTTAAGCTAATCAATTAATCGCTTTCCTAGTTTTTCTAAAATTAGGTGGTGATTCTCTTTTACCTCTTTAAACCATTTTTAGTTTTTTTTAAAAAAAATTCTTTTAACTCTTTTTAAAATTTAATTATTATTTTTTGGCGAGTCACCGCGTTGCGCACTCTCAAAGGGATGTCAATAAAATGGCGACTCTGCTGGGGATATAGATTAACAACTATATTATAGATCAAATTACGATAATTTTCTTTTGAGAAAAGACATAAAATCACTATTGAAGTTTTTCCAAATTTTCAAAAAGACACCTTAACTTTGCAACTGTTTTATTACCCATTAAAGTTTTTAATATCTTTGTAAAGGGGTCAAAATGACCCCATTTCCTCACTAGGAACAACGCGCATGATGCCCACGCTACGACCCGATTCATTTCAAAAATAAAAATATTCATTTTTTTGTTATTTCTCAACTTTCCAGAGTCTCTTTGTCTCCCAATCCAAACGATTGTGGTGATTTCAAATATTGTGTTGATTTCTTAGTTTTCTTAATTTCAACACTGCATTTGTCATTTTCCTTCAAAACCTAATCACAAAAATATCTTCATTACTCAAAACTAAATGAAACTAAAAAGATATTAAACCTTGAAAAAACTTTAAATTAACATTTTCTACCGAAAATTAAAAGAGAAATCAAACTCTTACCTTATTGCGCTTGGGAAAGATGATGAATTCTTAAAAGAGAGTATCAAAGTTGATAATGGAATCATCCGTCAAGAGAAGCACCAATGAATCTTTTTATAGCTTTCTTTGGGGGAAAATGATGAAATGAAAGAAAATATTTAATTAATAAAAAAATAGGTGACACGTGTAAATTGGTTATTTGCAGTGAATACACAGCTTCACGCGCCTGTTGTGCGTGTTTACAACCCAGGTGAGGAAATGACTCAAAATGACCCTTTTACAAAGAAATTAAAAACTTTAGTGGGATAATAGAACAGTTACTAAGTTAAGATGTCTTTTGGAAAATTCGAGACAACTTCAATGGTGACTTTATATGTTTTTCCTTATCTTTTTAACTCTTGTATTTCATTTTTTATGATTTATTGTACAACTCATTGATGTAATTTTCTACTATCTCTGAAAGAAGTAAAAGCTTTAGATTGACAACCAATATAGAAACATACTTCTAAAATGATCTCAGGATCAATTCATTGTAAATAATTTCCGTGATTCTAGGAAATATAAGTTCAATTTCGTTGATAGCATGGACTGAAAAATAACGGTGTGCACAATTATTTCGAATGAACATAACTATTCCAGTGTTAGACAAATACAAATGATTTGGCGGCAATAACTTTCCATGAGATTTAAATTTGAGCACTTCATACAAGGAATATGTTGGTAAAATCAGATAGGACCACTTATTAGTACCGTTTGAAATTTGTTGTGTATCAAAATAATTATTAAGTGGAGGTTTGAAATGAAATATAACATTAAAAATATCTGATTGAATAATCATGTTCAATCTACTAAAGAAACTCATCTTTTGTGGAGCCCTCCAAAATAACGGTGCTCCGTACAAAAGTGTTGTAGTTTAACGCCTAAATATAATTAATTAAATAAAGTAAATAAAATGATTTAAAGAAACAAAAATAAAATGAAATTGTAACCTGATTTGTCACTTACATGATTGGTCGATCAAGGATCATTCTGAACAAATTATCTAATACTCCTTCTGTCCCATTTTATGTGACTTATTTTTTTTTTAGTCCGTCCAAAAAAAATGATACATTTCTATATTATATAACAATTTAACTATAAAATATTTATTTTACAATGAAATAATTTACAGTCATACAAATTTCTTTCATTCATTTAAGACCAAAAGTTTTAAAAGTATTCAAATTTTTTTAAACACTGTATCGAGTCAAAATACTTTATATAAAATGGGATAGGGGGAGTAGTTGAAATTCAAACTTTTCAACGTCTACATTTGCCACAATAGCTACATTTTTTAGCACGTGTGTTGGAAAATTATTTGCTCCAACGAGTACTTGATTTGGCTTTGGATGTGCTATAATGGCTTTAGCAACTAAGGCTAAAAAATCTCAAAAATCTTGTTGAAGACTCTGAGTATCAACTACAAATTCAATGTATAAATAAAATAATTATTAAAAAACAAAAATTATTCAAAATAAAACAGTAAATTCCCAATCATGATTCTTCAATCTCCAATTTAGTTTCAAAACATATCAGAGAAAACTAAAAGGTTACTTAATAGGATATTCCCGTCGGCTGACATGAAAACTACACTGCTCAGATTACTATGGCGATACTATTTGTGAATGGCCTGAAGTCCGAAAATTATCTGTCTAATTTCTTTTAAAATAAACCAATAATCAATTATTTTCAAAAAGTAAAATCACCAAAAATAAACATTACTTACTGAATTTTTTGTTGCAAAGAATGTCCAAGTCTGAGACAAGTTTGGTTATTTTCGAAATTTTTGCATATGCCTACTTTGTTGGTGTCATTCAACCAACGGTCGAAATGAACTATTTTTTCGGCGATAACTATTCCTTGCTCTCTGTATATCCAAAGGGCAATGGGCTTTGTCACGTATTGGGATTTGATCTTACACAGTTCTCTAAATAAATATTCAATATCTACAAACTCCGAATATAGCAGTGCACTAGCTTCAATGATTAAATTAGAATCACTAAAACGTAATTCGCACTTCCGTAGATTTTCGCAACCTTTGACTTCATCTCCAAGGAAAAATGATTGTATATTGTTTAAAATAGGCTCCATTTTCGATTCAGTAAGTGAAAGAACTGAGCAGCGGCGTAAGACGATTGAGAGATGAGAGATGAGGCGTAAAGAGTTACTGTGTTAGGGTTTAGAGATTTAGGATTGTGAAAATATCATATATGACATTTATTAAACTAAAATTTTCAAGTTATAGTAGTAGAATAAAACTTTCAAATTGTAACAATAAAAAAAAATTCAGGTTATAACATTTTATTAAATTGTAAAAATCTGTTTTGAAAAAAAAAAAAGATAAAAAAGGAAAATAAATTGATTTCGAAGAAAAAAATAAAAAAAAACGGAAATAAGTGTACTAATTAGATTTCAATTGATTGATGATAATTATTAATTAGCATTACTTTAGTAGATTCAAACTAATTAGCAATATTTGTTTTCCTTAATTCTACCTAATCTGTTAAAAATAATTAAAAAATCTTATTTTATCCATTTTCTTCAACGTTTCTCTCTCGGCTTTTTTTTCCAGAATTGTTGTCATTGACGAGTAAATTGAGTTTTATTTTGTTTGAAAAATCTTGATTTTGTTGTGATGAACGACTTCTTATGTATATTAATTAAACATGGTGGTAGATGAGATCCTTCAGGTTAGTAATTTTTATGATTTATTGTTTGTATTTGTATATTACTGAAATAAAAAAAAACAATGAAACGGTAAATCATATTTTTGTGAAACTTTTTCTCTCTCTTTCTTTACGGTTATTTTATCTGCCTATTTCGATTTGAAATTAATTTTAGATGTTAGTCATTTGTGATTGTCCTCTTTGTTATGATTGAAATACGTTTATATTTTAGTTGATTCTTGTGTTTATATCTTTTGTTTTGAATGTTTTGTTTTAATGTTATGTTACTGTGTCTTTTGATATATATATATATTTTTTCATGATTCCTAGTCAACTATTTTAATGTGTTTTTTTTTTTTATTATTATTATTGTTATGTGAACACTTTCTTCGTGTGTAGATCTCATCCCACCATTAAATCATATAAATGTGAAAGAGTTTTACTGATTTTCTTTTTCAATGAAGAAGACGAACGTTGAAGATGGTGAAAGAGAAAAAATTTGTTCTCTATAAAAGAGAAACATGGGGGTGGGGGTAGAGCTGTCAATATGGGTTAGCCCACCCCATCCGGGCTAATCCATACAAGCTTTGACATTTTACGGGTCAGGCCAAGCTAGCCCTTTTTTTGTGTGGACCAAAAAATGGTCGGCCCAATTCACAAGTACCTGAGATACAGGCTTGCCGGGCCAGCCCACTTTTTTAAAAGTTATATATTTTTTTATAATTATTAAATTAAATTATAAAATAATTTAAAAATATTATCATAAATATCGACAAAACAATATTTCATGGTGTTAATGTTACTATTTGTTAATCAAATCCACAAATAAAATTATCTTTACAATATTTATTAAGATTTTTTTCAAGTAATCTAACCATAAAAAAGTAAAAAATAAACTCCTTAAAAATTCATGAAACTTATGGCGTATCTAACACTTCATGAAACCTATGGCGTATCATCTTCATTAAGCATATCTGAAGCCCTACCTATATTTCTCAAGCCCCACAAATCAGCAGGTTTATTCAGGCCGGGCTAAAAAGCCCTTTTTTTAAAATGGACTCCAAAAATTTTAGCCCAGCCTTATTAAATCCTGGGTTAGGCCAGACCTAGCTCATATTGACGGCTCTAGGTGTGGGTTTTACGTGTGGGTAAAAGAGGAAGGTGGGGGTTGCTGTGTGAAATCTGGAAAAAAAAATCCTAAAATGGTGGAAGAGATAATGACAATTGATTCTCTAATATTAATGTTATTTCTCTTACTTATTACTTATAATGTAATTATAAAAATAATAACTAATTAATTGAATAAAATAAATTAAATTATAAATTACAACTAATTTGTTAATACTTGTAATTAAACTGTTATAAGTAGTAATATAAAAAAGTACATCTAAATGCAATAACATTAAGCCTTCAATAGATATATGTAGTGATTTTTCTTTTAGGGTTCTGATTGGTTGGGCCTAATTTGAATATGTATTGTGGGCTGTGGGCCGGCTGGGGCGTGGAGTTTAGGGCTTCAAATTTAAAAATTAAAATGGGTCGGGTAAAATTTAAAATATTTTGACCCCTAAAATAAGTTCGGTAGAACCCGACCCGTTATATTACTCTTTGGCCTTCGCTGGCACTAAATTCTTTCCCTCTCCCCTATATCTCTCAGGCAAAAAGGGAGTACATTTCACATTTTTCTTTATTTACACAATGGCCACTCTTGTCCCTTCGTCAGCTACAACTTCTCCGGCAGGCTCAAAGCCTACGGTGACTGAACCGGAGAAAGTCGATTACTTCAACTTGCCTTATCCTATTTCTTATGAAGAAATCCACCGTGAAGCTTTAAGTTAGTATTGTACTTCATCTCTTGTTTGATTGTTGTGTTTGATTTTCATTCCATTATTTTTATCTGACTTGATATGTATTGGAATCATATTGAGGTGAATAGAGTGAAATGGATTTAAAGGATTAATATTAGCAACCCTAACTAGTTTTGGGTTGAGATGAAGTAGTTGTAATCTTTTGTCCCAATTTGCTTTAGATTGTTTTTACTGTATAGTTAGGCTAAAATGTAATTGAAGCTTTTAGTTTTAGCTACATTATTTTGTTAATTCAATTGATAATATCAGACATGTTAAAAATTAGTGCATTTTAACGGTTTTTTTTAAATGTTTACTTCTGCCCTGTTTAGTTTACTGAGTCAAATAAATCAGTTCCTATTTCCTAGGAAGTCTACCTTGATAGGTGTCTTAGTAAGTTACTAGAGTATTTTTAGGAGTTCAAGTTAGTGGCACAGTTTATATAGTTGTTGCATAATTGCTGTAAACCAGAGCTTCAGGAATAACATTATCTCTGTTCTATTTTCGTTATACTGCAAACTTCTTCTTTATCTGCTTATTTTTTGTTTTATGGTATCAGAGCAAGGTCATTGATCTGATTATTATTTCCATCTTCTTGTCTATCAGGTTTTATTAGTCTTGTTGGAGGAGATTGAAAGTTGCAGAGAAAAAAAAAACTTGTGCAGTATGGAGTCGGTAAATGGAGGAAACAGTTCAAATGCCCAATTTGGTGTCGAGAAGCTTGTAGGGACAAACTACAAGTACTGAAGAATGTGTATGGAAGCTTATCTTCAAGGTCAAGACTTGTGGGATCTTATTGTTTGTGCTGAAGCAGAAATTCCAGCAAATACTGTAGAAAATGCAGAACCACGGAGAAAATGGAAGATTAAATGTGGTAAATCACTCTTTGCTTTGAGGACTTCAATTGGCAGAGAGCTCATCGACCATGTACGTGATGTTAACCCACCAAAAGAAGTTTGGGAGATACTTGAGAGATTATTTACGAAAAAGAATACTGCTAGGCTACAATTGCTAGAAAACAAATTGGCAATGCTAACACAGGGGGGCATGTCTATTTTTGAATATTTCTTACGAGTTAAAAGAATTTGTGCTGAAATTTTAGAATTATATCCTGATGAAAAGATCGGTGAAGCAAGATTGCGGCAATTTCTTATTCGACAATAAAAGAAGGAGTACAGTCCGTTCGTCACCTCCATTCAGGGTTGGACAAAGCAACCTTCAGTTGAAGAATTTGAAATTTTGCTTTCCAATCAGGAGGCATTGGCAAAATAAATGACAAAAAGTTTTGAACCAGATACAACTCTCATTTCAAAGGATAAAAATAAAAATAAAATCGTATCCTCGAAAAGTAGGAACAATGAAAAAGGATCCAATGGTGAAAAAACTACTGGTGGCAACTTTGAGATTAAAAAGTGCTATAGATGTGGTAAAATTGGACACATCAAGAAAGATTGTAGAGTGAGGATCTCAAATGCAAATGTTACAAGTGAAAATGATGGAAACGAGCAACTCAAATGGGAGCAGTGCTTCACTGTAGAAGTAGATGAGCAAAGGAATGATGATGTAGTTCAAGCTCTCTACAACAATGATAATTGCACATAAGAATGGATCATTGATTCTGGTTGCTCTCATCGTGTAATTGGAAATGATTCTCTTCTTTCAGAGTTGCGCCAACATAACAGAGAACGAGTTGTTGTTACAACAAATAACTCGACATATCCAGTAGCAAATGAAGGAGTCCTGAAGATTGACGTTGGAGCTACAGGGGCTGTCAAGTTGAATTATGTATTTTACGCTCCAGGTTTGAAGAGAAACTTAGTTTCAGTTTCTCAAATCACTGATTCTGGAAAATATATTCTATTTGGTCTAAATGATGTGAAGATACTAGACAACGTGAAGAACATATTTGTTGATGTTGTTTTTACGGGTGAAAAGAAAGGTTTGTTGTTTGTCATGGCAGTAGGAGAAGCCTATGTGAAGAAGACAAGTCAAACAGATAGCGCAACAATTTGGCATGCTCGGCTGGGGCACTTGGGATACCAATTGTTGAGGTAAATCTGTTCAAAGAAACTGGTGAATGGTCTACCAGCTCTGCAAAATATTCATGAAGATGTAGTTTGTCAAGGTTGTCAATTTGGGAAATCACACCGTCTTCCATATCAAAGATCAGGATATTGAAGATCCACTATGTTTGAACTGGTTCATACAGACTTGATGGGACCAACAAAAACAACAAGTTATAGTGGTTTTGGGTATGTCATGATACTTGTAGATGACTTCTCAAGATATACATGGGTGAAGTTCTTGAAAGAGAAGAGTGAAACCTTGTCAAAATTTGTTGAATTTAAAACTACAGTGGAGAAGGATTTTGGGGTAAAAGTTAAATGCTTGCGTAGTGACAATGGAGGAGAATACATGTCTGACGCATTCTTTAAATATTGCGATGACAATGGTATTTCAAGGCAAATGACATGCCCTAACACCCCCCAACAGAATGGTGTTACTGAAAGGAAAATGGCTCATCTTGCTTCTACAAGCCTTTCCTGGTTGCATGATAAAAATCTCCCTCGAGAGCTCTGGGCTGAAGCTATTCAATGTGCATGTTATGTGATAAATCGTTTGCCTCTATGGCCAGGTAAAGCGAAATCCCCTTTCGAGATTCTATATCATGAAAAACCAAATGTAAATTACTTTCGGGTATTTGGTTCAACTTGTTATGTTCATATTCCAAAATCCTCTCGAACTAAACTTGACCCGAAAGCAAAAAAATGTATATTTGTTGGCTATGATTCTTATAGGAAAGTGTGGAGGTGTATGGACCCTGAAACCAAGAAATTTGTCACTTCCAGAGATATTGTGTTTGATGAAATATCATCCTACCATTCTGCCCAAAAAACTAACAATCAAGAAATGATTCTTGATGTTGATCAAGAACCTTTGGAGCTGATTCCAGAGAGAAATATGCAGGCTTCAAATAATGATGAAAGCTCAAATTCAGATGGTGTTGAACAACAAACCGAAAGGAGGTCAGCAAGAGAGAAAGGACAGCCAAGTTACTTCAAAGATTATGAGGTACACTTGAACAACTGCTCGATTACTTCATGTTTCTTTACAGAAGTATTGGATGAACCTGTAAGCTTTGAAGAAGCCAAAGGTCATCCTGAGTGGGAAACAACTATGCAAGAAGAAATTGATGCTTTGAACAAAAATCAGACGTGGGAGTTGGTGTCGAAGCCAGAAAATTGCAAGCTTATCACTTGCAAATGGATTTTTCGTTTGAAGAAAAATTCAGATGGGGTTGTCGACAAATACAAAGCTTAGCTTGTCGCACGTGGTTTTTCTCAAAGTTATGGGCTGGATTATGAGGAAATATTCAGTCCAGTTGCAAAAATGGTAATTGTAAGAACCATTTTTTCACTTGGAGCATCTATGAACTGAAAGTTGTGGCAGCTTGACGTAAAAAACGTTTTTCTTTATGGAGAATTGGATCGTGAAGTGTTTATGGAGCAGCCAAAAAGATATGTCTCTATGCAATATCCTCATTATGTTTGCTGATTAAAGAAAGCGTTGTATGGCGTTAAACAAGCATCACGTGCTTGGTATGGTAAAGTTGCTCAATACTTTATATTTTGTGGTTTTAAAGTTTCCGATGCTAATTCTAGTCTATTTATTAAATTAGAATCAAATGTGCATCTGATGGTCTTATTATATGCGGATGACATGATCATTACTGGTAATAATAATGCTAAAATCTCAATGTTGAAAAGTGATCTTTCGATTCGATTTGAGATGAAGAACTTGGGGGAAGTGGGCTGTTTTCTTTGTCTGAAAGTTGAAAAAACAGATAAAGGATATTTTATTTCTCAAAAGACATGCAAGGAAATTGTTGCAGCGCTTTGGCATGGGGGAGTTGAAAGAAAAAGCCACTCCAATGGAACCACATCTAAAGTTGATGAAAGCTGAAGGAAAGCCATTAAAAGATGCCAAAAAATTTCAGCAACTTGTTGGTAGTTTAATTTATTTAACTATCACAAGACCAGAGATTGCTTACTCCGTTAGAATCGTTTCTCAGTTCATGCAGTGTCCAAGAAGTTCACACCTTGATGCAGCAAGGAGAATTCTTCGTTATGTGAAAGGCTCACTTGATCATGGTCTTATGTATAGAAGACATGAAACTTTTATACTCAATGGATTTACCGACGCGGATTGGGCTAGAGATGTGAATGATAGACATTCAACTTCAGGGTATTGTTTCAATACTGGTTCAGCAATGGTATCTTGGTGCAACAAGAAGCAACCCATGGTAGCATTATCTAGCACTGAAGCTGAGTATGTAGCCGCAACTATGGCTGCATAAGAATGTATGTGGTTGAAGAGACTAATAGGAGAGATGTTGTGCAAAGTTAATTACGCCATTCAAATTAGATGTGATAATGAAAATGCTGTCAAGCTTGCATTAAATCCAATTTTTCATGGTCGAACGAAGCACATAGAGGTTCGTCATCACTTCATTCGAGAGAAAGTGTTAGATCAAGAAGTTATTTTGAAAGGAATTTCTACAAATGAGCAAGTCGCGGACATATTTACAAAGGCCTTAATAAAACCTAAGTTTGAAAATTTCAGGACTGCTCTTGGAGTTATTGACAGTAAGCATGCACTAAGGGGGAGTGTTAAATATTAGTGCATTTTAACGGTCTTTTTTTAAATGTTTACTTCTCCCCTATTTAGTTTACTGAGTCAAATAAATCAAATCCTATTTCGTAGGAAGTCTACCTAGATAGGAGTCTTAGTAAGTTACTAGAGTATTTTTAGGAGTTCAAGTTAGTGACACAGTTTATATAGCTACTGCATAATTGTTGTAAACCAGAGCTTCGGGAATAACATTATCTCTGTTCTATTTCCGTTATACTGCAAACTTCTTCTTTATCTGCTTATTTTTTGTTTTAACTCCAGACAATATATATACTCTTGATTTGAAGTTCGGGTGCAGGGGTTTTGGACGGCGAAAGGCGAAAAAGGGTCTGCCTCGTTAGAAGGTGAGGTGCGCGGCTAGGAGCTCGCCTTTTTGAAGTGCGGTGCCAATTAATATAAAAAAACGTAAAAATAATTAATTCCATATATAAATAATCAAAATCTCAATCAATTGCAATAACATATTAGCAAATATTTCAATTATAAAACTGAGAATAGATAGTAGATACTAAAAGTCTAGAACTTGAATGAGAATAATATAGAACAAAAGTCAAAACAATAAGAAAAAAAATAGAGGTAGAAGTAACTCTGAAGTCGGAAGAAGAAGAAGCAAAAAGAAATAAAGGAAGAAGATTTTTGAAGAAGAAACACGTATTGATTGGACTTTGGAGTCGCCAGAAAAATTTGGTTGGTCGCCAGAGCAGTCTAGTTGAGTCGACCAGTTGGAATCGCAGTCACAGTCTAAGAGTGCAACTATACAAATTTGAAAAAAAAAACCCTGAAATTACCTTTTAACTTTTAAAATCCTAAATTAGTTGCCTTTTTTTTTTTTTTAAAGATCATATGAAAGCAACACCTTTCTCGCCATTGTCGCCATGGCGTCGCCTTGCCACAAAGCTAATAAACGATGAAGGGTTGCCTCGCCTTTCACAACACTTGTGCAGGGGGTGCTAAATTGCTAACATAAAGAAGGGTTAAATGAGTGTGCATACCAGTATAGGATTTGACGCAAAATTTGTAGCTTCTATTATTTTATTTTTTGAAACTGTAGCTTCTATTATTTTAAAGTGTCTAGATTCTGTATCAGCTAACGTTTGGAAAAAACAGAAGTGGGATCGAACTTGTCGGATTCATAATCCACTGCAAGCTAGATTAGTATTGAACTGTTAGCAGAAGTTTTAGTGCATGTGAACACTGTTAATGGTTGGTTATTATTTTTGTTCATGTTAGTGTTGTTGCTGTCATCAATACTATGTCTCTTAAGTCATGATCTAGTTATCCAGTGTCTCGTCTGCCTAGGAGCTCCCACCCTTTTTGCTCCCTTAATGACTCAAATTCACAACCTTCGGGTTGGAAATGAGGGCTGCTTAGCATCTGAGCAACTCCCTCTTGGATGTATCAATTAATGCATGTCTTATCTTGGCACAGTGTCCTTAAAGCCTGAACTTTTTGAAGGGATGCGCTTTGACTTTACCAGAGGACTTAATCAGAGATTTTCACTCAGTCACAGGTAGATTTGGCATTTCTAAAGACACATATCAGATATATTACTATGCTATTCCCATTCTTGGAGGGAGAGAGATATTTTCTCAATTATGAAAGAAATCTGCTTCTACTTCTGTTAGTGTTTTCATGGGGCCCACGGAACTTCCTACTCAGTCTACAGATATAGTCAAAATTCCAACTGCTCACTATGAGTTTGGTGCCAACTTTATAGATCCAAAGGTGTGTAGTTGATACTATCCCTATCTAGTGTCTGAAACCCACATGATTATCTAAGTGTCGGAGCAATGAATGTTTCCCGTAGATGATGCTTTTTGGGAGAGTAATGACAGAAGGTAGCTGGTGAATGCAAGAGTGAGGTGTGAGTTGTCTGAGAATCTTGCAATGAAGGTTAATGGCCAGGTGTGTGTATTTGATTGCTTACCTTTGATAGTGTCAGTAAGCAATTAAGATATATCAAGAATAAGCCATGTAACTCATATTTTTCTACTTATCAGCTGACGGGTGAGCCACACATGTCGCATGGCATGGTTAATTTTGATTACAAGGTACCTTTCTTTACTCTTAGTCATTGGATTTAATTCATGCTTTCGGTTGGAATGTCATGTGGCATTCTATTTCTGATTAAGTCAACCCATACTATGCACAAACAACGGTATAGCCTAGATGACTTAGGAAGACTAACATTGCGTATTCTTGTCTTTTATTGTTTGTTAAGGGTAAAGACTACAGAACACAGTTTCAATTGGGGAATGGTGCATTATTTGGAGCCAGCTATATCCAGGTAAACAATCAAGACTTGCAACTCTGCAAATTAGCCAATAAAAGACATCATTAATAGCACTAATATTTTTCAAAAGTAAATGGCCTTGTCTCTGGTCATTTTCAGGAAAAACCAATTTAAAGGTTTCACACATTTATGTCCACAAGTTACATGAAATATCTTGAAGTTTCATACAGAGTCAATTTTGATTCAAGCAGGGAACACCACAATATTACAGCGTTAGAGGGTTCGTGTATCAGGGCTAGAGTAACGGTATGAATAAATATCACGATGGAAAATGGGAGTGAGACTTAGCAAGATTGGGAGATTGAGAAAGAGTAAACAGCAGGGTAGTTTCTTCTAGTGTCAGCGAGAGATAAATATCCTGTAGTGTCTAATTACAGGTTGTGTGTCAAAAAATAGATCATCTGGGAAAAAGCAAAGAAGAGAAAAAACTAGTGACTAATGTCAGTTCAAACATTTCCTTCGACGCCCAACTTGAAAATAACCGAGATATCTTAGTTTAGATTTGGAATCTTAAAGATGTTCCTCACCATCCTTATGATCCTAAAAACTAAAGTGGTAAGAAAAATATAAACAGATCGTGCCGCTCTTTACTCCATATGATGCACCACTTATGCATAAATCTTAGGTTTTTTGTAAAGACAGTTTCTAGATTGAGTGATGTTCATCATATGTGAATAATACTGCATAATTTTGATATTTTTAGCATTGAATTAAATACTCAATGGCCTGGAGCTCTTGAATCAAACATAAAATAACAATAATTTTGATAACTTTCACGGGACTTGTTACACACCAACAACTGAAAGCAATTTGATATTGCAGTTTTCATCACTAATATATAAGCAGGATGATTTTTATCTTGTGCTTCCTTCGATTGTGGTTGTAGTTCATTTTACTTATTTTTTGGGTGTATGTCACATTATATTTATTTCAACCTCTTGATCAATCAATATATACCTTTATATCTTTTGCAGAGTGTCACTCCACATTTCGTCTCTAGGTGGTGAAGTATTCTGGGCTGGTCAGCATCGTTTTGTAGTTCAATTTTTATTTGTATTAGACAGATTTTGGGGATATTATAGTAGCGTTTTCTTCTCTTTTAGAGGCATTTGCCAGCAACTTAAATCGACCTGGCCTATTTTATTTCCTTGTGATTTGTTCCCGTAAATAATTGTGTTTTAATCGTGCCAATCAGGTGTTCTGGATTATAATGGTCTAATGATTGACACATGCTTGTTAGGAAAATATTTGATCCATTCTTTAAAAAGTAAACTACTTGTTGTATTTCCTTTTCTAACCCTGCTGTCTCTTTTACTCCTATTAGTTAATTTCCTGTGTTTGTTTACATAGTCGTCATGCTTAAAAGTTGATGGACTTCAATTTTTACCATTAGGCATTTTGTTCTCTTTTTAAAGGGTTCAACTAGTAAGCTCCTTTGAAAGAAATCTCTGGAAATGTTGAGGCCATTGTTGGGATCTCCCTGTTCTCTGTATTATAAACTCCTTTAGATTAAATTGGAAAGGTTTTCTGGAAAGCAAATTGCTTTATATTTGTAGCTTGTCTTAGTTTTTTTCGTGATACAGAATTTCATGGAATCGACGCTGTTTCTTTTCTTCCTTTATAAAACATATTTAAGCAGTTTACAGTAGCACCTTTATTCATTGTGTTGTTATTTGCTGATTTCACTAGAATTTAATATTTATGGTTTTTGCTTAATGAGTGTGTTACAACTTGCTTGGTTGCTTCAAATTTTCTGTTAAGTAGTGCATGTTTCATTCTGCCTGCAGGTTGCTACAGGGCAAGTTGCTAGCACTGGAATGGTTGCACTGGGCTATGTTTAGATAGTTTCTGACAAGGTTTTACAAAGGCATTCTCTATTCTAGAGATAGAGTTAATGATGAGTTGGCTTGGTAATTGCTTAAAGACTTTCTTCCATGCAGGTGTCTCTAGCATCAGACTTTATGTACAACTATATGTCTAGGGATGTAACAACAAGCGTTGGTTATGATTACATCCCTCGGCAGGTAATTTATGTGGTAAACAAACTATTAGAAATGTTTACTGGAAAGCTTTGCACTTGCGAGTTGTAGTTTACTCAGTATCTATCTGTCATCTGGTTTTGATGAGTGTATTGCACTGCTGGTCAGGTCAGCTGCAATCATGTGCGCTAGTTCAAATGGTGTTCATGTTTGATTCTGGCAAAATTATCTTTTAAATTTAAACTGATTAAATGCAGACTCCAAGAGATCATTTTTGCTGATTTTTTGACACCTTGATGCCAGAACGACGTCAATATTCTCATTCCCTTCTGTAAAGACTCTTTGACTACCACCTCTTCCGTGTGCATATTGTGTATGCAGCATCCTTTCATGCTTGCTTTCTCATTTGCATCTCCTCTCATTCATCAGTTGAAATACGTGTAAGGTGGTTTCTTCTTCTTTTGGCAGAAGAAGAAACTGAGTGGGGAGGGTTCTATTGCCTCATTCCCGCACATAACCTGAAATCATCCCTTTTATAAAATGTAACATATGCTATTAAGCACTTCCTTATTGACATTTCATGCAAGATTAGGTAAAGAAATACTTTCAGCAAGTGTTAACTGCTATATACATTTCAATTTGTCTTTTGTCACTACAGCACAATTAGAGGTTGCTGCAAACTACAAAGGAATACAAGTTTCCTGGATTTCAGTTGTTGTATTTCCAATTGGCTCGGACCCACATCTTTTGGGGTTTTGCGATTGAACTACTTCTTTGGTTATTGGGGTGTATTATGCTGCTTTAATTGCAACTGAGGACAGGCATTATTCTAGTTGCTACACATATTATGATGATCACAAGATAGTTAATCTATAAGTCTAAGTTTGGACTTTCTCATGTTGTTTTGGGTGCATAGCTATAGTTGGCTCATTTATATTAAAGGTGGTCAAGATCAGTAATATTGTGTGCATTGCAGTGTCGTCTTAGAGGAAAGATTGATTCCAACGACTGTGTTGCTGCTTTCCTGGAAGAACGCCTGAACATGGGTCTTAATTTCATTCTTTCTGCAGAGGTAGGTGTCATATGTGCTGCAGGTCTAATCCTTTTTCTTTATATAATTTTTCTTCCCCATCCACCTCTCTTTTCTCGGGTGCAGTTTTTTCCTTCTTAAGGGGATGGCATACAAATTTCAATTATGCTTTACTCTTTGAACTTTTACTTTCAAAACAAGTTCCGCGCTTTTACAAGTGTCTATCTCATGCACTTTGGCTACTCAACTGTTATAAATCTGCTCCTGACGGTGCCTGCAGATTGATCATAAAAAGAAAGGTTACAAGTTTGGGTTTGGGCTGACAGTGGGAGAATAGAGGAGGCAGTCAGTTTAAGCAAGGATAAACTTTTAATCGATCATATCCGTGGAGCTAAAAGCATCGTAGGTGATTCTTTACCTCAATAAGAATCAACACATCAGTTTTGTATTTTTTTTCATTGAGAAACCTGCTATGGAGCATCAGGTGCTGCAACTGGCCATCAGTAGTTGATTTTGCAGTGTGGTAAGGGTGCATTCATGACCAAATTTAAACGGAGGGCAAAAATCGTTTTATTTCCTATAGTCAAAAGGCATTATCCCTTTTTCCTGATAGAGAGAAATATAAATTCTGATTTAGTGTATATGGATAGTGGCATTTGCCCAGGCTTATCCCTATTCCCTACTTGAAAATTGTTGATGTAATTCTTTTACATTCATTTCATGTTATTTGCGAAGTAAAGAGGCGTTAAAGGTGCACCATAAATACTTGGCACATAAACATATAAAGATCTATTATAGGTACGGTGTGGTTTAGCGGTCAATGAAAATGTGAGATTCGCGTGTGAAATGGATTAGACGTCGCAAGGACACTAGGGGTCTCGACTGTGAAATATGTACACTTCCAACTTTTCTCCTCCAATATCTTTATCAGCATCGCTATTCGCTTCAAAGCCAGACTGGAATTAAACATCAGTATTTTCAGCTGTGTAAAATGGTGGCTGATTAGGTGGTATCTTTCTTATAAGGTAGGTTCAGAATCGATTTTTCTTGCCAACGTATTGAGATTAAAAGAAGAAGAAACAAAGGAAGACCTACTTACTGTTAGTTAAATAAATCAGTTGCTTGAGTTACTAGTGGTAGTTAGAAGTTTGTTGTAAAGTTTGTTATGCAATAGCATGTGTTACACATGCGTTAGTTACGAAAGATGAGTCGGTGCACTTCATATAAAAAGAGTGCATTTGTAATGTAGAAGACAACACAAAAACAGATCATTTTGATTCATTCGATCGTGACATGTCGAACTCATATATGGCGATCAAATGAAGGGTGTAAGAAGCTGGTTATTAATTACGTACATTCAAACAACTAAACATGTTCCCAGTACTAATGAATTTGGTTGAGCCTCATTGTCAAGCCCTCTGTAGAAACTCTTCCATCGGATTTTTGGTTGTTCACATGACATCAAACTTGGATGACTTCGTCGTTATGTGCCTCAATCCAAAGAAGTCTCAACAGAATAAAGTATACGCGAACCTTACTCCTATCTCGTGAAGCTCCTGCCCTGTTCATCGTATAATATTGAAGCTCTCCCTAACTTCTTACAATAACATTAACTTATAATAATACGCAACTCTTCATAACAAGTTTGATATATTATATAACTGAAACAAATCGACAACATATATTAAAACAAGTTAAATTAAGCGGTTAATTAATTAGCACAAGGGAAATATTTGCGAACGAAAAAAAGGTAAAGACAAGTAATAAGCCTCTATCGATCCCATCTGAATAACTAATTTCTTCAACATCCGAAAATGACCCGCCATGTACCGCCAGTAAACCACCGCCGGACGACACCCGAGCCCGAATCCCCGTCGTTTGCCTAGTCGTATACTGCTCCCTTTCCGCCTCCTTATGTAACGGCGCCGCCTGCACCACCGCCGTACCACGGCGGTGTTCGACCATAAGGAGATTTCTACACCACCTTTCTTAATAAGCATATTATATGAGTTATAATTTGTAACTATAGAGGATCCTAGTTTTTTTTTGTAGATATATATACACTTAGTGTGGTCCTATATATATATATATATATTCAATAATTAATGGTTAGTATCGAAGTAATAATTACAATCAATAGGTTTATGTACTGTAATGTTGATGTTGATGCATAAATTGAACGAGAAGCGGATTTAGAATTTAAATTTTTTGGGGCTCAATCTTAAGAACTCAGTAATAATAAACTTATCATATAGATTCAAAACTATTATTTATAATTTAGTGACTTTACATATATAAATTTATGTTTTTTGTTAAAAATATTGGGTTCAGATGAATTTGATGTCGCAACATTATATCGGCTGCTATAATTAGAATATTATTGGAAAAAGAAGGAATTTGGTCTTTTGAAAGATGTTTAGAGCCGGAGATATGTACTGTTAAGTGAGTGTCATCATTAGGGGAAGATGGCTTCCTTGATTAAATAAATTAAAGTACTAATGAGATTTCATGGATATATAGAGTTGCGGATTTCAGGGAATATTAATTATATCATTAGTAGTTCTCTTTCTGCTTCATTACTTATTAAGCAAAGTAAATGTAATATTTTTAATTTGGCCGGTGGGGTTACGGGAATATTTGCTTTAAAAAGAAGTATGTAAAACATGCAAAGCAATCAAACTCGAGCCGTGGTAAGATGATTGAAATTGTCTTCATTCTTAATTGAAAGTTTTAAATTCGAGCCATCGGAAATGAAAAAATTCTGATTGGAATTAAGCACTGTCCCAAAAAAAGAAATTTACAATACGTATATGAATATCAAAAATCGAACCAAATACTTAAAAAATAATAATATGCAAAGCAAGTCTAGTACTATTTATTATTAGAAAAAATGAGAGTTTTTTTTATCTCATAAGCTATATGCTATTATTGGACTATATTGATCCCTTTTTATATATATGTTTTCTTGTGTCCATCCTTGAGTGTTACGTCTTTTAGATAATATAAAAAATAAATTGTAGATATATTATCTTATGCAACATTACAATTTACGATCACGTATTTTAATTAATTTTATAGGTACTTATTATCTTCTAAACAATAATAATATTGATAATCCTGTCAATTAAAATTTAGATAAATTTAAAAAAATTACCTAATATTTTATTTTTATTGGGATAGTTAGATTCATAAATATCGGTATGTTTTTGTTAAGCAAAAAACGTGATAGTAACGTTAGAGATGAATACAAGCAATGTAAGACAAATATTTGCCGACCTTGTTGACAATAGTTGACATGATCTTGATATTTTCCTAATTTCTACAAGATTGTTAACTTGTCCTTAAGTTATATAGATAAAGAATTTAAGTTTAATTAAATTATCTTTAAAAATAATTTATCACATTGTCAATGTATATAACTAAAATTCATAATTAATGATATTATAAATAGTTAAGAGAACTTTATCGAACATGTCAGGCTCATGTCTTCAATTGATATAGAGAATACATTAGGGGTGAGCACTATTTGAATTAAATCAAAAAATCAAATCAAATTCTAATTTGAATTGATTTTTTGGTTTGGTTTCGAGTTTAGAAAACTAAAAACCAAAAAAACCAAAATTTTTAATTATATATATTGTTAGTGTGGCATTTTAATAATTTAATAATTCACATTTTTTGCATGGCCACATAGATGTTGGTTTATGGCCGTTGGTGCACTTCTCATATATGTTACATAATGATGGATGAATTGGCAGTTGATTGCTGCCGTTGAAAATAATTATTGCTGCATTACTCCAAATGGAGTTAGTGTATATGTTACAATTTTCTTTGTGCATGTAGCAACTCCCAAGCCGTTGGTGGCTTAAGTGTTCCTTTATTTTCATTCTTTATTCCTCCAATCTATTGTAACATATGTAACTATTATTTTTACTATTTAATACCTCATTATCTTCTTATTTATTCCTAGGAAGACTTCTTCTACTATAAATAGTGATGGTCTTTATTTGTTTTACATATAAGAAAATATAGAGTGCATAAAGTTTGTTAAAAAAAAAGAGTTCTTATTAGTTGAAGAGAGGTGTTCTTTTTGTGGAACTTTGGATTCAACTCTTGTCCAGAGTTGTTGAGTTATCTTTTGTGAATAGGACGTTGTTGTATCCTGGAGGGGACAAGTCAAGAAGGACTACTGCTGGATCAATGAAAAACATTTGTTGTAGTGGGCTTGAATCTCCTTAAAGAGAGAGAGATATCCGCACCTCAGTCTAAAGATATTTATTTCTTCATTTTTATTTTCAATTGTAATCTTGTAATTCTGTTATTTTGTAATTTTTCACTAACATACATATATATATATATATATATATATATATATATATATATATAAATGTTGGGCTACTATGAGGCCTTTTACTCGTTCTTATTAACTTTAGATTCAGTAATTCTTTAATTTGAATTTTAAATTCAATTTTATCGTCTTCGTTGTAAAGCATGGGTTTAACTCTAATAATAATGCTAGGGTCTTTTAGTGTTAAAGTTGCCCTTTCATGATTTTGTTCCCATTTTTCTAATGGATTTTCCCCATACGATTTTTGTAAATTTTCTTTAATTTTTTCAGGATTAAGACATTTACAAGAGATTTTTCTTAGATTTTCTAAGTATCTTCTTTTATAATATGTGTGTGTAATTATTGTCTTTCATTATGATTTAGTTTATATTTTATGTTTGGACGTCTATAATTGATAGACTTTTAAATATTGTGTTTTACGTTTTACTTGTGATTTATATTAGAAAGTATATTTAAGAGATTCAATATTATTACTTCTCCTTTTATATATATCAAACTGCAAATATAACTTTGATTATGTTTCTAATTATTAACATAACCGAATAACCAAATCAAAAATAAAAAAAATCAAACCGAACCAATTTTATTTTGGTTTGATTTGAGTTACACTTCTTCAAAATCAAAAACCGAAAAATCCAAATCGAATATTACAACCAAATTAATTTGCCATACATCTTAATCTATTAATTGCAATGATTTTTCAAGTCATTAAAAAAATAGTACTAGTAGGACTCATACATTATTTTATTTATTTGATTTGGTCTTCTTTTCTTTGGCTGGCTTCTTATAGTCGTTCTAAACAGTTTTAATGATGTCGTCTGTGTTGGATTTTTGCTAAATATCCATTTAAGAAAACATCACCAATAAATTAAATAACTAGGTGAGCTTAATTAGTAGGCGTTTGGCCATGCGATATTATATTACGATATGATATCGTGAGATGAAATCAGCGATTAGACATGTGATTTTACGCTGATTCCATCTCATGATTCCATATCATGAGATGTGATTCCATATTCTCAAAAACCATGATATGGAATTATATGGGAATTTCATATCATGATTTGAGATATTTTAATATAAAAATTGATTCAAGAGTTTATATTTTGTTAAAAACAACCCCACATTTATATCTACTAACCATTTATTTCATATGTAAATAAAATTTATAATCACGTCATTACTTTTTAAAATTTATTATTCTCACCGACATAAAATTTATTATTCTCACCAACATATAGTCACTTTAACTCACACCAACCGATTGTTGAGTAATAAATTTGTTATGTTCATTTACTCCAACACTTAATTTATTACTTCTACCGTTTTGTATTTATTACAACTATAGTTATATCTATTTGAACATGGAGTGAAAGGTCTTCTCTTCATTTACGCTAATAAATTGATATGAAAGTTAGATTGGATAGGCTTAAATGCATAATTATTTATACTCAATCATAAGTACACTACAATTTATGTTCAATTTTTTTTTAATTAAATTAAAGTTAGATGAAACAATTACTTAAGTGGAGAACAAATAGCTTTGTAATAATTTATTATTCGATTTTATAATTTTTTGTTTATTTGATAAGATTGAATAAACAATTGGGGCTATTTTAATAGTTTTACAACTTATAAAATTTTTATGTTTATGAGAAAATATACAACACAAAAATTTCATATCGCATGTCCAAACAAAACTTCAATTTCATCTCATGATTTCATATCATGATACCATATCATCATTTCATATCGCATAGCCAAACAGGTCCTTAAGATTGGATTCCACGAATAATAATAATTATATCACCTTAATCAATGTATGGACCTTCCTATTTATTTAGAATGATATCTAGCAAATCCACTTAGTTATTTTCAAAAGATATTTGATCCCAGTATATATTTAAAAAGATTATAATCATTAGAAGAATTTTCTTAATTATTATTTTAATTTAATCTATTGAATTTTTTTTTATTTGATAGTGTCTAGATTGATTTGCGCACCTCAACTAAGTTCTAACAGCAAGACTTGGACAAAAAGAAATTATTAACTACTATGCAACACCCTCAGTTCTATACTAGTTATCTGTTTTTTTTTTTAAAACCAAGATACCATCTATTTCCAATATATATATTTTTTACCAAGATACCATCTAATTTCAACATATATATTTTTTACCAAGATACCATCTAATTCCAATTTTTTTTTTAATTGTAATTACCTTCTATATGGTCTAGTTGTGCAAATGCTGTATATATAAAATTAAAAAAATCAAGTTGTCTGATAGAATATGTTATAATAAACTAATAGAAGAAGAGTTTTTAGAAGTTAAAATTCCAAATTTACCAACAAGAGTAGTGATAAAATAATAAATATTCCTTTATTCTTGGTATGAAGTCGCCGCCTTAGTTAGGAAGCATTTCAACTCAATGCAAAATTTTACAGCATGAATCTGAAATTAGTCGAAGTTCATTACTAAAGTTGTAGGAATTAAAAAATAAAATCGGAAATTGATGGCATGTGAGAGGAAATCCCATGGAATCCGGAGAAGAAATTACTAAAATTCAACTGTAGAAAATTGTGATGTAAAAAGTAGGAAAAACTTTTATGAGAATTGAGAAAGCACATTGAATGGATAGGCAAAAGAAGGATATGAGTTTCAACTGCCAAAACAATCCAAAATAAATGCAAAAGATCTTCAATTGTACAAAATGTCCACTTGCCTTTTTTTTTTATATATATATAGTACAACCACATGTAATTCTAGTAGTTGTTAAAGTCCTCCCCTATATAACATAAAAAGCCCCCTTCCCCTCTACCTTTCACCAAGAGATATCGGATTCGATCCTTGGATTGAAGAAAAACATGGTAGAAAGCTTCATAGCGTTTCACTCTACGAGACTTACATAACATGAATATTACTTTATTTGAAAGTTCCAACTTTCGAATGCCAAATGATTATACCAAAAGAAAAGAAGAATTAATAACAAACTTTGGTCTTTCATTTATAGGTATATTCAGATTTTGGTCCTTGAGATATATGTTACAATAATCTTAAGCCCAAAGCTATCAGAGACATTATTTAACTTTACATGAGATAGGAGCAAAATCTGCATACGTATCCTTCCTCTCTAGATTCAACTTGTGAGATTTGACTAAATATTGATCATGTTATTGTTGATGATGTAATATGAATCAATATTTTAACCTTCAATTAATTAAAAAATGTGTTTTTGATACTTTCACACATTAAAAAAAAAAGACATTATATTTGAACTATTTTTAAGAAATATATTACCTTTAAATATGAAGTAACAATATAAGTTTAACATAACTCACATGTAATTTTAAACAATAAAACGATATCTTAATATTCATAACCAAATATATTAAAAGTGCACATTCCAAATAACTGAAAAGTCAAATGTACTTAACCAAACACCACCATGAACTAAAATTAAAATCTACCAATAACTGCGAGACTATTATCATTCTACTAGAACTCATGTTCTAGTTTGCACGCACCTCGACTATCGACTATTTATTCATCATTGGATTTCTTAACAGGGTACTTGATAGCATTAAGTTGAACTTTACGAAGAGCAGCTTGTCCAAGATCAATGCCACAAATATCAGAAAGCCTAACAAGGTACAACAAAACATCAGAAAGTTCTTCACCAACATGTAATTTCTCATTTTCTTTCCAATCTGGTAAACCCTTTGGCACTTCTCCTTTCCACTGAAATATTTCTGATAATTCTCCAACTTCTCCAACCTGTGCAATAATAATATTTTACTAAATTAGATAAATTTCAATCAATTCGAAAAAATAAAGGGAATAAAATGATGATGAAATTGATTTTTATGGACTACTAGGAAAACCCCTGTTTATCCAAGTAATGACAAGAAAAAATTGTCATTAGAAAAATATTTGACTGTAAAAAACAAAAGTAAAAAGTTAAGTTTTAAATATATATAAAAAAGATGTTTGACTTTTAATGCAATGAGTAAATAAAAGTTGAGTGAAGTACATGATAACATCTTTTTGGATAAAAACTCGTCTTTGGTACATTCAAGTGAAATGTTTTTGGTGTAAATTTAAGATTAGTCCTACCTTAATAAGAATATCAAACATTGAATAAGAAAAAAAGTCAATTATTTTTTGACAAGTTCTCCTCATATTCTGGTTTGGTGAAATTTTTTTCTTGTGTTTTAAGAAACCAAATCAGACATCCACTTGTAACACTGAAAAAAAAAAAAAGCAACAACTTCTATACACACAAAACAAACATTTTGTTCATTTGATTCAAAATAAAACAACAAAAATTGGAAAGATCTTTAATAATTCTCGAATCTGAATTAGTTGGACCAATAAATTCAGATACATAACAGTTATAAAATAAAAGGATACATAAACCACAATTACTAGATGTCAGATAAAACAATATAGAAAAGACTATCATGATTCATAACAACAAGCGCTATAACACATATCAATTAAGAAATAATAAGTACCAAAGCTAGAAGAAGGTACATAAACCACGAGCACATATCAGATAAAACGATACAGAAAAGATTATGGTGATGTATAACAACAAAAAGAATAACACGCACAAATCGAGAAATAGAAAGTACCAGAGCCAAAAGAAGGTTTCTTGGGCTATGAAACTTCTCCCAATCTCTTTCTTTAGCAAAATCATCCATTTTCTTCTTAAGAAGATCAAGTGTTACACTAGTCATCTCTTCTTTCCCTGTCATTTGGACAAATGTTTTTATCTTAAAATTGAACACTCACACAAATAGAAAAACAGACACAAATAATTTTTTCTGTTATTTTTTCTCTTTTGGCTTTACTATTTATAACGTCGACCAGACCAAAAAACACAAGAAGTCTTTTCTTGTTTAGTGCACCGGATACCGGCTATTACCTGTTTCCACACACTAGTATTTATATAGGTGTTACCTCTTACTCATGTGCTTTTACTTTCTTTTGTTTTCGGTCCATCTCGGTAACAAATTTGATGTTTGACTAATTCAGATTCATGTATTTAAGATTTATTGATTGGATCTTATAGTTGGTAAGTTTTGATCTTATCATTGTGATATATGAGTACTTTAGTATTTATAATTAAGAGTCTGTTTGAATTGACTAGATTATTGTTATTTGACTTAAAAACAGGTGTTTATAAGTTTTTCTTATTCGAGTATTCTAAAAAAATAGTTTAAAAACTATATTGCCTTAAAACACCTAAAATGAAACCCTAATTCTTTTTAAGTCTTTTAATTGATAAGTTTTGATTTCATTCTTGTGATATATGAGTAATTTAAGATTTGTAATTAAGTTTTTAAATTGGTATGTTTTGATGTGATATATGAGTAGTTTTAAGATTTGTAATTGATTGTTTTAATTGATAATTTCTTACCTTATTCTTGTGGTATATGAGTATTTTAGGATTAATAATTAAACCTCTTAATTGGTAAAATTTTGACCTTATCCTTGTGATATATGAGTATTTTAGGATTTAAAATTAAACCATATGAGTAATTTTAAGATTTGTAATTGATCCTTTTAATTGATAATTTTGACCTTATCCTTGTGGTATATGAGTATTTTAGGATTTATAATTAAACCTCTTAATTGGTAAATTTTGACCTTATTCTTGTGATATATGAGTAATTTAGGATTTTTTTAATGAAGTCTTTTAATTGGTAAACTTTGATCTTATCTATGGATAGTTGGTAAGTGTGAAATAATACAATTTAGTCTTCAATATCTTTATGTAAAAGATATGCTATATTTAGACAATTTTTAAAATTACATTATAGACAAACATGGAAAAACAATACAATACAATTCCTGATTATTTAGTTAGTAGTGAGACAGTTTAATAAATATAATAATCACGTGTATTATATATATTTCAGCATAAATATATGTAAATATTTTATTTATTTTTCAATTTAAATTGTCAAGCTAGTCCAAATCAAGGATTCTCACCAAGATACTTAGGAATCCTCGTGTGTATTGGGCTCCATGATGTTTTATTATTACTATTATTTATTTAGTAGGAGTACTATTTCATATTATTTGATTTTTATATTAAAAATAAATATTTTAATTATTTATTTTAACAGTATTAAAAGTATTTTATTATATATTTTGTAAAATATTATTACTAAAATTAATTTATAAATTTTAATAAAAAAATTTATTGTATCCTAATAAAGTCAACATGAACGAATTAATATGAAACGGAACGAGTATTTGTTATGTCGGTCTAATTGCGTGAGCCAACAAAACACAGTGTGCTCGAGACACACAACTATTTTTGGCCAATAATATTCGAGTCATACTTCTACTTTTTGACTCTTTTTAATTCTTTCTAACAATTATTACCCACTAAAATTCTACATCTTCTCAAAGACAAGGGATCCCTACAAATAAATTGCCTAATTTATTTAGTTTTTGGGAGTCTAAAGATAAAATAGATTTGAGTCTTTTAAAAATTGAGTGCAATAAACTATCTCGTTATTTTATATTAATTGAATTTTTAAAAAAAATTTTATTATTCAAAATAATTGAATTGTTTAAAGTTTAAGATAGGTGTTTGAAATTTATTTATATTTATTCTTTTCTTTAATGAAGTTTTGTCGGTTTTAGGAGATAAATTACATTACCTATAAAGTTATATTAATGATTTTTCACGAAGGGCAATAGTGAAAAATATGATTTAAATTATGTCCTTAAATGTTTTTATTAATAAGTGTGAATTGACTGACAAATTCGATTTATATGAAATAAAGGGAGTATTAAAGAAGAATTAACTTAAATAATAGTTCTCCTAATTGAAGATAGTCGTTAAATATATAACGTATGCATAATTCGTATATATATATATTTATATCAACTAGAAAAAATAAACAATAAAATCCACGATTATTTGTGTAAGGATCTCCAAATTCGTACTCATCTAGTTTGTTAAATTTTATTGAGGGCAAGGGAAATAAGAAAGAGAATTATAAAGTAAAAAATTAAATCCTCCTCAATAAAATGAAAATTCGATTAGGTAAACAATTGAGCTATTAAAATTAAAATTACGATGACTATTTTAGGTGAGTGATATAGATAGATCTCTTTTTTGTGAGCTGACAGTACTAATTTTCCCTACATTGAAAGCAATAAGCTGATAAATAGAACCACAACCTTTTCTTCACCAAATTCAGTGCTCCTATTTTATTTTAATCAAAAATTTCGAGTTCTAGCTGACAAACTTTTTTTTTATAGAAAACTCTTCCTCCTTAGATGAAATTTAGTTATTAATATTTGAAACTATCATTATATTTTTATAAATTTTTTTACTCCAATATATAACGTGTAATAATCGTTTGATTATATGATATATGAAGTGTATCTTCATTTATGGGTAAATTATCTTAGATGAAAAGGATCTCTTTTACCACGTAGATTGTATAGTGTCCAAAAAATATCTATTTTGGAGCCGCACTCGTAATGTTGTGTTCAATGTAAAGAAAAAGGCATCAACGAAGAAGCTGCACTAGTCAAGCAGGCATTTGAACTTTTTGTATAAACTTTCAACACTAAGCTTTTCTGCATTCAATGGATGGAAATTTATTTTTGGCCATAGAAGAATATCCACATATTTATTAGTTCGATACAATAAAATTTAAAATCAAATATTATATTTAAAAGAGAAAAAGAACAAATATACTCCTGAACTATCGTAAATAGTATGCAGATACCCTCTGTCATACTTTTGGGACATTGGTGCTTCTGTTGTCAAAAAACTAGAGCATATATGCCCTTCACTCTAACGGAAGACTAAATAGGGACACGTGATGCAATCTTATCCGTCAACCCGATATATAATAAATATCGGATCAATGGATAATATTATGACACGTGTATGTCCGTTAGTATAAAGGATATATATGCTCTAGCTTTTGGACGGCAGGGGAACCAATGTCCCAAAAGTATGATGAAGGATATCTCATATCTGCATATCATTTACGATAGTTCGAGGTATACTTATCCCTTCCTTATTTAAAATAACAATACGGAACACTACATGTACAAATTACAAATGGACAACAACCATGCATGAACCATCCAAAAAGGCTGTAAAATGTACTAATCATATGTTAACATCATATGAATATATATATATATATATTATTTTATTTTATTTTTTATTTTTTTTTTTATTTTTATTTTTTTGTTATGAATAAAAAGTATTTAATTAGATAAATTAACTAATCGGTCTTGTAATGAATATTAGATGAAATAAAATTCCAAAATGAAACGAAAGAATTATTCAAAGTATTCATATATATTAGTAGTAAGTGTTGATCCGAACTCTTGAATAATTAAAATCGAAGTGTGGACGGAAAGCAGTTTGTTCTTATCCAAATTCTCGAATAATTAATCCACAAACTCCAACATTAATGATTTTGATTAATTAAGTCTAAGACAAATTAGGTGATCCAATTAATATAATGCTAATGTACAGGTGCTTATGCTACTCATTAATTAGTAGTAGGTGGTCATATAAAGGATAGCAATATTTTTTTCGTAGAGGATATTAATCATGAGTATATATGTAAGATTAACGTTTGCTAGGAATCGGATATTATTTTATCCACGACGGTTAACTGAAATTTTATTTTTGTGAGATTGTCAATATTGTATTGAGGGCGTTTTATAGCTATCCTTCTTCTGATTCTTATCATAATGTGTTTTTATCATGATGTGATATTTAATTTGAATGAAACTAGTAATACGATTTTTTTCCGAAAGGGATCATACTAGTAAGAGTATCACTACACCTTATATATAATCTCCATTTCTTTTTAGCTATCGATGTATATAGTACTTTATTTAACGCTTAAGTAGCAATATTTTTCCTATCACTATTCACTCATTACCTTATGAACTTATGTGGAGATTTACGGGGTGTAAGTCAACATGCATCAACCAAGTATATATGACCACCAAAGTTTACTAACTTCATTGTGTGAATGTGTCTTCAAACTCCGGAAAAACTTAGTAAATCAGTTGATCTCTAAATGAGAAAAACACACTATATCAAACCTTACGTCATCACTCTACTATCTTCATACTCGTTGAATTATTAATGCTTATATCAATTGTTGGGCTAAAGTTATCAAAATATTCTTAACATGACATGATAGCCTGCCTTAATATGGCATGGCGCTTTGCCTGGTCTTAAATATAGAGTAGCATATATAAAGGATGGTGCAATTTAGATGGCTTTGGTTGACAAATTGGTTAGTATAGTTGAGGAAAGTAAAAGGGAACCAAATTATGTCCTCTTAGTGGTTAACATGATTGGAATTCACTCTAAAAGATTTGTTTCATCAAAATTGATAGTATGATTTGATGGACTAATTAAGTCAATATATTATGTAAATTGGTGCTTTAATTTACCACCAATGGATCAGGTCCAACAGATGAGGCTCCTCATTCCTTAACCAGAGATATCAGGTTCGAGCACTGAGTATGAAAAAATCTTTGGTATGAAGCATTTTTCCCAAATGGAGCCCTACGTGGTGCAAATTCAAAATAATTGGACTCGAGTACCAAACACCAGATGAAAAAAAAAAACACTTTGGTGCTTTAATTTGCTTGTTCATTTAAAGCATAATAAAACTATAATCTAGTGTTCAATCAGAGGTAAAGCAGATTCTTTTGCACTAAGATATCACTTCATGCTTCTACACAAATTGGGGGTCCTGGCTTCTCTATATATATGCTCAAGAGAGAAGGCTTTTGCTATTTAAGTAGAAAATGAACAGATTCTCATGACTTGATACACATACTATGTGATATGGTTTGGCCCTCAATTTCCAATTCTCCATGGGGCACTTTCATTTGTCCCTTGATATTAGTCCCTCCGTTTCATATTACTTGTTCACATTATTTAAAATATTTATCTCAAAATTTTTGTTATTTACAAAAATCTAAATGTAATGAATGAAAAAGGGTAAAGAAAAATGCACTTAAACTATGTGAAATTGAACAAAAATACTTTCATACGTCAATAGTTTGTGCAAGGGCATATTTATTCAATTTCACATAGTTTCAACTATTCTTGACCTTTTTTGTATAATTAATTAATTTCCATCCCCACCCCACCCCACCCCCTTTGCCTTTATTTGTAATTTCGGAAGAGCGTGTAGAAAGATAAAATTGACAAGTAATTATAGAATGAAGAGAGTACTTTCTCTCTTTTCAATTGCTTCTTCTAGATAGAACTTGAACCGTCTAAGGTTCCTCTCCCACTTGCCCCAAAAACCCCAGAAACATCTCTTCCATCACACTCGAATTCTGAGGCGAATTCAAGATTTACACTTAAAAGTAACAGGTAGCATAACTCAATAACTTACGTCAAAAAACTATAATCCCAAAATACATAATCCAACTTGACCGTTCAAACTTAATGCTCTATCACTAATTCCAAATCCAAATTTGATACGTTACAAATTATTCAATCCAAAAAATAATAACATAATATTTTTTTGGACAATGATTACACTATCAAAATCTAGAGTAGACAAACACATTTGTAGTGATAGGGGCTGTTGATTGGGTCATTCTCATCTACTGGAACTTGCTTTGCTTTACAGTACTTGGACTTTATGCATCCTCTGCATTCATTGTAGGTGCACTTTGGTGCTATTGATCCTATCATCAATCTTCTTGAATTCCGATTTATCAATCCTTCTCCACCACCCTTTACTCATACATAATTGAATTCAGTAACGGAATCAGAAATTTTCACTAAAAAAAGTTCAAAATATGAAGAATGAAATATGCTTGAATAACTAAAGATATTCAACATCTGATATATATATATACTCATAAACATTAGTTATATTTTAACCTTATGTGTAAAATATACTTTTTCGGTTCAAATAAACCTCCTAATATCTCATCTTCTAGCTCTGCCCCTGATTAAGTAGTCTAGTAGTCATGACTTTGGATGAAGGGAATAAATAATTATTACTCCCTTTACTTCATTTTACGCAACGTTAGTTGACTGCACACAAAACTTAAGAAAGAACGTAATAAATTTGACAGATTCCAAAAGTACCCTTAGATGTTATTATTTTAGATAAGATATATATGTTTCTACAGCTATAAAAATTAACATTCTATCGAGGGTAATAAAAAGAAAGTATATATCATTCTTTGATTTATTAAACGGAATAAAAGGAAATTAAGGAGTGGCATATAAAATGGAATAGATGGAGTATACATAATATCCTCTTCATTTTAATTTATCATGTTTTTCATGTTTCGAGAGTCAAATTTAACTAACCTTTGAAGTTAAATATAAGTGCGTGCGACCTTGTAAAACTGCAGCTGAAGAAAGTAAGATAACAAAGAAGATTAAACAATGGTAAAGTAGTGGTTTAGAGTTGGCCATATATTCTAGACAGAAATATATTTTCCTAATGAAATGAAAATCAATGTGATATATTTTTGAAGGATAGGATAGGAAGAAGAGGAGGGATATGAAAAAAGATTATGGCTGAATATGAAGTGTATATATATGAGTAGTAAGGAGTTGTTTCGTAAGATGTATAAGAATAGTGTTGAATATGGTGTATTAATAATGCAGGAATTAGTTATGTTGATATTATTTTTTATTGGCGGTTTGATTTGTTGTATTAAAAGTAACATGCATCACATAATTTCTAAGAAAATTATTGGTTTACAACAATACCCTCCATATTCTTTAGTTTTTTTACACTTTCATGAGCAATTATATCCTTAACCAAGCTAACTAAAACCAACCAAAATATGAAAGAGTAGTGCTTTCCTTTGGTGTCTCTACGCGATATGAATTTGAATTAATCAAATATCATTAAAATTAAAAAAATACTAAAAAGTAACTAATTTTCTTAATATAAAAGTGATATATTGCCAGTAAGGATAGTATGTATTTTACATTACAGACAAATGTACATTAATCAGGCTACTATAATTATTGTACTTGTACACACTTGTGAGACTATACAAAACAGTGAAATGATAAAGTGGGCACAAATCGGTAAGATCCCTTTTCAGCATTGTTGTTTCATCCTAACCAACAACTCTGAAATTGCTAGTTCAATAACTTTTTAACAACGAACATCCTTGGCATGACTCAGTTGGTTTGGAGGGTGGTCATCCACACGGATGAATCGGAATCAATTTCCCTTTAATGTCTTTTGAGTCGAGCCTGTCGCACAGGGCTTGCCTAGTGCAATTTATATCCCTCTGTGGTAGGGTCTATTCTTGGATAGCGCTTATTAATAAAGAATTTTTTTTTCATACCCAAAGCTCAAAATCAAAACCTCTAATTAATGGAAAAAAAGTAGAAACATGTGGACATATAGAATTCTTTATGTGTGGCTAACATGTTTGGCAAATCTAAAATAGGAAAAAATAACGAATTGATGCACATACTCAAAACTTGAAGAGGACCGACACAAATTCTAGCATTTCATTATGGGCAAACAATATGGAATGCATATACAACTGAGATTATAACACGTTGTTTTATAGTCAGACAAATATCATAACACGTTTTAATTTTATTATCACACAAATATTAAGATACATATAAAATCACCCCAAGTTTCAACTGATTGAAGAACTAACTTAAATAGCCGTTCACTCAATCGATTAAACTAAAAATAGTTGATCGGTGTGTAATATATATTGTTGGACAATTTCCTTTTGATGCAGACACAACACAAGACAGACATAAATTGTAGAATTTCGTTATGGGCCAAAAAGATTTAGCGGAATACTATGCATAACCTTTGCCCCCACCAAAGGAAAAACTACCTAACAACACATACATTCCTACCGTATATACTATATTTACCTCTAGTTTAAAACAATTACACGTACTACCACTTTTAATAGTTATATCATATATTTTGAAATATTTAATCAGATATAGAAATCCCTTAAATATGATATTTAATAATTATCTTAAATTTAAACTCCTTAATTAATGGTCCATTAACAATTCAAATCCCCCACCCCTCAAAAGTCCACCAACCCTTTTTTTTTACTCCCTCTTTCTTCCATCTGCCGTTGCCCCCCACCCCAATTTCTTCTCCCTCTTCATTTCATCTGTCGTTAAACCCACCTAGCCCTCTTTATTCCTCCATCTTCTCCCTCTTTCTTCCTTCATCCTCTTAATACATGTTTGCATGTTCAAATTAGCATTATATATATAGGTTTGTTTCTATTATTTTATTATTCTCATTTATCTTGGTTTTGTATCTAAGTTAAAAGTTCATAATGCTCTGAAATTCAATTTTAAATAGTTTTACAAATTAAGTTTTATATTTTTTAATTTTGTTGTTTCTCAAACACTTTTGTGGCTGGACATTCTCGAAATCGATGATTCTTGTTAAAGGTACTGCACATTAACAATACTATACTAAATTAAACAACTTTTATTTGTTTATTTTCACTCATGAATTTCTCATTCCAGGGACTGACTCTTCATCCGCCAACATTTAAGTCGAGAATAGATCTAAATATAGGAACAACCTAATCAAGATGGAAGAATTTTGCCAAGCTTTAATTAACAGAACAAATACATCATTAGATACACATCGAGTGCAACAATGTTGAATACATATCAGTTGTATATATATCTAGTTAAGACTTCATGTATCTGAGTTAAAAATATTTGTATCTATGAGAAATAATTTCAGATGCCAAATTTGTGTGTTTCAATTACATTACATATTTAGATACACATAATTATATGTATATGCTTACTATGCATCCGAGATACATGTTTTTGAATATAATGTATGAAACTGATACTTGATACATCAAATTAATACTAGATACATATAAAAGATACATGAAATTAAAATTAGATCATATAAATAGATACATGATATTAATATTAGGTCATATAAACAGATACATTAAGTTAATACTAGACACATATACTATAAACACGAAATTGATATTAGATACGTCTATGATACATATGAATGTACTTATATGATAGTCATGTATCTAAGTGTTTAGTTTGTTGGATACATCATGTATTGATAATAGAGACATCAAATTAATGAATTTATTAATTTAAGAGTAATAAAATGAGATTAATCGAGTTAAATGACCAAGATATACATGTTTTCGTCTTTTATTGATAATATTGATGAATTTATTATTTCAAAGAATAATAAAATAAAATAAATTAAACATATATACACTCCTTACTTTCTGTCTTATATTAAGGTATATTATTAATTTAAATTTCTAAAATTAATTGTCCATGTAATCTAAAAATCCTCAATTACTCCTCTAATTAAGGAAATCAGTTACAACTAATTAATTTAAACAGATAAAATATGTATCTCAGTTTTAAAATTCGGCAGATACATGTATCTCGCGGATTCAAACCCATGTATCCTAAGCATGAAATATGGTAGAAGAAGTAATTTTAAAATTATCGGGAATCTTAGTAATTAAGACCTAAACTAGTGGGATTTATGTAGTTTGTCCACCACCAAAAGTATGGTTGATAACTTGATATTTTAAGATTTTTCATAACTACCAACATTTAAAGGATATTTTCATTCATTAATAGGTAAATTTCTTTACTTTAAATAAATAAAGATAAAAATAAAAAGGAAAGGATGAAATAATTTCTAACAAATTTTAACGACAATAAGTATGTTCACACTTAATCGGTGCATTATTTGAATATTTGAGTTTTTCACCCGGTGTCTGGTACCAGCAATAGAGTTCAATTATTTTGGATTCGCGCTGCGTAGAGCCCCATTCGATGGGAAACACTTCCTAAAAATAATTTTTTCCATACCAAAAGCTTGAACCTGAGACCTCTGATTAAGGGAAGAATCAAATGTGCAATTTCATTTGTATACACCATGTAGTTAATTGATTTTCGAATTCAATTGAGGTTTTTTCAAAATTCATGAGTAGTTTTGTTTTTTTTGGTTTTATAAAAAAAATACAAATTTTAATGATAGCGAAGAAGTTGTGTATCCGAATCAAATTACATATGTGATATACATTTTTAAAAAGTGTGTTGTATTTGTTCTACTTAAAAATACATTATGTATCTCATAATGAAACAATTTAACGAATGGATACATGTCCTAATATCCTTTTTTCCTCGATAATAATTATTGATCTATATAGGGAAAGGTACATTGTATTTGTTCTACTTAAAATTAAATTATTTATCTCATAATGAAACAGTTTACCAATAAATATATGTGCTAATATCTTTTTTCGATACTAATTATTGATATATTTATATATATATAGGTGGGAATTGATATATATCATATACATCACTTTATATAAAGATGTATTCAATGTTTGATATAAGTTGAGACTTGAGACTCTAATTAAAGTTCTCCTCAAAACAAATTTTCCGTAATTTTCTGTTCATAATTTGATAAAAATTAAAAATAAGTCATTTTATATATGACTATTAAATAGGCTTGAATTTAGAGGAGGGAAGATTGTGCTCCTATTCATTCGTATAAGTTGGATATATGGCTAAAGAATGCCATTTTTTTACTTAAATTGCTCAACAAAAAAGTGGGTCAAAAATAAATTGAATGCCAAGTTTTTTGGCTTAAATTACTCAACAAAAAAGTTGGTAAAAAATGTATGTCAATATTTTATTGTATGAACCGTTTCATGAAACTTTTAAGTAATCAAAAATTAAACCTTTCTACTTACTCCCTCCGTTTACTTGCACGTTCTATAATATTTTCACATATTATTTTCAGAATATCAAAGAAATCGCAAAAAAGCCATATATTCTAACATGTGAATGTAAATAAGAGCATTGTATTCATTTAATAAAATGTGAATGTAAATAACAACTAATTTATTGAATCATTTCAAATTGGAACATTGTTAATTTGATCCTTAAGTTAAAAAAACAGAACTCCAAGGAACATAATGAAGACGTAAAAACTAGTATTGTTACTCCAAATTCTTGAAGATCCACCCGTTTTATTATCACTCTGTCCATCACCACCAGCAGGAACAGGAGCTGTGGCATTTTTTCCATCGCCACCGGAAGAAGTAATCAAATTTAATGTGCCTTTAGATTTCAAATTGTCAAGATCAAACTTATGCGCCACTGGTGAACCGTCTTTCACCGTTGGTCCAACTTGCCACACCTGATTCACCTGTTATGATCGAAATAAACAGATGTCATATGATAACTAATAAAACTTAAATAACAATTAAAAAATAGCTATATAAAATTAAATAATAATCTCACAAAATTCACTCTTACTGTTCTATAAGTGAGATCTGAGAAGGATAATGTCATGTGTGTATGCAATTGTATATTTACTTTGTGAAGGTAGACAGAGTGAGAAACTATTTTCGATAGACTTTTAGCTCAAGTTCACTTAAATTGCAATGAACTAATAATCTTAACCTTACAAGATTAACAATTTAAATCTTAAATTCAAACTCTTATGATAATGTATTATTCCTCTAAAGTAATGGTAAGATGTGCGTATATTCTATCATTCTCAGACCGTACTTGCAGATTATAGTGAGTTTGTTGTTGTATTATGATAATGTATTATCTTTCTTTTGAAATTCTCAATATGATAAACAAAAAATCAGGACAAAAATGTAAATATTACCGTGGTCATATTTGACGGTAGTACCAAAGTGGCCAATATTTGCATGACGCCATTAGAGTACTCTGCTTTAGAATTCAAAACTTTAAACAAAAGTTTATCAGTTTGTGTAATCGATGTATACGAAGTAAGATTGTAAGTATTAACAATCATGGATCCATTTGAAGCTTTGAATGCGATAAGGCATTGAGTGCCGATCATGGAAGGCTTAATTGGGTTAATTCCCCATGAAATCCAGCCATCAGAAGAAGGCAGAGGAGCAACGAAAGCAATTGAAAGTGTCGAATTTGTTGAATTGTAAGTCCAGTGAAGAGATGATTTCAGAGAAGGGAGATCTGTGCAGTCGACGAAGTGAGTGTTACCGGAGATCGGCGCCGGAGAAGACGAGCAATTGTTTGATATTGCAGGGGAAATTAGAAGAAATGCGTTGAGGAAGATGAAATGGAGATGGAGAAGAGAGGCCATTTTTGCAGAGATGCTGAATTTTGGGGATTTGATATTTATATAAAGGAAGGAAATCGTTTCACTTATATAACGTGATAATATTATTGTAAATAAAAATACTACTCCATATAGAAATATAGTTTAATTGGTAATAATAGGTTTATTAGTATTAATAATTTGGTTGTATAAATATTTTTTGCGGAATTTAGATACCAGAGAAAGATTCAAAGATTTCGCTTAGAAAATTAAATTTCATCCAATAACGAATTCATGAATTTGAGTGTCATTGATTGGAAACAAAATATTAAATGAAATTTAGAGTCTAAAATTGAATAATGTAAAAATATTTAACATAATTCGATAAAAATAATTAGACGAAAAATTTCCTCATGTAAACCTTAATAAGGGTGCTGGGCCGTGGGCCTATAATTATAGTCCGACTTGGCATGAGTCAGCATGCTGTAAATTTCCAATGAAGTGTCAAGAGGACGGGGGTATGACTTCTAATTTCCAATAAAATGTCAATCTTCAAGTCAAACGTTTTTTTAAAAAATATTTTTATATATATTCTATTATTATGTTATCGAAAAAAATTTTAAATGAAATTTTAGAGAAAAAAGTGATATACAAAGGGAATGGATAAAGAGAAAAAATAATGTTTAGGATTGGGTAAAGAGTAAAAATGATGTTTAGTATTTGCAACGAACTAATGGTCGTGTGATTCTGCCAAATAAGAATATTTTTATCTAAATGAGATAGATAGGAGTAACATTTAGATTTAAATTATGAAAATGTGAATTAGACATTATCTTTCACGACTAGAAATGTAATCACTAGCTACTTGTTTTTAATGATTATACCGTTTCAAGTGGACAGTCAGTCGATTCAGTACTAGCTCCTCATTGCCCCATTGAACCGACCTTCGACTTCCACAGAGCTTTAACATGGTTCTCATGACAGCTTTGCATTCCTAATAGACTTGCATGACTTTGTAACTTAAATCGAAGGATAATCTAGTACACTAAGTTTTCGTTATATGGTGGACAAGTAAATTAAAAGAAAATTTTAATATCCTAACATTAACCTCTTAATTTTACTAAGGGTCTGTTTGGAAAGTCACTTGGTAATTGAAATTGGTGTAATTACTAGGATAGTAATTACCAGCTTAGTAATTACACTATCTAGCAATTACACTAACATGTTTGGTTGCCACAGTGTAATTACACTGTAATTACACATGTCTTGTTTGGATGTCACAGTGTAATTACACATGTTCTGTTTTGATGCACAATTACAATTGTAAAATTATAATAAATTTTAAAAATAAAAATTAATTATTTAAAAGTTATACTAGACAAATAAGAAACTTTATAAATGACATTAAATTAAATATTTAAGATATATATTCTTTTTTGAAAATATATTAATTAATAAACATATTTTCTGTAACTAATATTATGAAAAAATAATTGATTTATATTTTTTCAAATTAATATATTTCAATGAATTGATTGTAACAACTAAAAGTATGAAGTTTTTATGAATATCGTGAAATACATGTTTGATAAAAAGAATAAAATATAAATAAAATGTCATAAATTATTAAATATTTGACAAAAATATAATCTATTAAGTCTAATTAAAAAATGACGTGCAATGTAAATTCAATATTACTAAAACAAATGAAACTGAAAATATAACATAAGTTATAAATTCAAAATAAAAAATTTAACATAATACTCTTATAACAAATTTCAACATAGCAATAAATATGATTTATTTTTATTTTTTCTTAATAAAGAAAACGTAAGTCTATAACCTTACTTAACAATAAATTCTATTTTAATTTAAAAATAGAATACTAATAAAATTATGCTAATGAGATAATAAGCATGGCATAAAGAAATAGATAATACGAGAAAATTACATAGAATCACGTAAAGTAAGGTTGAGAACAAGAAGAAAATGAAAAATAATAATATAAAATATAAAATAAAAAATAAACTTTTACAAATTTTTAGAATAATAAAAATAAAAAAAGAACTTAAAATAATAGAAGTAAAAAAATTTAAAACAAAAAAGTAAAAATAGAAAAAGAAAAAAAAAGAAACTAAAAAGTAATCAGGTTGTAATTACCAGCAATTCACAACCTGTACCTGTGAATTGTAGTGTAATTACCCCTGCCAATTACTCTAATTGCCTGCTGACCAAGAATTACATGTCCTTCAAAACAGGACAAAACATTTTAATTACACCAAATTCAATTACCAAGTATCCTTCCAAACAGGCCCTAAGTATTTTTTATGAATAGAAAAGGAGGTGGTTTAGTGTGGCCCCAATGAGGTTGCACAGTTAACAATTTATCGTATTTCGGCGCACCATAGCATACGCTTCCAATTTTCTGCTCCTTCCGCACATTTGCTCTTGAAATTTCACAGACCATCCTTCTCCCGCCCCTCTCCACCCCGCCGCGCTACTTTTTCAATTTTCCGACCTTTCATCCTGTTTTTCTAAAACAAATTTCATGTATATATAGAGGGTAGCAATTGCTTACAGAGATTCCAAGAACTCGAGGTTTGTTTCAAGATCGAAGAGAAAAGAAAAAACAGAGAAGGAGAAATGGCATCAATCGTGGGTTCGAAGCAAGCGGAACAACTAAAGCAAGATGGGAACCATTATTTTCAGAAGAATCGGTTTGGGGCTGCCATTGATGCTTATACAGAGGTATTTTTTATTGTTAGTGTTAGGTCAAAATGGATTGATATTTCTCTTTTTCTAATTTTTCTTAATTTTATAGGATATTTGATTCTACTGATTGCTTTGTTTTCTAGGCAATTACTTTGTGCCCTAATGTTCCGATATATTGGACCAATCGTGCTCTATGTCATCGGAGGCGGAAGTATGTGTTTCTTCGATCTCTTTTTGTTCGGTTTGATGGTATGTTTGTAGATGTGTTTGCAGTATTGTGATTGTTGATTTATAGTGACTGGAGAAGAGTGGAGGAAGATTGCAGGAAGGCGATTCAGCTCGATCATAATTCTGTAAAGGTACGAAACATTGTGATTCTTAGCTTGCATGCTCCTTTTTCCAATGTGGTGTTTTCATATAAGTGCTCTATCGAGCTGAAGGTCTATTGAAAATAGTCTCTCGCATTGACAACGTAGGGGTAAGGTTGTGCACAGACCACCTTCCCTGTACAATATTTGTGGGATTACAGTGGATTTGTTGTTGTTGCTTTTATCAAGGTTGACTTAGATGTGTTTCAGTGTATCACCAAATTTAGTTTGTTTTTCTCATGGATGTTGAAAACCCTCATGGTCATAACTAGTTTGAAGAGGGAAAAATGGAAATATGAAATCTTAAATGTTCCATCAGAGAAATAGTTTGCCGAGAGAGCAGTTACTGTAATAGGATCACTACAAAAAAAACTTGAATATGGTATTCTTGCTAGTTGTACAGATTAATGCAAAGATAATCTGGAGTTTTAATGATGTAAATCCTGGAGATGTTGATTTGTTAACTATTATTGATAAATTCAAAGTTTTAGGAGAATAATATAGCATGATAGAACATCCACATAATCAAAGTTGAATACTTCTATAGAATCTCTGTTTCTTATCTGCTGAATTTATGGTCTTTCTTAGTTGGTGTTGCTAGAAATTGTTTTTTCCCTACAGATAATAACATAAGAGTGATTTCTGGGTAAACAGGCCCACTATTATCTTGGTCTTGCATTGCTACAAAAGGAACAATATGCTGAAGGTGTGAGAGAATTGGAAAAGGTATACATCGTCTCTTACAGATGTTTAAATATTTGTCTTCCAAGTGTCCATACATCACATTGGTGCTCCACACTTTTGTGGCTGTGTCTCTCTGCGGTGTCTAATCTGTATCCAAACAGCCTCATCTGTTTGCAAGTTTAGGCTGCAGCCCTAAATGTTTATGAAAATGATGACGTGACAAGGGAGGTCTTTTCCCCCCTTATAATTTGGTCAGTCATTATGCATTCTTACTTTTGCTATCATTATTTCCTCTTTTATGCTCTTACTAAATTAATACGAATGCAATTCTATAATTAGGGACGTATTGCGGTTGCTATTGTCACTGCTCATTCCTCGATATTTACAACATATGAAAGTTAGCAAGCTTGATTGTCGGAAAACAAGTTTCTGAACCTTTTATCATTTCGTTTTTTTATTTTCTGACTCTGTATTTTCCATAAAAGTGTCTTAGGTTCAAATCTTAACTAAAACTAATCTAATATCACCTTTATGTTTCGAGCTTAGTAATCATGTACTGTAATTCCAATGTGCTGTTTCTAGCTTGCTTCTGACGAACATCTTGGTCTTAACCATGTATACTCTTATTAGAAACAACACTAGCATCTTTCATATGTGTAATTGGATCATCTTAATGGTGAACTAATCTAAGTGTGGCTCTTTGAAGTTTTAGGAAAATAGATGTTAGGTGTGGTGCAAGGGATAAATGAACACGTATTTATGCTAGAATAATTGGTTTAGTGTTCTTTTGTTTTGATAATGATGGTGTCCAAGCTAGCTTGTGCGCACTTAAACTATTTCACCGAATATCTACTATCTCCCACTAGCACATACACCAAGTAACTCTGCCTAACAAGGTTTAAGCATATCAGAAGAAATCCCAGTGATTTCTTTTGTGTTGGCTGTATGTTTGTTTTTAACTGTGATAGTTCTCTGGGTGACATATTTTGGAATTTACATATTATGAAAATGCATTGTCAAAGTAAATCTTAGTTCAGTGGAGGAGAGGTGAGCTTACTGGGAAAATGTTAAGCTCAGTTCACATTTCTTTTTCAAGGGTGAGATCACACACAGCTTGAAGAAATGTTGATGTTAAGGATTTAGTTATTCCTAGTTGATGGCAAGTATAACTAATGAATTTATTCCTCTTACCTATTTTGAATGAATGAATTCCTCAAGAAGCATTATCAGATAATTTGTTTGGTAACTGTTTGTTTGTAGTGGCAAATCTATGTGCTCGTTGTTGGTTGCTCTTACTAGTAGTAACTGAAAGAGCAGTTTCAATACCTGGAGATATCAAAATAAAATTTCAAGCCAAAACTTTCTTTAAGTGTTTTTTTTTTTTTAGTTCAATCCACCAAGTGTGAACCATAGGTTGCAAGTGTTCCTAAGGAACAATTTAAACCTGTGAAACAACTGAATTCTTGTAAGGCTAATTCTTCCAGGCTTGGGGTCTGGCTTTGACTTCAATAATCACAGACTTACCTACTCGAAGCTCAAATTACAATAATGTATGTCAGAACATGTTAATTAGCATACTGCCATCATTGTGTTCAATTCAAATCTTCTTTTAAGTACTGGATAAACCTATCAATGATCATTTTTTCTTTTGATGATTTGCTGAATTATTTTAGTTGAAATGATGATTTTAGGGAAGTTTGCTCTGCTTAATTATGATGATACAGTTCTCTTCTATGTATCTTCTATGTATCCTGTCAGGCATTAGACCTTGGAAGAGGTGCGAATCCAGGAAGATATATTGTTGAAGAGATCTGGGAAGAGCTTGCTAAAGCAAAGTACATGGAGTGGGAGCATGAATCTACAAGGCGCTCCTGGGAGCTTCAGAACTTGAAGTAATGGCTCTTCTAATGTTGCTTATAAATTTCTGTTACTTTTGTTGGATTGTTATACCAACTATATAGGTTGTCTCCCCATAATTTTTCTTGTGTATGCGCCTCAGAGAATCCTGTGAGTCAGCTCTCAAGGAGACACATATGCTTGACAGTTGTCAGACAGAAGGGCTCAAAGATGAAAACTCAACAGCGCTTTTGAAGCAACTGGAATCTCTAGGTGAGGTTTTCATGAAAGCTGCAGCCGATGATATTCCAACTGAGGTGAGCATTCAAGCAATTATCATGTTAGTCAATTCTCCCTTTTGTAAGCAAGTATGTTGTATTAACCTTTGACACTTAACAAAATTCCTAGGTTCCTGATTACTTGTGTTGTAAAATTACTCTTGATATTTTTCGTGACCCTGTAATTACTCCGAGTGGGTTTACATATGAGCGGGCTGTGATCCTTGAGCATTTGCAAAAGGTAAATTTGTTTCTCCTCCCTCATTTCATCTTTGTTTTCCATTGGATTTGTTAATTTATGTTCCTTATCCTGTGCTTGGCAATTTAGGTGGGCAATTTTGATCCAATCACAAGAGAACCACTTTTGCCGTCCCAGTTGGTGCCAAACCTGGCCATAAAAGAATCTGTGAGGGCATTTTTGGATAGGCATGGCTGGGCATACAGGATACAGTAAATTTTTCGTTGGGCATACAGGACACATGTCCTTGGTGGTGCTAGTGAAACCAAGAACAGAGCCAGAGGGGCGGGAGGACGCATCTTTTGGTGGTAGTCATATGGCTAACTGCTTCCAATATGATTCAATATTAACATGGTTTCCTACGTAATTCATGTTAACCTCAGTTGTACAGTGTAGTGCTTTTGTACATTAATTGTACAGCAAACCATCACGAGTTTTTTGTAAGATGTTACAGTGATATACTGTTGATCAAATGAAACAATAGTTTTTTTGATAAAGCTAGCTTTTGTGTGAAGAATTTGAAAAACTTAAACTAGCTTCTAACTTAATTTTGCAACATGCTCACCATCAATATAGGCACAAAAGGGGAGAGATAAAGCTACACTCTATACCCCAATGACCAAGAATGAAGTGGATGGAGAATCATTGAGGTCTCTCACATTCAAATTTTATTGGAGGCAAAAATATTAGGTGATTCTCGTATGTCTTAGGCTTGGTGGATAGGGTTACTCAATACTTGTGTTGGAAGGTAGTAGGCTCCCCTTGAAATTTTCAAGGTGCATGCAGTTTGGCTCTGTACACCACCAATGTAATAAAACAATTACTCCCTGACATTTTGTGTCTGTTATTAACTCAACTCCAGCAGTTAACCCTTTCCATTGATTCCAATTTACTCTGAAAGCAAAGCCTCAACTCAATGTCCGGCGTATCTCAGTTTACTTAGACAATTCACTATCCATGAGTAGTCCCTCTACGCTTAAGACATCAAAATATCGAACCATGAATGAAGAAAGAAAGGTATGAGAGAAAGCATATTGACTAGTGATTGTGAGACCTCAATTCTTAACATGACAAGAAAGGAATTGATTTTTTTCCTTTTAAAAAAAGAATGAATTTTTTTATCTGTAAGCATAAACTGATGCAACAATAAATAAAATTAAAGAAACAACACGTTTATTATCAATTAGAAATAAACCACAACAAGGAGACAAGTGGCACTTTTATTCCACTTTTGCCACATGCAAGGAGGTATCCACCAACAAATAAATAAATAAATAAATTAAGAAACAATATTTATATCTTGAACAGAAGCAATACAGCTATCTCTATACAAATTGTAAAAGGGTATAAACGTATTGGTACTGAGTATTCACATCAAATCAATAAAATTATTCATGATCAAGTAATATAATGAAGTGGAAAAATAGTACATTCAAATTCAATATACATATATTGATTCAACTAGACATTGGAGCCGGTGCTAGCACGGGCCTAATATGTATCATTTTTTGTTTCAATTTATGTGACAAAAACAAAATTAAAGAGTTAATCAAACTTTAATATTTTTAAAATAGTTTAAATTTTTAATTATTGTTAACTATGGTAAAAAATTTTTTATGTCTTTTAACATTCTAAATTGATAATTATTGTTGTATGATTTGTAATATCTTTTACGCAATTTTGAAATAATAAAGGTTATTTCTTCTTTCTCAATTTATGTGGTACTAATAAAATTTGGAGATTGAATCAATTTTTTTTGTCTTTAAAATATTCTATTGTTAATTACTGTAAATTATTGTACTTTCTAAGTAATTTTCAAATAATATATATTATTTCATTTGTCCAATTTATGCGTCACCGATAAAATTTGAAGAGTTAATCAGATCTTTTACATATTTTTATATCTTTTGAATATTTAAGTAAATAATTCTTGTGATTTATAATATTTTATACAATTATTTTTAAAAAATTAAACAACAAACAAAACGAATTCATCATAGGAAAATTACCAAAGCATCCTTGAATACATCAATAATGGGTCCCACTTTTTGTTTAAAAAAATATGCACATTGGGAGGATATTTTTGTCTAAAGTGGAAATAGAATAAGTATAAAGCATTAAAGTGTTTTAAAATTTTAAATTGTTAATTCTTATTGTATGATTTGTAATACTTTTACGCCATTTTCAAATAATATAGGTCATTTCTTCTTTCTCAATTTATGTAGTACTAAAAAAAATTTGAGATTCAATCAATTTTTTTTGTCTTTGAAATATTTCTAGCTGTTAATTACTGTAATTTATAGTACTAAATTTTCAAATAATATATATTATTTCATTTGTCCCAATTTATGTGTCACCGGTAAAATTTGAAGAGTCAATCAGATCTTTTATATATTTTTATATCTTTTAAATATTTAAGTAATTAATTATTGTGATTCATAGTATTTTATAGAATTATTTAGTATAGTAAAATAAATTTAAAAGAAACAAACAAAACGAATTCATCATAGGAAATTACCAAAGCATCCTTCAATACATCAATAATGGGTCCGACTTTTTGTTTTTAAGAAATTGCACATTCGAAGGATATTTTTGTCCAAAGTGGAAATATTGTGTAAAAAATGTGTATTTATTGTGATTTTGAATGTTTTGTGGGATAATAGGACGCATGCAAAGTTAAAGTGTCTTTTTGAAAATCTGGGACAACTTCAAGTATCACTTAATGTTTTTTCTCAAAATCTAACTTACTTTCGTAAAGTATGTGTCAGATCAAAATTTAACAAATTCAAAAAGAATGAGTAATAAATAGCTCATACAATGACATATTTATTATTTAACTAAATAATAAATATGTAACTAAATATCTTGTTAGCTTTTGGTTGAAAGCTAACAAGATAGTTACAATGATAGTTGCATTGTGGCTTATTATTATTATATATATATATAAGTATAATATGTATGGTGAGATTGTAAAAATTATGGTATGAAATAAAAAGTTGATTTTTATACCTCTCTTCTTAAAACTCCATTAATAGTCTTAAGTGAAGGTTGCGATCTTCAGCCTTAGGGAGGAACAATATATATATATTAAGGTGTCTTTTTGAAAATCTGGGATAACTTCAAGTATCACTTAATGTTTTTTCTCAAAATCTAATTTACTTGCGTAAAGTAAATTTAACAAATTCAAAAGGAATGAGTAATAAATAGCTCATACAATGACATATTTATTACATAACTAAATAATAAATATGTAATTAAAAATCTTGTTAGCTTTTGGTTGAAAAGCTAACAAAATAGTTACAATGATAGTTGCATTGTGCTTATTATATATAGATATAAATATCTGATTCAAGTAAATTTTTACCGAAAAGAATACAACTTGTAAATAAATAAACAAAAAATAAAGCGTCATAAAGTCCTTACATTTTGACCCTTTACGTAACCCAACCCCTCAAAAAAGAAAGAAAGAGAGGCTATAAGAACTTTAGTAAGGGCACTTTGAGCTTCTACAAATACCCTAAAGTCAAGCCTGCAAAGAACAAACAAATCTTCTTGAAAGGACAAAATATATTAAAATAAATATTATTGCCCTATCGGATCTCTTGAAAAACACATTATCCATTCAACAAACCTTTTTATATATATATATTAAATATTTCCTCCAACTCAGTCTTATTAAATACTGTACTGATATAAGCCACTTGTCCTCGATATTAACTTTTTTTTAATCATTCAATGTCCAAATGTCCAAACTTACTTATTTGATCAATTAAGATTTGTCAGATTAACGACACTTTTACTATTGAAAAATGGCAATATGAATGAATCTGAATTTTCAATAATTCAAAATTTTAAAGCAATGAGTAAGGTGGTTCAGGATATTATTTTTCATAATATAATAACGGACAAGTGTATTTATGTTCCACCAAATACTGCGTCGTCAACCCGTCGATATCGTATTTTAATATTTTTAATCAAGCCGTCCGAATTTTGAAACTGGATTTTCCATGTTGTCAACGACGCTGCCTGCTCTGACCACTGAATTTATCTTATAAAAAATGCTCCTTGCCCATATCTATGGCACGTGAAATCTTAACTAGGCTATGTATGCACACAATGTGCATTCGTCGCATTACACATTGCAAATAAACAATCACAATTTAATAATAATAACATGTTCAGTATATTCGAGACGAACTCATTGGCTTTTCAAATGTTACATTCAATCAAATACATGTACTTGTAATATGAGATGAAACAGAAAAATAAATAAATGGATCTATTACTTTATTTTCAAAATTTGATTAATTATTGCTATCTTTCGTCTAATCATCTAGTACGAGTTGTCGCGGGAAACAACAGGCAGCTGTTCACGGCGGTAGTGTGAAACCCGACGGTCCGGCATTTTACCGCATTCGTCTCCTTTGACGGTGACAACCATGCCGGCGAGCTCGCCGTCGGTATGATGTTTGTTGTTCTTTTGTACGAACTGAACCATTTATTCTGCATGAACCGGTGTTTCCTCCATGGCGGAAACGTGAGGCCTCTGCTTTTCAACGATCGTCTCGCCGCATCGCTCATTGCTCTTAAAATCTGCTTTAGTTCTTCACTTTTGCCAACGAAAATATTCGGCAATGACTGTAATAACCGTTCGTACTGAATCGTCGGCCTCGCGATTTCGAACTCTGCTTTAAAATCGAGATCGATGAAGTAGCGAGTAGTGATCCGATTGGCGGAATCCGATTTCGTTATGTCAATAAACTCATAATTACCGGCAGCAAGTCCACCGGAACTCTCCCATTTCGTCTTACAAACCGCCGCATTGTAACCGAAATTCCTCAGGTACGCCATTACATTCCTCTGGAGCATCGATTTATTCGATTTAAAGCACGAAAACACTTCCAATCCCTTCGCAACACAAGATACAATCACATTACGAAACAAATCGAGCTCGCTGCAGAAAACAGGGCTCGGCATTATCTCAATCCTGTCAATTGAATCACACATTGATACATCAAGCTCAGAATCTGAATCATTCTCCGGAATTTCATCTCCGGCATTATTTTCCAAATCACCGAAAACGAGATCGGAGAAACTAGGAGAAGCAACATCATCATCATCGGCATGAGCACTGTGTTCACTGCCGCTGCTGCCAACAATCCGAGCCTTCATTTTTTCGTCTAACGGGTCAGTAACTCTCTTCATTCTGCTAAAACCAGACATTTTTTTTCCCTTCAATTTTTAGTAAACCACAATTAATTCGTTGTGCTTATTAAAAGAGCTATTTGACACAAGAATATTCGAATAAAAACTGGAATTCGAAACAGAAAAAAAAAATGAGGAGTGAGTAATGCTTTTATAAGGGTTTGAAAAGAACAGAATGAGTCATTGATAAAAAAGGATATACTTAGGAAAATTCTGGTAATTAATTGAATGGCTTAATTAGATAGGTAAGTGTAGGGGCATAGGGGGTACATATGACTCTTCAGAAAATCGAAAAGGTAAACACTAAAAAATAATTATTGGCTGCATGGAATTGGATTAAGATGGGAAAACGTGTTTTTGGGAGCTTCTATTTTAAACTAATCGAAAATAACTATCGCGATTTTAAGTTAATATATATATAGATGATTTGGAACAAAGAAATGTGTACCATGAACAATATGGATAAGATCATAACAAAAATGCCAAATAAGCTAAGAATTCAAAGTTTCTCTCCGTCCTCTAAAATAGAAGATTTGAAATATTGACAATGTCACGACTAGTGGTATATTATGGTATATGGCTGGTTTAATTTATATTGAAGGATAGTTGTTATGTCTTGGGTTACAAGATAGTGAGCTGTAGAAAATCTTGAGCTAATTTTGGAAATACATTTGCCTTTTGTCCTTAGAATATAAAACTACAAAACTGACTCTGTATACACATTGATTATGCATTAAAGCTGCCATGGATTCGATAGTCGATGCCAAACTTTGCGGCCAAGCAAGATTGTATAGTTGCCACATAAGCATTAGGTCATTTTTTTAAAAAAATATTTTTCGATTTAAGTTGAATATGTAATTGTCTTTGTTAGAGAGTATATAGAACTTTGAATTTAATCGAATTCAATATCGGATCCAGAATTGGATGGGAAATTAAAGAAGGGTCAATTTTTTGTTCTTTTGTATTAGGTGCAAGTATTGCCTTTTTTTAAATGATTTTAAATTGGCCATGGGACAAATTAAATACCTAATAAGTGAAAATTATACCTTCAATTCATAAATCTCTCTACCTAATTGTCCAACTGTTCTCACTTTATTTGTTTCCAAATAAACGTCATAGAGGCCTATGTAGAGCATGTTTGAATGAGCTTATAGCTTTTGACTTACAAGTTAATCTCCATAAATTAGTAACTTTAACTTATGACTTTTGATTTATTTGGCTTTAAGCAAGTGTTTAAAAGGATTTTAAAGGAAAGTATTTAAAAATTATTTTCATTTAAAATATTTAAAACAAGTCAATCTAAACAAACTCTTAGCCTTTTCGTTGTGTATATACACTTTTAAGTTTTCATTAACACGCTAATGCTATGGATGTGCTGACTGCTTTTAATCGCTCTATCACTTCATGCATGTACCATGATTCCAATTTCCAAAACGAACCTGTTTGGATTAGCTAAATTAAGTATTTCATCTGTCCTAATTTATATGAGATATCTTTCCTTTTGCCTCTATCTAAAAAGTGTCATCTTTCCATAATATTCTTTCCGTCCAATAATAGTTGTCCACTATATTATTTTGGTATGTCTAATAATACTTGTCCATTTTATGAAATCAATGGATAATTTTTACATTTAGTTTCTAATTTACCCTTATCATTAATAATAGTTATTCCTCCATTCTATTTTTTCAAGACATTATATTTATTATATTCAAAGAGTAATATAGTAAAATTACCCTTATATTTATAGTTTTTTAAGAAGTGTGCAAAATTAATAATAGCCAAGTATTGTTGAACAGAAGTAGTAATGAGACGACCATGATAGACTATAGGCAACAATTTTATAATTTTATATTTAATATCATTACCCGTAAGCTTCCCTTCATTTTTGTCATTTTTATTGAAGAATAATATGCAAACACATAAAATAATAGAGGAGAATTGTGAATAACTGAATTAATTCTATTTCTAGAAATTGACTTTGCAGATTACAGAAACCTCAAATAAAACAAAATGAAAACATAAACTAAGCTGGGCCAACTAGCTTGGGCCATTGGGCCGAATCTTCTCAATTCTACAGCCCATTTCATTCGAAGCCAATTAAGTAGGCTGCATAATTCTGATCGAGTCATTAACCTCAGCACATTGTCATTTTAAGAGTCTGGTTGACATTACTGTTAAAAATAACTTATTTTTAGAAGCACTTTTTAAAAATATTTTTGAAAATTCGTATTTGGCTAATTTATTTGAAAAGTGATTTTCATAAGCAAATTGTGTTTGACTAATTTTAAAAAAAAAAGTGCACTTAAGAGTCAAATTACAAAAAAAGGGCAACTATTAGGTACTTCTAATATTAAAAATATTCTATAGAGAAAAACTATTTTAAATATCTATTATAAAAAAGATAATTAAATTTTATTTTTTTAAAATTAAAATTTACATGTTTAAATTTTAAATCAATATTATATATTTTTGGGAGGCTGAAATCTTAATTGTTATTTTTTTCTTCTTTTTTCTAATTTTGAAAAAAATATTGTTGTTACCTTTTTTCTAATTATACAAAATAATACGTAAAATAATAATATATAAACGTAAAGTAAATTATAAAATTCATTATATAAAATAAAAAATAAAATTCTTAAATGAAATTTAACCATATTTATGAAATATGCTAATTTATTAATAAGAAATGTATTGATAAATATGTAATTATGTATATATGAAAAGAATATTTAGTCTTGAGAAAAATATTTCTTGTTTCTGCTTTTTTTTAAAAACATAAATTTTTAGCTTCCTCCCAACCGCAGAAAAATTGTTTCCTCTTCCATTTAAAAATACTTTTATTGATTTACCAAACACTTAATTTTTTGGGAAAATTACGCGGTTAAGCAAACTTATACTACTTAATTACTCATCATAGCTATAGTTTGCTATAATTACCACTCACGACTAACATTATACATTAATTACGCGGGCTAACTTCGAGTTTGTATAATTTGCCACGTTTGTATATGTAAAATTCGCTAGAATATATAAATTCATATGTATAATATACAATTATCTAACATTTATACATATGCAATTCACCTCTTTCCCACTCTCTGCCCTCTCTCGCTCGCCTCTCTCCTCCCTCTCCCAATCTCGCTTGCCTCTCTCCTCCCTCTCTCAATCTCGCTTGCCATATATACAAATGCATATGTATAATATACAATTATCTAACCTATATACATATACAATTCACCTCTCTGCCCTCTCTTGCTCGCCTCTCTCCTCCCTCTCCCAATCTCGCTCACCTCTCTCCTCCCTCTCCCAATCTCGCTCACCTCTCTCCTCCCTCTCTCAATCTCGCTTGCCATATATACAAATACATATGTATAATATACAATTATCTAACCTATATACATATACAATTCACCTTTCTCCCACTCTTTGCCCCCTCTCTCGCTTCTCTCCTCTCTTCTCTCTCTCCCAGTCTCGCTCGCCTCTCTCCTCCATATAACATGTAGCTACGAATTGTAATTATCAAACTATAGGTATGGAGAGTAATTAGGCTATTTTTGAGTGACTATATGTGAAAGTTCCCCTAATTTTTTCTAAAAATAAGTGTTTTGGGCCTCCCAACAACAATGTCAAACATGCTCTAAGGCATGAAAAATTTAAATTGCACCGATGGCCACTTTGAGAACCCCTACTTAAAGTATAGTTAAAATTCACAATTTTTTATAAGTTTAGGGCTTATTAATTTTTTTTCCGTCTCAATTTATGTGATACGGTTCTAATTTGAAGAATCAAACTTTAAAATATTGATGGTAAATTTGGACTTTGAACTTTTATGTTTTCTCAAGTAAAATTTACATAAAAAGTATAAGTCACTGTAATTTCTCATTCAAAATATTTAAATACATGAAAAAATGCGTAAATCTATTTGACTCTTGAAATTTGAAATATGACACATGAATTAGGTGAGTGTTCATTACAACAAAAACATCTTTTAGTGGCAATAAATATACACATTAACAAAGAGTGTTAAAACGTTTATCAGCATTAGTTAATTGACATTAGATCCAATGTCGCTAAAGACTTTAGTGACATATACAAAGAGTGCTAATTGCCGCTAAAAGTACATATTTAGTAGCAATTAAGCTATTGCTATTAATTAATTGCCGCTAAAGATCATTTTTAATGCGATAGTTGTTTTGAATAAAATAATCCAAAGCAGCCAAGATATTTAATTATCCACGAACACACCCCTACTCAAAGTTGTTAATCTTATCATCATCATTAAAATTAAAAGGCTTAATTGTGATTGCATGTACATGACAAGGCATAGACCCAACATTTTATGACACATACTATATTATAAAAATAAGTTTGTGTCAATATGTCACTGTAGAGACCATCAAGCAACATTGTCTAATTTTTTACTTCTCATGCTTCTTTTGTTGGTAGACAATGGTTACACTTGATTTAATTACACATTATTTTTTTATTTGCTTTTCAATCACACACATACCTATTTTTTAGTTTAATTATTTTTGTTTTTTGGTGTGTTTCTTTCTATTTGTTTATGTTTATATGAGTAGCAATTAGGTTACTTAGAGACTAGGGTAATAAATTGACACAATTCATACTTTCATTAGTCATGTTTTGGTTATATGAATTCACAGGTAGAATTACATTACAATATTTTAGAATCTTATCCATAAAATTTAAAATATTATGTTAAAGACTAGTAAAAAATTTTAATATAGAAGCTGAAATTGTTATACTAAAACAAAAAATCATTAATATGGCATATATATGCTATCATGATTAGATGTGTCAAACTGCAAGATATTCTCCTTACAACATTGTTTGAAGTCTACCCGTTACGGATAGCTGAGTTAGTGCGCAATAGATGATATTTCATTATGAAAGTTAAGAATCGATTCGTCTTGTCAACACCTTTTTAGTTAGTTTGTCAACCAAACTTGTGAAATACGATATACATATCTCATATAAATTGCGAGCTATTGCACATAAGCGAATTTACCTAATGCACGAAAGATAGATAGGAACTACGGGCCGGTTTTCTTTGAATTCCAAATTCTTATTTCTTTGATAAAGAAACGGTTTCCTTAGTTGTAAACTTGTATAAAAAAAGTTTCTTTAACTAAATACAGATGGTTGTTGAAGATGTTCAATAATAAATCGTGCATAAAAAATATATACACCGTCAAACAAATAAGAATTGTTTCCCACGAAACTCATACATATAAGTGTATAACAAAAACTACAAATAAGTTTTTTTAAACCCCCCCCACCCACCCCACCCCACCACCACCACCACCACCACAAAAAATGTTCTTCTAAAGCACGTCAATGGAGCCGTGCCTACTTGAAACTCTCTCTTTTATAATAAGAGAAAATTAGTTAAATTAAAGTAGAACAAAAGAATTTTTATTTTATTTTTCAAAAATACCCTTGCTGAAGCAGACACATTGATGAAGACGTATCTGCTTCAACTTGAAACTCTCTCTTGTATAATAAAAAGAATATAATAAAGGAGACCTACAAGCCTGCACCATGATGATCCTAATAGTGTTTAAAATTATCCCATTTTAATCATCACATTGATAATAAATCGCTGGTACATTGCTGTAAAAACTTGGACATGAATTGTTTGGCAATGTATTTGTGTTGGTCAAAGGCAATGACTAAGGCTATAAATGAGAAAAATAATACTGCAAGAAAAAGGCTATAAATGAGAAAAATAATACTGCAAGAAAAAGGCTACGAAATAGTAGTTGAGACTAGAGATATCCAATGACATAAATGTATTTGTGCCAAAATAGATATAGTCAAATATTGCTAAAACCAAATGCCTAATAAATACTGGGAAAAAAAATGCCTGATAAATACTCCTCCCTTTACTTTCACTCATTTATCATATAAAAAATAAATGTTCATTTTTATTTATTCAATTTCAAAAATCAAGTAATAATTTATTATTTTATACGTATTTTATCTTTATTATTGAAAATTTCCAAGAATTGTTAGTTGGTTGCACGATTTTGAGAGTCCCTTTAGACCACTTTACTTGTCATATTTTTTTAACAAACTATGTGTTCGACTGTTATACCTTATTTATTATCTTTACTCATACAAAATATAATCTCTCTTTAATCTCCTTCAATAAAAAAAATGATAATCTAACCAATCACAATATTGGAGTATTACTTCCAAGAATTATAGCTAAACGGGAAGCATGTTTTTTAATCATGTCTTAATTTTTTGAAGTAACAATTATATATTTTTTACCATCTATTTATAATAAAGACTCAGAAACAACAGGTAGTAATATGATCTGTGTACACCCTACCTTCCTCAGATCTCACTTATTGAATGTTAGTGGATATGTACTATAATAAAGACGTCAAGTAATGTGGTCCGGAGAAAATAATAGTCCAAAAGAGTGATATAACAAAAATATTATTTTATTTTGTCAATAATAGCTCAATTATTGACCTTAATTAGAGCATCAAAGAGACTAGCAACACTTTATATAGTGTTAGATCCTCCTACTGCATAGCCATGGAAGTTTCAATGACCACTTAATTACCAGTGTTAATAATTAAGTCGGTGACATACCGTGTTTGAACATTGACCAGGAAAAAAAAACCCGAAAATAGAAATTTCATTTATCCACGTTTTTAATTTTCTAAGTATTTATTATGTTCCCAACTTCTACAGAATAATATTCTTATTCGATAAATATATTTTTACCTACATAGTTTAATTAGTTATAATATGTTATCATTATCGACCAATGGAGACTTGTGATAGACTATGAAATTAGGTTTAAATAACAATTTCAAATTAATGTTTATGAGTAATAATATGATTTAAATAAAAGTTACTAGGTTGAGATGAATCGCGAGTTTACTAGGATACCTTACCACATGCATATATTGCAAATCCTTTTACCTTTCTATTTTTTGTGGCTTCTAAATCATACTCTCCCACTGTATTTGCTAATTTCTAGTTAGGTATTGTATGATTGGAAATGGCTAAGAGTTGTGAATCTGCGACCAATTTGTAGTCTGTCTGGGGTGTAGCTATGTTATAGTCAGGATAATCAATTGGAAACTCTTCGTTGAAAAATAATACCAGCTAATCATTTTATTTTTTATTAAAAAAATATATTTTCAAGGTGTAGTAGCCCAGAGGTTTTAGACGCCTTGAAAGAGCCAGCGCTTAGGATATGCTCACGTGTTCGAATCTCTCACTAGTATTTATTTTATTTTATTTTTTGGACACCCTTCGTGAAATTTCTGATTCCACCTGGACTAAATTCAGATTCACATCAGGAAGTCACACATCTGAAATCAAAGCACTTTCTAACAAATGTAATTTATATCCATGACTCGAATATGAGACTAGAGGCGAATTCCAGAATTTGAAGCTTATTAAAATGAGATTCTAATCCTTCAAAGTTATTGAATTCTAAATTATAAATATCGAATTAGAACCAAAGTTATCTATGGCTGAACCCAAAATTGAAAAGGCCAACACTACTACTTTCATATCTAAAACCTATCATCAAAGATGAATAAAACCTCACGATTACTTCACCACAATCTTTATTAATTTTGAAACAATACTATCAATGCATCATTCTCATTGGAAAACGTGGTGTTATTTGTGGTTGGTATAGGAAGACATATATATTGAATTATGTATATAGTAACATGATTGAATATAATATACATATATTGGCAAATATGGCTGGCATTGCGGCTGCAATATTTGAGACATAACAGTGTCAATTGTCAATTTCCAACCCATATTCCCACTACTGCCCAAAATCAAAGAGGGATCTTACAAATCATTTGTTTTTGGACAATATATATTATGTATATATGTGACAAAAATGTATTAATTCGAGGTTTCTGTAATACTACGTGACATCCTATTCAAAGGGTCATTTACTTTTTTACCATCTAACAATACTTCGTCTCATTCTTGAAATATAGTTACATAAAATGAGACGAGGGTAATACGAAATTTTTATAGGATATTTTTCTTCTATTCAAATTGTGACTGGCTATTCATGCATTTCGTCTTATTCACAGAATCGCATACTCGTCTTAGGGAGATTTGCTTTCGTAATTGATTATATCTTTTATTTTAGTTATATGACTTTTTCACAATATATTTTTAAAGAATAGTTATAAGTTGATATAGGAGATTATTTCATCTTCACAAAAACATGAATGTGTTTGCTATTTGTTTTCTTTTATTAATAATGGTATTTCATAAATTCGATCGAGAGGGATATTTTTATATTAAAAAAAAAAAAAAAAACTTAGAAAGTGCAGAATACTCATGATTCAAACATATAGTCTTGATGAACAAAATAGGAGATCTTGTCATAAGATATCATGTCGAACGATTCAGTCATATTATAATAAATTTTAAAAAAATTATATGTTTTTTTTAAAAAAAATTCAACTATTTTTTTGTTTTTGTTTTAACCACAGCTAATTTTTAAAAAAAATTTAAAAAAAAATGAGAAAAGGGATTACAAAGTGAGAAATCAAACTTTCATTCACTAGATAAAAAATCAGTTAATCAAACAATTAAGCTACTAAAATTTCCTCGGTCACCGTCACAACTAACTAGTTGGGAGTTGAAATAGAATTTGATAGATTGACTCTTTCCTTAAAATATTGCACACCGTAAGCCATACTTCAAGGAAATTAATTAAACGTTTTTTCAGCAGAGATTATATTTGAAATTTAAGGCAGAATTAGTCTTGGATAGTGTTTTGAAACTTCTAAGTTCTTACACCGTCACATAAAACTTATTATTAATGAATTTATTATGTAATTATGCCGGTTGGAAGAGATGTGTGAAGAATATTTAAATTGTATTTCGAAGAAATAGTAATTATACAGTACTTCCTCTATCCGTGTAATTTGACTTGCTACAATATTACTATCTCACTATTAATAGTAAATTATTTAATTTTGAAAGTGAATTATTTTATAACAAGAGTAAGATAGATAAAATTGATAACTACATTATTTTTTAACATAACATCTAGTGACGGATTCATGATTTTCATTCAAGGGGTTCGAAAATAAAAGTATAAACATGTGAATAAGCCAACAAAGCACAATTCCAATGAAGTAGTAGTATATAATTTATCGGTACAAAAAGTTAATTCTGTTACAAGAGACCATTTAGCACGTTTGAATTTTCTTTCAGGTTTAGATTTTTTTGGATTTAAATCTACTCTTAAAAAGGGTGAAAGATTGGTCTTGAAACTAAATGAAGAGAAGCTAAAAATAAAATAAAATATTCACCATGGGATTCGAACCCTGAACAAGATGGTCTTGAATCTAAATAAAGAAAAGCTAAAAAAATAAAATGCTCACATCGATGAAGAACGTAGCGAAATGCGATACTGGTGTGAATTGCAGAATCCCGTGAACCATCGAGTCTTTGAACGCAAGTTGAGCCCGAAGCCATTAGGCCGAGGGCACGTCTGCCTGGGCGTCACGCATCAAAAAAAAAAAAAAAACCCTAGACAAGATGGTCTTGTGAAAACTAAATGAAGAGAAGATAAAAAAAATGAAATGTTCACAATGACATTTGAACCTTGAACAAGAGGGTTCATTTATAAAGAGATCTATCGTTATGCTATATCTTGCTTCTTGTTCGTGAGAGAGTTCAAAATTAATCTATCCACATAAATATAAAAATAATAATTTATATATACTTAATATATTTTTATGGCGAGAGAGTTCGGGTGAACCCTGAAACCTATATGGATTCGCTACTGAGAACATCTACTTTTAATATAGTGAACAAGTGAAAAATGGATGGATTGGAGTAACTATGATTACTACTATCATAATTCATATATTATAATTAATGCTAACCCAACATTTTCCGATTTAATCGGAGAAGTTTGAATTAGCGCAATGATTGACCTGCCAAAAACAAGTTGTTTAGAAAATAATAAATTTATCTACATAACTTGTTTAGATGGATGTGTAGATGTATTAAGATAATTAAATTAGGAACATGATTATACATAACAAGGTTGAAATGACCTTCATCGTAAATAAGTTAGGAAAACGAGATTAAGATACTTCAGACATACGTGAAGAGAATAAATTTAGATGCACCAATAAAGAAGTGTACGAGATTGACTATAGTAAATTTTAGAAAAGTAAACGTAACTAGGTGATAAGAAATTCAAAAAGATAATTAGCCAACATATAACACAACTTAAATTATTATTACTAATAGAAGCATTATGGGTAGTCGAGCAGCTTCGTAGTATTATTTCTCAGCAACAGAAATAAGTTATAAATATGAGACAAACTTTTCCTTTTCTTCTATTTAATTCCATTTCTCCATTTTCTTTCTCTCTTCTCCTTCTTCTTCCTCCTTAATTGAATCTCATTCTATTGAAACTTTTTGTGTGTTGATTTCTTCTTTCATGGATAGTGACTACTTCTCTAATGGTGGAATTCAACCACCTTTCCATTTCGACCCCAAAATTCCATTAAACTCTCTACATTCACCTCAAGAACAAAATTCAGATTACTTTCTAAATACCCATTGGGACAATAATTCTACAGATAATCAATACACCCATTTTGATTCAGCTTTGAGTCCGATAGTTTCATCTCCAGTACCGTCCAACTCAGTAAATTCCAATTCATCACTCTGCGAATTGATTGGGAATTTGGGTTCAATTTGTAGTTCTCCTTCAACCCCATTTACTAATAACTGTGATTCCACTAGAACTTCGTGTTATACTACACCCATGAACTCTCCTCCGAAATTACATATACCCATAATGAACCAAATTGGAAAAGATAAATTACCCAATTTGGGGAACTCAGTTCTTATGAATTCTCCTCCATTTCCCTCTCTTTCAGGTGCTAAGTTCTCTTGTTTTGGTAGCCGTAGTTTTAATGGCAGAACGAGTCAGTTTGAGCTGAATAATGAAGAATCGCTTTATGGATCTGGTACTGGGGTTATGGGGAGAGGAAATTTGAGTAGAATATCGAGTAGCCCTTCTGTTGTGCAAAACAAAAACTCAAGCCTAATGATGTGTGAGGGATTGAATTTGGGCAAAATTTCAGGTCCTTATGAAGAGTGTTCTGTTTCTGAGCAAGACCCAAGTGGTGAAATAGGGTCAAAAACAAGAAATGTATTGAATTCTAAGAAAAGAAAAGCAGTGAAATCAAAGAATTATGTGCCAATTGTAGATGAAACTGGAAAAAAGAGAGCAAAGTCAACAGAAGTTAATGGGAGTAACAATGGAACTGTTAAAATGGAGGAACAAAAGGGCAGTGAAGATGATGGAGCTGAGAAAGAAGCAAAGGAAAACCGAAAGATTGCGGAGCCACAAAAGGATTACATTCATGTTAGAGCAAGAAGGGGTCAAGCTACTGATAGCCATAGTTTAGCTGAAAGAGTAAGCCTAAGAAGTTCATCATCTTTTTTTTTCTAGTTTGTATTATGATTATACGACAATTTTTATTTACTTAATTATATTGTCAACCTGTCTTTACATGCAAGTTTGATTCTTTACTAGTAGTGCCTAGACCAATATGTGGGCACGTCCATTAATTCCACGAGATACTTGTGATCTCCTACTATGCACAAACTCTTTGACAGATGGAAGAAATCATTTTAGTTTTTTTTTCTTTGCCTCCATTGGGTTTTGAACCCGAGGCTTAATGTGTGATGACCTCATCTAAAAATTTAAATTTTGAGAGAGAGAAATTACACTTTTACTTGCTAATTATACTTGCAAGTTGCAACAATTTGAAGGCAAAATTTTCATCTGTAATTTTGTCTAATTATTGCCTTGTTTGCCATTTGATTAGGTCCGTAGAGAAAAGATCAGTCAAAGAATGAAGCTTTTGCAAGATCTTGTACCAGGCTGTAACAAGGTTTGTCCCCAAATACTTCAGTAATTTCTTTGTTTTATCATTTTCTTTAACTTTCTTGATGATCACATTGAGGTTTAAATTTAACTTCCAATTTTAACATAAATAAACAATTTTTACTAGGTGACCGGAAAAGCATTGATGCTCGACGAAATTATAAATTATGTCCAGTCACTCCAACACCAAGTTGAGGTAATTCAAGATTTAGATGTAGCATATTGTGTACACTCTACCCTCTCCAGACCCCACTTGTGGGATTTACACGAAAGATGTTGTTGTAGCTTCTAATTGATATTTATTGCAACATTTTGTAGTTCTTGTCTATGAAGTTGGCTTCAGTGAACCCAAGAATGGATTTTCACATAGATAGTCTCCTTCACAAAGAAGTAAGTGTTGATATATATCAATGAATGACTTCCTTGTTACATTCAAATGGAAATTCATGGGGTTATTTTTCCTTTGTTTCAGATAAGTCAACCAAGTGGTTCTTTGCACCAACATGTGTTCCCAGTAGATGGATATGGTGAAAATCTTGCTCAGGTAATAAACCATTTAATAACTCGTCGGTTATATGAATCCTAACCAACTATATCGCTCTCATTTCCGTCCAATATTATGTAAAAAAAAAGGTACTAGAATTTCGATATCTCTACTGGCATTTTCTGATTAGAGTTCATTTATACAGCTTCCTACAATCTGTGAGGATGACCTCCAAAGCATTGTCCAGATGGGATTTAATCAGAACTCTAACCAAGATCTGATATTGCAGTCACAGACATTCCCTGGTAAGAAAAGGGGAAGCGAAGTATTTTTTTGAGGGGTGGGGGGAGTTATGATAATTGGGACTCCGCACTTTCTATTGCAACTAGAGTAAATATCTCAAAAAGTCATTCAACTATGAGGAATTATGTAGTAAAATCACTCAATTTCTCATAGTTGAGTGACCTTTTTTTAGACAGTGTGGACCGCAGTATTCCGCTATCGACCCTTAACACTTATACAATGAATTTTAGCTGATAATGAGGAGAAAACCTTAATTTATGATTAATATATTTGTTTCTTCTGATGCAGTGCCTAATTCTGAATCTCACATGAAAATTAAGATGTAATCACCATTCATTTGTCCACAAATCCCCACAGGAGAAAGAGCTTGCTGTATATAAGCAGAGAGATTTTTAGTTTAATCTGCTTCAGAAATTGCTAATCAACAAGATTAGGATTAGCATTAAGGGAAATATTTCCCCACTTATTGTAATCTATAATTGATTTGAGAATTTTAATTTTTGCTCTTGTTGAGCTATTATAGTATTTACTGTATAATGTTAACATCATCTCATGTAAGATATGAGTATTTCTCTGTAAAGCAATTAAAAATGGAGATTATTACAACCTTAAATTATTCAAATAATTGTTCATTAGTGTTCTTTTGGTTAAATCATATCAATTGACAAGATATAATCCCAAATCTTTCAAGAGATTTGCTTATGGTTGGTGTCAAATTAAACAGTGATTAAATCAGAATTTTCAAACATTTATGATTGTTAAGTTATGTTGTAACCAGCTGTATTAGTGACAGTGACGGTGCTAGCTTGGCCTAGTGATTTCATCTGAACTCCCTTCGATGAAAAATAATATTATATATATGACTAAAAATATATATTTTATGTGTAAATAATAAATATTGAACCTACCTCTTTCGACATGTCGTGTATTTAGTGGATAACTTTCAATAGACTAACCAGGTAGAGAAGCTTCTGTTCTTATGATTTACAGTGCTAGAAAGTCCAATAATAAAAAAATAAAAATATCATAAGCCTTAACTTACAAACTTTCTTAATAAAAATATTATTATAAGTTAAATCCCAGGCTGGCAATTGAGCAATTCTGACTAGACCTAATGAATTAAAGGACTTTAAATTTTCCAACTAATCCAAAAATAATTAAGTGAACAAGAAAAAGGTTAAATAAAGTAATGGAAAGGTTAATACTAGTAAAAATTGGGTTTAACAAAAATATTTCTGCTTTGCAGCGTTTAACTTTTTTTAATAAGAAAGATCTTTCAAAAAAATAAAATCTTCTTTCTCTTTTGTTTTCTATTGTTAAAATAAATTATAGTAAATTAGTACATAATAATATTTTGCTAATTATATTTCAAGATATTTAGACCGACAAACTTGTCCCCAGCCACACAAAAAAAAGAGAAGATCTGTGTTCACACTATTAATTATATCAAATAATTCCAATAATATTATTTTTCAAGATTTAGATTACTATTTTTAAAGATAATTTTCACTATGATTTTCTGGACAGGACTTAGATGTTTGTTCTTAATCTAATGTTTATTTTTGGAGAAGTAAAGACAAATAACATATGTATTTCTTTTTCCATGTCTGTTTGGCTTTTTCCAATCTGAAATTTATTAATCCAGAAGATTCCTCTTTTTTTTTTTAAGAATACAGTAGTAAGGACCATCAACTATCGTGATAGAGTGAAAAATATTCTTCATTTTTAATTAAAATTCTAAATTCGAGTTCTAGATATGAAACTGTCTAATAGAAAATGTTTTATCTCTCATAATATGTGATGTGATCCCTTATTTAATTAGACCCCTCGAAAAAAAAGTATTTAAAAAAAAAACAGAAAAAAAGCAAACTCTCATAAATTATTTCATGATAATCAAAAAGTAAAAAGAATAAAGTTACTCTAGTTACTTTAGTGTATCAGTGGTTTCTTTGTTTCGACTCATTTAACTTTTTACTGAAGCAGACAAAGAAATTCCAGTCATAACTTCTTCTTTTTTATGGATTCTGAATAAAGTATTTATTAATATTAAATAAATTCTTTAATGTAAATATAACATGTGAGTTAAAGGTATTAGATTCTGTCAAATTCCTAACTTGCATGTAAATTTGGAATACAAGGGTGGATGTATACTCTGATCTGATTTATTTGAATTCAATATTTGTAATGCAGAACATAAATTACGTAAATGTTCATTAAAATTATAATAAATAGTAGGTATAAATTATAATAGGCTTAATACTAAAATCTTTAAAGGTGAAACTCTTGAAATTTAAATTGTGTATCCGCCTCAAACGTGAGGGTGTCCATTGCAAAGTATACCATTAATTACTAAAAGATTAATTAACTTAACTGGCTACCCTACAAAGTAAATTATTACATTACATAGAGATATACAAGAGAAAAAAGGATTAGTGAAAATGGAAAGAATAGTGTTGGCAATTGACTTGTTTGTAATTCAAAATGTTTTAGAAGAGAATTTTTTACCTACACGTTTCTAACTATGAATCAATTTGGCAATTGACTTGTTTGTAAATCCAAAATGGCTACAGCTATTCTTGAACATGTTGCCTACAAATGAGAATTTATATTTTTGCATAAATATATAAGTTTTATATATTTATAGCTAAAAGTAGATGAACGCATAAAAGAATTATACCATATGTGTATTGTAGCAATTAAAACGAGAGTATCCCTTTCACCAGGACAAACAATCCTTTTATGACTAGAAATGGATCTAGAATTTCTAGATCATAGGTGCAACATTAAAGAAATAAGAAAAAAAAAATTAAGTAGAAATTGAACCTCTGTCATTTGAGCATTCAATCACACACAACATTCAACTTTTTTGAGCGTGAGGACCAGCAAATAATATCAAGTTTAATAGACGTCATGAATTTACATGTATCATAATTTGTACAATTTACTCTTGTTTATTATGTGTTGTGTAAAACTTAAAGATAACAATTGAAACAGAAAGTATATTTCCATGTTCCCATTCTTTCAATATATTGACCATTAAAACTCTTATAATTATATTAGAAAAATAAATTAGTGATCTATAAAGTCAACATAAAAATCAATGGTTGCCTAATAGTGTTTTTGTAAAGTACTAAGTAATGAATGAGACATAAAACATGTGAAACCTAGTTATCTATTAGTCTTAATTCAAAGTGCTTTTAGTTACATTGTCAAAATCATGTGCCAAACTGTGATAATGGTTTTCATACAAGGATAAAAAGGTAATTGGGCACGATTAAAGTGAAAATGACAAGCAAAAAAAAGTGAAGTCTTTATCAAGAAAAGAATGTTTAGACAGATTGAGGTGAATAGACACTGACGCAAATTTGATGGCTTTTTGTAGGACATAAAATAGTTAGGACTCAAAATTACAAACTAAATCACCAAATAGTTGGTCTCCCCACAACCATTTTGCATCCTATGAAATGTACTTTAGTACGCTTGAGACTCAACCAATCTTGTAAGTGGAGTTGGCGGCTAAATTCAGTCTTTAAGGACCATAACATAGAAAAATTGAGGAGTGTATAATAAGCCCCCCTTAAGGAATAGGGACAACTTTCTTGTTGTAGTAATTGTGAATGAGCAAAGTAGGGATCGATAACCTGTTTGTTATTGATATTATCTAGAATAAGTAAACTATATTGAATAACGTACTTGAGGGGGGGTGGGGGGGTGATCGAAATTTAAGACTTAAGGATCAATTAATTTACCCAAATAGGTAGAAAAAAGCAATGATAGTGTAGTTGGAAGTGAATTTGTAGTGGGATGTTCTTTTATATTTGATCGAACATTTGTTAGGATGTCTTTGTCTATGTCAACATCATGCTCTCTTTGTCACAACTAAAGTGGTTGTTGCATTCACTCATGGTCGTGTTTCCTCGTTTGATGTTGGACAAGTTATGTTGCTTACAAGTTTGGTAACAAGTTTGTATCAAAGCTGGTGGATTTGGGTATCTTCAATTCCACTAATTTATAATGGCAAAAAAGGAGAGAATCCAAGGACCAAGCCTAATATCCTTCAATTCCCTTTAACAAAAACACTAGTAGTTCTCAGAGCATCCAACACAACACTTTGCGAATACCTAGATCGGAATCTACAACATCTACTCCGACCATCTATAGTCAGTCTGAGCGTACTATTAAGATCCTTTGAAGATATGTTGGTGTGCATGTGTGAGTGATTTTGTTGGTCATTGAAATCCGTTCTTCACTTTAGCTTGCTTAAAAGTTGAAAGAAAGGCAATATCTGCTTTATGAATGAAAATGAATCTTTTCATTGGAATGCTCTTCAACAACAATATCATACCCAATGTAATCTCACAAGTCACTTGAGATTTGGAGGGAACAAACCTTACCCCTTTCTCAGGAAGGCACAAAGACTATTTTCATAAATCCTAGGCTCAACTAATCAGTAACCACAATAAATAGAACTATAACTAAAGCATAATAAACATGTAGAAACAAAAATCAAGGGACCAAAAACTAAGTGAATAGCGTTTGATATCTAGTATGCAAGGAGAAACCTATCTCATTGGACCACGATACAATGGCTCAAATTCCCATCTAAACGATTTTCCAACAAACTTCAAAAAAACTACAAAATACATTGAAATATCGGAATAATAATTGATGTCCAAACATGCTAAAATTATTTTTATGGTTGAAAATGCTAGGAAACCAACCCAAACGGGTCACTGAAATAAAAGCAACACTAATTCAGCCAGAACGACCTGCGGATGGCAAACAAAAATTCAGAATAAGCTGAAACAAGTAATGAATGCCAACAATAAACGAAGTCCAGGCGTCAATGTCAACTCATCGTAAGATTAAAGAATACTGCATATAGAAAAATATCCTCACAAAACCAAGTTGTTTAATAGGAAAAAGGAAAGAAAACATATAAATTAGTCAAAATTCAAAGAGCTCCAATTAGGCAGCTGCAGCCTTGCCCTTCTTCTTCTGTAGTTTCTTCATATAGAACTCAAGTTCTTTGCCCTCCAAGATATACCTGTCAATTGCAATACAAAGATCATGACTTGAATGGGAACAGATGCAAAAAAACAATCTCACGAGTCTAGGCCGGGAATCAAGGTTGCCAATGCGGAACTTACCCATCAGCTCTGCCACACTGACCAGGGCGAGATGAGATGCAAGCATATAGTCTACCAGAACTAAATTGTTCTTCAAGGTGAGAATCAAGTTTGCGATCTGTCAGGCGCTTCTCAATTTTTCGGAGAACATGGTTGCTCTTCTTAGTTTCCTCAGCCGCAGCAGCACCTTCTCCCTCCTGCCATGTACCAAAAGAAATAATCAACATATACAGAAAAGAAGATAGTCGTCACTACTTGGTCATCAAAATGGACATTTCAGGTTCTCAAACATATAAAAATGAGAGGATACTTTTATTAAAGTGGAATACATTAGTTGCTGGAGTTGAACAGTTCAAAGTAAATTAGGAAAAATAGACTTATTTAGATACAGTAGAATGTGACTGAGGAGAGATCAAACTATGTAAAAGACCACCTTCGCTGCATTGTTAGAGGTCAAAAGTATCCTCAATAAGACCTATTTTTCCATTCACTCGTACATTTTCTATCTTTATCAATTCTTTCTCAATCTTGGGTAAGTTATTTCTGATCATAACTGGACATCATGTCCAAACTTCAAAAAATGTCAAAGCAATCATAGATCACAGTCGTGATGAAGAATTTGCAGCATATAATGAATTATGATTGTACAGTAAAATGAAAGAGCTGAGGAAGCCAGATAGCAAGGAATCAACAACTACTTATCAAATGATGTTAACCAGGTATGGAAGTAAAGATAACAAAATTTGGCTACCTCAGCAGTTTCCTTCTTAGCAGCAGCCCCCTTTTTCTTCCTACCAATGTCAACACCATAATGCTGGAGGTACCACTGTTTAAAGGGTGCTGCATCAACCTGAACGATTGCACTCTTGACAAGAGTCTGTGTACGAACAAGTTCATTGTTCGAGGCATTATAGACCACGTCAAGGATACGAGTCTTACGGGTGGTAGCTTCACTACCCCATGAATAATTTCCTGTATCCAATCTTAGTGCCCTCCATTTAACATTGCCACCACGAACACGAATGCGTCTGACTGTCTTGTTGCTTGAGATCTTAGTATTAGCAGGCTGACGGCCAAGCTCGTACCTTTAACAATAAGAAAAACATATTCACACAAAATCAGCAGCTTGTCCAATCAGACTTTCCATTACAACATCACAACAACATAATTAATTTTCAACAGATTTTTCACACGACTATGCTAACAATAATTTTTATAGCAGTCATTTTGTTATAAGTATTTTATGTACTCTATTTTCATTCCTGTCATAATCATCAATTCATTTTATACAAATGCAGATTGTGTTTTCCATTATCTTAATTAATCTAATGCTAATTATTAGGGATTAAGGGTAGCTCATCAACGTGTTCCAATAACCTCCACCATTTAGGTGGGAGTTTGATTTCCCATATTGTATTCCCCTCTCCCATTTCTCCTCATTTTCCGTGTATAATATTCAAAAAAAAAAACCTAACATTAATTCTTATCACTGACCGAAACTAATCTTGGAAGAGTTGCTTGTTTGATTGATATAGATCTCCCAACTTACAACTCTAGAATTACTATATACTTGTAGAAACGATCCTGGAGAAGACATCTACTGTGCAGGATTTTTTTTATAAGGAGCAGCAAATCATATTAATATTACCCTGGCAAAATTACCAATTCCACAAGGGAGAATGGAAGTTATATTGCAATTTCTACTGTAGCTAGTACTTATTACTACTTCCTTTGAAACAACAATTAAGAATAGCAAGGAATCTGACTCTATTCTAGGAAATGAAGTTATTTTCATGTGTTTGGTAAATTTTCCATCATAACGATAAATGAAGTCTTTGCGCATACACGGAAGTTCTTTCTCTTTACTACTATCCCAACATTTACTCAATATCACTTCCAATTTGCTGGTATTAATATCAATATTCAACTAATACTCACCAACTTAACACCAGAGATAACCGCTTACTTCACTGAAAGACAATTCTTTTGTACAATACATTTACCAGTTAGACAATACGTTACTATGCAGTATTTTGATAAACTTTGTGTATTTTAAAGAATAAGCACCTAGTATGACAAATAATCTAACGATTTGAGCACAATTATTGCTAACGAAAGACGGCGGAAAGATCAATGTAATAATATAGAGACAGATATTCAGGCAAAAGAAAAAAAGGCAGTAACACTAACTTTCGCTTCTTCCTCCAGGTTTTCTGCTTGCCACCAGTGGCACGCCTTTTGTGCATGGAGTCTCGTGAGATACCTTCGTATTCATATCCATAAATAAATCAGTAAAATTAATAAAAATCGTCTGTTTTTTTCATCAAATTGCACATGAAATTAGTTAGTGTAGAGAAGAAGGAAATATAGCAGGTTCAGATCCATACCCATGGTTACTGAGAGCTAAGCCGCACCCCTCACACACCACCCTTCCGCTTTGAACGAAGAACACTAAAACCCTAACATTTTGAATGTTCTTAAAGATATGGGCTGGGCTGAAAGTTCTGACTTTTTTGGGCTTTTCATTCTTGGGCTAATATATTGCATCTCGATTCAATACCCCAAGTCGTCTATATCATTTATTTTGGATTTCATTGAAGTTGTGGATATCGAACACCGGTAGAAACCAAAAAGAAAAGAAAAAAGCTCCTTACATTTTGTTTGGATGGTTGTTATATTATTGGAAAAATTACTTATATACACACATTTACTTACCTTAATAACCATTTATCCCTATCTTTTTTTAAAAATTCAAAAATCCCTTAATTCCTCAAATTCATAAAATCTTCCGGATACATAAATATTTCACTCATATTTTCAGCCTACACCCACATTTCCCACTCCCATTTCATTCCTCCATTTTATCCCTAAATTCTCTCCACTTCTTTAGCAGTTACAAATTTCAAATTCATTTTAATTTTCAGAAGGTGTCTCTTTCAAGTTAATCAATTAATCTATTTTTGAATTTCAAATCTTTTCTATTTCCAATTAATGATTTCAAATTATTTAAGAGGTAAATTTTTTTCCATCACTTCAATTTTCGATTTCTTTCTTTTATAATTATTTTTTATTTTTTTGATCTTAAAAAATAAAAATAAAATTACCTCCGCCCCTGCCCTTATTGTCGTTGAAAAAATTTCTTGAAAAATATTTATTTTCTTTTTCTACTAATGAAAAATGTCCAAAAAAAAAAAAAAGTTGGATCTGCCATAGCATGACCATCACTATCAAAGATACAAATTTTTAATGTATCTCGTTTATTTTGAGTCTTAAATTAGTCTTTGTTAGTGTTATCATTTATATGATACATCACTGCTATAATAACCTTTGTTTTATGCAATGTCTAATGTTCATATTTAAGGTATTGATACATAACTCTAATGTTGTTGAATCTTTGATTAATGTTTATCATGTTCAATAGAAATGTACTTGATACATAAACTTCGTGTTATTTATCACACATGCAAAAAGAAGCTATTTTGAAACAATTACATGTATAATGTATTTTTTTTATTTTAAAATATAGTATTTTTCAAACAAAATAAGATACATAAATAATAATGTATCATGCATTAATTTTTTAGTTATGATACGTAAATTCGGATTTATACTAAATGTATCTGATACATAACAATTACCAAATAATAATGTATTGATTTCAAACCTAAAATCTTATGGGCAACACTTTCTTATTTAATGTATCTAGTAGAAATACAACACTTATCAATTTAAATTGAAAGAATCTTCATGATGTATCTTCTCAAATTTTTCGATAATTTTGAATCAAAATTGAAAGAATCTTCAATGAACTAGGAGAATAATTTTGAAACTCAAAATTTTCAACAATTTTGAATCAAAACGGAAAGGATCTTCAATGAACTGGAGAAGAATTTTGAATCTCAAATTTTTCGACAATCTTGAATCAAAATAGAAAAAATATTCGATGAACTTGAAGATTCACAAAAGAAATCGTTTGTCCAACAATAATTCCAGCACTTTTGTATCCTTCATAACTCACCTCGCTTATCCGAAATTTCGACAAAAGTTTTTATGAAACAGAGAGAACGATGAACAAGAAGAAGAAATTAGTTTTTGAATTTTTTGGTTTGTTACACTATAGGATTTTGAATTCTTGACAATAATTTGGAATGGAATAACCTAATTTATGGGATCTTAATTTGATTTTCAGCTTTTTTTTTCCCCCTTAATTAGTGCAACAAATGGATACTATGAGATCTTAATTTGATTTTTCAGCTTTTTTTTTTCTTAATAAGTGCACAGATTGATACATATTGTATCAACAATAATGTATCCGGATCCTTAATTATGTATCCGAAATGCCTAAAAAATATGGGATTTATGTAATTACAAAAATAATAGGGATAAAAGGTAATTTAGGTTTTACACTATCATATTTATGTAAGTTATACTAGAGCAGACACCTTCCAATTATCATGTCTTAAGAATCAGAGATTTCTTCTGTTTCTTCGATTTTGTCCAAATCCCGCCGTTACATAATTTTTACTACTCCTATTATTGTACACAATCATTATTTCTAGAAGTACGGCCTTTGCTTGCAATTCAAGAACTGATTTTGCCTACATCAATTTCGAATGACCTTCAATAAATTCCACTCAACAAAAGGACAAAACACAATTAACTAAAAGATGTCACACCAAAGACGCCAGATGAAACTCTATTACAAGAGGATCCATTAATACAAGTACCCAATGCAGAATCAGAAATTACAGTCAAGTTATTCAGCAAAACCTTTTTCCTAAAATCCAACTATAACGACTCCATGGTATATATGACATCTCATCGGAACCGTCTAGATAATGATGCTGATCCTTTTTATGTCATATCTGAGTTAAAGTTATGCCTTGCTATCAATGCTCATCGGTTCTGGTTCCTTAGGAGCAGAGTTCTACATAAAACAAAGCCATGAGTGAGTCAACAAAACAACAAGAAGTAAAGCTCGAAGTCTAGGGGTTATAAAGTCTGCCACTTACGGCTGAGTTTGCTGCATCCTGCTTAGTCAACTTTGCAAACATGTTTCCGTAGAACTTTGCATCCTTCTTGTTAATTTCCTTGACTTTCTCCTTTAGAGCTTTGTACTCAAGCTTCACATCCCTTGATATCACATAAGAGAACAAGCTTCAGCACCATAACTGACAAATATGACAGCTTGGGTATAGTATAGAATGGGCTTGGTTGTATACCTGTTGGCAGGATCAATCTCAAGAGCTTTCTTAATGTCAAATTCAGCCAGATCAAGATCAGCCATGTTCATATATGCTTGAGCTCTGCGGTATAGAGCTTTGACATTTGCACTATCCAGTTCCAACACCTACAGCTCACACAAATAATCCTCAAGAAGAAAGTAAAAAGGATGAATGAGTATTTCTTTTAAGGGGGGAATTTCTAGGTTTCGAGTTCTATACCTTGGTACACAGTTTCTCGGCCTGCTTGTAATCTTTCAATTTCAACTTGCAGGCTGCATTATTTAAGTTGCAGGTGATCTTCAATGCTTTAGACTGTTTCTTTTCCTCCTCGCTGAAGGAAGTATCATGCTCGATGAATTTAGCAGCCTGCATTTGTTAAAATGTACAGTTAGGTAATCCTGGCACATCACAATAGCATTTTGATCTTCACAGACAAAAGACCCACTATTCTAGTTCTAAACAACACAGTAAAAGCCAGGTATCTACCTTCTCATATCTCTTAGATGCCCTTGCGTATTTACCAGCCTTGAACAGTGCATTCCCTTCTTCTTTCTTTTTGCCAGCAGCCTCAATTTTCTCCGGGGTATTCATATCCCATGATTCCTTGTCCTACAAGCCACCGACAAGAGTATATGATTAAAGTATAGATCCAGAGAACAGTGACATATATCCAAGGTTAGAAAATAAAAAGAAAGAAAACATCACATACCTTGACAAAAGAAACAAGCTCAACCTCATAATGCACAGTTGAATTAGGAGGAACAACAGCTAAATCTTGCTTCGACTCAGATGAACCAAAGGCATAATCAGGTGCAATTGTAAGCAGCGCCGCTTCACCCTTCTTCATTGTCAAGACAGCTCGGTCCAGCCCATCTATTACTTGTTCTGTTCAGGGTAAATTAGAGCTCAATCAATACTAGTTAAGTATTAAAGTCCAGGGAAAATCACAACATAAGATCTCTGTAGTTGGAACAAAAATGTATTCGGAGTCATACCCTCATCTGTCTTAAACTCAAAAAGGTTGTCTTCATTTTCCCCATCATGGCCCTTTTTTGTGAAGACTGTGCCATCTAGCAGCTTGCCAACCAGTTTTACTGCAGTATGCAAATTGAAACAACCCTCAGATATCATAGTATTCATGTAACTTACAAGCACAAACTAAAGAATTTTTCCTGTGACAAACTAACATTTAACAACAGCTCCTTCATTGGGTCTCTCATATCCTTCCCCTTCTTTCAGGATCTTCTTTAATACTTTCTTGTCATCAGTAACATTTGAAACAGTTTTCCACGAGACCAACTCTAAGTTGATCTGTAATGTGGCATTAGGTGGAACTGCTCCTCCATCACTCGAGGCTGGTTTTCCTTTCTCTCCAAAGCCATCTGCAGCAAACAAATCAGACTTATTAACAACAGCCCTCTTATCGGCAGATGATTACACAGTCACTTGGTAGCAAGCATCACTTACATTGTGGCTTCACTGTCAATTGGACCTTTTCACCTTTCTTCATAGTTTTCACAGCCTTAGCAAGAGCAGGACAGAAATGACCTGTTCCATTAGGGATGTCAGAACAAAACTACAAAAAAAAATTCACCTAATAGAACATTGTGGGGCATAAGTAGTCAAAGGTTACCATCTTGAACAGTGAACTCCACTCCATCTGATTTTCCCACCACTGTGCCATTTTCGAGCTGAGCTTCGTACTTGACTAAATTACAAAAGACAAAAGAAGATGCTCAATTTATGTTCCAAACAGCTATAGCATAGTCCCTTGTGATTTGAAATTAATAATACATACCAAATACTTCGTCAAGATCTTTCGGGTTTTCCCATTTCTCCCCCTCTGTGAGGATCTTTTTGAAAATTCCACCATCCTTGCAAATGTCTTTTACACTCACCCATGATAGCAACTCAACATCAAATTGTAGAGTGGCATTTGGAGGGATAGTTGGAGGAGAACCACTCTCTCCATAAGCAAGCTCTGGAGGAATGGTGAAAATAGCATTTTCACCTTTCTTCATTGTATTTATACCTTGATCCCATCCTTTAATAACTTGTCCTATCAGGAAATAAAAAGCATCAGCATATCTGTTTAATCTTGAAGCAAAATCGAATTCATCTAGTGCAAATGCTAATTACATAGATATCAGAGACTTTCTCGCAATGAAAAAATCTGTATTTCTTGGCTTTAACATGAGTTCTCATGTAATTAGATTTCAAACAAATCAACTTTCTGTTTGCAATCTTTGACAAGCATAGTCCTCTCAACCCGAAAATCTCTAGAATTGAGGATGAAATCTACTTTGGAATGCCAAAGACCATTACAATCATCCTCTAAGGAAACAAGAAGAAGAAAATCTCAGAGGAGCTATAAAGTGCTAGTGAGAACAGCTTCACCACATCTTCAGATTCTCGTAATAAAAAATTTACTGTTGTGAAGTTCATGCCTTCTCGACAAGCTAAATCCTACTTTAAACTAGGGAACAAGATTTACGTGTTACCATATATTTACTAAGCCCTTGGAGGAAACAAGCTCCCCAATCTCATATCATCTATACTGGTCCTATTAGAGCTATCAAGCTTTCATTTGTTTTATCAAATCACTTAAGTTTATTCAATAACCACTAACAAGCAAATACAAAATGCTAGTGAACATTCACTAACCTTGACCGAGAGTAAACTTGAAGGGGTCCCCTCTATCGCGACTGGAATCGAACTTGGTTCCGTCAAGCAAAGTTCCAGTATAATGAACTGAAAATGCAAAAACCAACGTGAGCTCAAATAACACGAACAAAATCACGTTTACCGCAGAGTAGATGAAACAAATGAAAATTAAATAATCCATAAGCCATAGAATGAGCTCAGAATCAATCCACGAGCCTAGCGAGCGCAAAATACTAATTAACAGCAACTAATACAATTGCAATTAATTAATCAAAACAATATTGCAAGCACAAAAAACACATTAACATAAACAAATCTCATATGCAAACTAATTACCTTCGACTTCATCACCAGGCGCAGGAGTATCCCAACCTTCACCTTCCTTAACAAGCTTCTTCTTCAATCCCTGATTTCCAATTTCCTTCTCCTCGCCTACTTTCAGGGTCGAACTGTCATCCGGCAGATCCATGTCCTCGTTCATTCCCTCTACCGGTGGAATACCAAAATCCTCGTCCATTTTCCCGTCAAACACAATATGCACTCACACACAGAAGATTGATTGATTGATAGAATCGAGCTCAGTGAAAGAAAATAATGGCGTGTTGGAGAAGAAGAAGATGGAGGCTTAAATGGTGTGATAGCTAGTGTGAAAAGAAAGGGTTTAGGTTCTAGAGTGTTCCAAGGTTTTTGAGAGACCTTTAGCGTGACGAAGGGTCAGGATTCTTCCAGATATCTTAAATTTAGATAACCAATATATTAGTAATTCTTAAATTTAGATAATATTATTGGAGAGTGGGGACCACTACTAAATTCTTATTAATCCAACTGCTGATCTTTAATTAAAGTTTTAAGTTAGATGGCAAATGAAATGGGCCGAATTTGGGCCAACACTGAAAAACGGGTCGTAAAATAAGGGGGACTTGAGGACCTTCATTTAAGATATAGCCAAAGTTCTTGAGTATTTTCGTTTCTAAAACATATATCCTCTTAGGGATGTTCTGGTGTTTTATGCCTCTCATTTGTTTTCATTAAGATTAAAACGTTTAAATTTGAATGCCATATCTAAATTATGTTTTGTGATAAAAATAAAAGTTGATATTCCAAGACCAAGCAACATAAAGAGAGAGTGTTCGATTTCCTTCTTTGTTGTCTTTAGTTAACTTTACCATTGCTGGATGAGCTTCCAAAATAGTTCTGTCTATTTACAGGGTTAGAGTTTGTAATATTGTCACTACCCAACACCAACAGCAAGTGTATACAAGTAAAGCAAAAGAAAAATATGTTTCATTAGCATCTCCTTGACAATGACAACGACAATGTAATGTAGTAATTTGGAGTCTTGAACTTGGTCAATAGGTATTACAGACTCGATTTGACAGAATAGCATCCAAGTAAAGCCTACAACAACTATTATATTTCAATCACAAGTTGAGGTCAGCTATATGAATACTAACTTTCCATGTCGCTCCTGTGGTAATTCTACTACATTCTCATTGATTATGGGCAGCAAGAAGCCAATTCACGTGCAGATGCAAAACACTTCATGATTTAGCCAACTCTCAAGTCTCAACTATCAATTGGCACGATGGAAGCATTGAGCAACAAGTATCCAACATATCAACTGTTTGGCTGGACCAACCTTTCATTTTAGTCAGCACCATGAGATTACTGGCTCTTTTTCTCTTGAAACAGTCATTCCATGCCCAACACTATTTTCAGCCTGAATACATAATGATATCCCAGTGGCCAGACTTTTTCTTCAATCACTGTTCAATGAAGTGTTTCTCCACTTTAGTGTCTGATTCACAGCTCCAAACAGTTGGAAACTACTTAGCATTAGTTTGAGATCCATCTGCCAAAGAATAACCACACCCCATTTCCTCGAATTATTGTCCTTGTAGTCACCTGAATAAGCAACTCAAGACTTTCCAGCACTGCGAAGTGCAAATGAACCATCTGCACAGGTGCAATGTAGAAAAAGATACTTGGTTAAACCGAACTTCATAATGAAGCATGTAGAAGACTTGCAGCCCTCTCAATATATGTTGTTGGGACTCTTCATAAATGTCATCGGGTGTGTGTTGGACCCTTCAAAAGTAGTGCATTTTTGAAGGATCAACACAGGTGCGGCAACATTTTTGGAGAGTCCGAGCAACTTAGCTCTCAATAACATAGTGGGCATGATTCAGCTTTGTTGAACCATTATCAAGACATGCAAATTAATGAACAAGGATTAGTAAATAATTCTTCACCTATGCTGGAAAAAGATGATTCTGAACAGCAAGACTAGCCTTTCCGATTCTAATTCCTGATGGCGTTACTGAATCTTATTGCTGATAAACAACTTCTCATTCATCAGGCGGGCAAAAGATATACTTCCAAAAGACGATTGATCAATATTGAAAACATAAACATATCAAAGTTCTACTAGTCCTTATTAAGAAAATATAAAGTATTCAACAAAGACTTGTAAGTCTTTTCATTCATTAAACTATCCCTCTTCTTAAATTCTTCAAGAAGTTCAAATGCATAATCTCCTCTTCCTTCCCTACTCAATTCTTCCATCACTGTTTTATAAGTAAGCTGATCAGGTGACAATGAATTATCCAACATATCAAACACCACCTCAGTGGCATCCTCAAAGCGACGCTCCAAAGCAAGACTACAAACCAGTATCATATAAGTAGATCCTTTCGGAATAAACCCTTTGTTCCTCATTTCCTTAAAAAACTCAAGCCCCTGATTCACTCTTCCCTTCTCACACAACCCTTTGGCTATATAGCCATAGGTAAACGCATCAGGCTCACATCCATACAAACCCATTTCACGATAAACACGAATAGCCTCATCAACCTCCAGACAATTAGAGTAAGCCTTGATTATCATATTCAATGCAAATGTATCAGGAATCACCCCAAAAGACTTCATTTGCTTCGCTAATGATCGAACAGAATGTAAATACACGTAACAAACATGTAACTTATTAAATTTACTGAGAAGAGCATTCAGCAACAAATTATAAGTTTCTAATGACGGCTTAGCATCTTCACATTTAGTCATTTTCTTGTAAATATCAAATGCACGATTAAATAAGAATTTACGACCGCAGCAAAACTTAATCATGGAATTGTACAGAGGGAGGCTCGGCGGGCAAGCGCCGGCGAGAACTTCCTCGACTAAAGTCTCCGCAACGCGATAACGCTTACTTGATACTGCAATGTTAATCATGTTTAAGTAAGTAACATGGTTGTGCTTGTAGCCCCGTTGTTGGCCCGTCCACCGGAAGATATCGAGGGCAAGGTCCGGGTCGGTTTGGGCTTTCAAGGCTTCGTTTACATCAGCTGGTGTGAACCCGGGTTTGAGATTGCTGATCCATGATTCGAACTGTTTCTCTAATGGAGTTTGAGTTCGGGTCCGAGGGATAGGGACTGGGAGTTCATCGGAGAACGGCAGCGGAGATGTTAGGGCTTTGGGGTAGAGATCGGAGGAGGAGGAGCTGGATATACGGCGGAGAGATAGTGAAGAGAAGAGAAAGGAGATGACCGGACGGCGCACGGTCGCCTGCATTTTCGGTATCGGAGAGAAGAAACAAGGGTGTGTTTGGTTGAGTTGCTGTGATTTCGTACTTTGGGCGTGGGCCTAAGACAATTAACTTATATGGGCCGAGAAGCTATGTTAGGCCCATATTTTCCGCTAAGCAGTCCCTTTTAATAGCCCAACTATCGGGCTAAGTTGTGGCATGCCGTTGGTTCAGTTCGAATTTATGTAGGGCAAAAATTGTGCATTATAGGAAACTATTAACTCAAAATAAATGTTCAAGCTACAGTTTTATTTAATTCTAATACGTAACAAGCACTTTGTCATTCTCGCCTCTCTCCCCTGAATCTCGCTCGTCACTCTCAATCCTCTCCCTCGCCTCTCACTTTTATACGCACAAATGTATAAATTGTGTTTGTATAAAGCGAGAGTGATTGTATATACAAATACAAATATATATATCTCCGTCCTATACACTTATAATTATACTAATACAAATCTTCCCCTACCCATATCTCTTTTGCCCCTCTCTCTCGTTGTATTTGTATAGAGCGAGAGATATATTTGATATGCACATACAAATTTTTTAACTCAATTCAATTATATAAAAATTCAACTTTTATGCAGATATGCAAACACATTCATTAATACATATACATAGTAGTTACATATATACAATTATCTAACCGATATACATATACAATTCACTTCTCCCACTCTTTGCCCTCTCTCGATTGCCTCTCTCCTCATCTCCCTCGCCGCTCTAGCCTAACACAAAGAACATATACATGTACAAACACAATTTTCGTAGACACAAACGCACAATTTATACAAATCAGATGCTCGCGAATAACAAAATTATAGTTATAAAGCGCTGATATGATTTTTATGTTTGCTATTCCTAAAATTTACTCTTTTAGAAATGCTCATAAAATAGAAACATTAATACTCAGTTAACATGAAAAAAAAACTATATAAGTGTAACACAAAGATAAATTAAGAGGAATATGGTTTTTACTTTAGATTTTGACGTTTTGTATAATATTAAGTTGTGAACTAAAAGTAGTGTGAATTGAAAGCTGAAGGGAAAAGATTGTAACCAATAAGGTATTGAGGTTCATATTTAAATTTAGAGCAACTTTCACATATAGTAAACATAAAAATCATATTTGTATGTTATAACTATAGTTTGTATAATTGCGCTCCATAGCAAATTTTATGTTTGCTATGGAGCTTTTGATTTGTATAATTCGCTAAATGTATCCAATTTTATACAAATTGTTCAGTTTTGTATAAATTCATTTATACATTGTAATTTGTATAATAAGATTTGTATTTGTATAATTATAAGTGTATAGGACGAAAATATATATATATTTGTATTTGTATTTACACTTTTCTCTCGTTTTATACAAACACAAACGCATTATATATATTTTATACCGAAATGTATAAAATGACTAATTGTATACCGAAAATGGCTAATTGTATACCGAATCAGATGACAAAAAAATGGAATGTTTGCTGTGAATTACAAATAAAATAAATTATGGCTATAGTATTTAATTTGAATTAATAGTTTGTTATTTCATCCATTTTCCCCTTAAATTTATGTGTAGGTAAAGTAGTAAAGTACTACAGTTTTAATGGACATTAAAAATAAAAAAATTACCCCGATAACTCGATAATTTTTTTTAATAAAATTATTAAAAATTTGTTAACCTAATAGCAATAAACCAATATCACTTTTTTTTATTCGATTTATCGATCGGTTTAATTTTTGCACACCCCTAAACTATATGCATAAATATCCGCTTTGGGAGTCATCATTTGACTTGTATTCGTTCTGTGTTAATTTATGTGATATAATTTATGAATAATTATGCAGAATGTGAACTCATAAAAAGTATTGATAAAAAAAATGGTTAAATGCCATCTTTCTCTTTTTCTTCTTCTTCTCCTTCTACTTCTTCATCGTCCTCCCCCCTCCTTCTCCTCCTCTCTCTTCTTCTTTGCTTCCTATTTTTCTTTAAAATTCAATATACCGCAAACGTGAATCGTTTTGAATGAATTATATATCAGGAGATTTGAAATATCGAGAGGTTTTATATCTAAAAGTTGAGACTATTTAAATGAGTTTTTGAGTTGGTCAAGATTGGATAGTCAGATACACTTCATGTATAGTTAAGCTATATTCAATTTTTTAAGTGTATCGTAATGAATAATCAATGTATAACTTATGTATGGATAAACTCGATTCATTTTTTTAATATATCATAATATATAATCAATATATACTTCTATGAATTTTGATTATTTTATATAAACAAAAATGTGACTATATTTATTATAAACTAATTACTTTATTACATATATTTGAAACTACCGAAGGAATATTCTTTCTCAACTTCAAATTATACTCATTTCCGCGAGCCCAAGCTTCAAGCCCAAGTCAAATTCCATGAGAAGACTAGTTCTTTCGTCCGAAATCGCGTGGTCGGGTGAAATGTGAAATACCGATTACATTCCTATTTTTCCTGAGAATTACAATCAGTACCTGTTCACATAATGGCAGAGGTTCGTAATTTTACGAACAATTATAGGGCAAAGTTGTCACAAAATAACCGACAATGGATAAGTTTGAAAATAACAAATAGGCAGAAGGGCTTTTATGTAAACATACGTGAAAGAGGACCACTCCTTTTCCCCACCACCAAGCATCTTTTCCATTTTTTAATTTTTGTTTTTAATTTCTCTTGTTTATCTTAAAAAAAACTATTTTAATATTTTAATTACTTTTTATATGTTTCCAAAATATATTTTGGTTTCTTCTACAACGCTTCTTCTTATGATGATTTTGCTGTTACATTATCGATCGGTACAATTATCTTCTCTCTAGAAATCTTCCTTTATCTCGATCTTTCTCTCTCTAGATGTTTGAAGTTTCACTGTTTCTACAACATTAAGCGGTGAGTTTGATTTTTTCTTCTTCAATTTCCGTGTTTTTTTCTATTATATCGTGCTTATTTAATGTTTTTTCTGGTGGTCGGAGAATTTACTTCTTTTGTGTTGATCGGAAAACTATGAATAAACTCAATTGCATTAGTCTTCTGTAGCTTTAAATTCAATTTTCTTCATTTTTTGCTGTATTTTTTGGTTTATAATATGAAGTGACTTGACTGCTTTCGGTGTTGATTTGAATTGGCACTAGAAGAGCTACTGTAAAATCTGCATCTGTTTTTTTTTTTTGTGTTCAAAATTGCTGTTTGATTTTATCTACTATAAACATCCAGTGTTTTTTAATATTTTGTTATTACATGTTTTTCACGAGTAGTTTTGAGTTTTGACATGTAATATGATTTGTACTTATGGTGGATTGTTTTTAATTTGTAATTCTCCTTTGAGCACTTCTGTTTGTTGACAGTCGGCACAAATATGAAGAAAATAAAACCAGAGACCTCTCAAAATAATTGAAGCTGAATCAGTTTACTATTTAGCTGTTGATGTCATATAGAAATCATTGTTACGACAAGAAAAGGTGAAGCTAATTGCTACATATGTTCATGGATAATGCTAAATCCAAGAGGTGATTCCTGTCTTTGAATGTTCCAGTTCTATATCATCATAATAGTAGGCATGGATGAGCTGATCAGAGTAGTTATTTCTCGCTTGATGTCCCAAAGATCCTATAGAAGGTGAGCCCCCGTAGTGTTTAGAATACTGGAATAGATCTCAGTGGGCTAGGTAACGCAATAGAACTCTTCCACAGAATAGCAGCCTGCATATGCTATTCACTATTTTTGTAGCATCTTTTTTATCTCATCTCGTCTCTCCTTTCTCTCTGTGATTGTTTGATACATATTCTGCTTTTTATGTTTTTTTGGTTTATATTTTTAATCCAGATTCTTGAATCCTTTAAAGCACTGAAGGTAGCATGCGTTATTCATGTTCTACAGCTGTCTCTGACTTCTCTGTAACTTCTTGACAGAGAAAACATAACTGAACTTGGAAAAGAGGCATGTTCATGGTTTGATATTTTGTTGGCTTACTTTATCCAAGATATAGCAAGTATTTGACAGAAACCAGTGGCTGCCTTTTAGATGATAACTACTGATTGCAGCTCGTGAAGGCTGCATTTAAGCATGTTGATAGTCTTTCAATTGATTTTCAATTTCTTTTGTGATGAGAGGTGGATTTTTTACCATTTACCGTATCGTATGCTGCACATAAAAAGTGATATATGTCAACAATCACGTGAAGATCACTGTTTCTACAGTGTAGAAACCTCTATCAGGAGGTTAGAGGTCCATTGAAAAAGTGTTGGTCCGCCAGTCATTGTAATCTTAAAATGGAAAGGTAATTCATGTTCACACTCTATTTGGATATTAAGAGGTGATTTTCCTTTTGATGACCCAATAGTTTTGTACTTTGTTCTGTGGGACATTATAATTCCAGATATAGAATATTGAAGGAGCTTGGAGATGGAACGTGTGGTAATGTATATAAGGCCATTAATACAGAAACATCTGAAATTGTAAGTGATCGTCTTTGTTTATGTATTTATTATGTTTTATATATCCACACGTGTTTTTCAGATTTTCTCATTTATTAGTTGGTATAAGGAGCCGTACCATAATCATATATGCAAAATCTAAGACTTGAGTAGGAAGTTTGCGTCTGGCAGCACCAAAAGAGATTTTGATCTGTGCATGTTTGAAGAGTTGCACGTCTAAATTAATAAAATCCTATTGTTATTACTTGTAAGTACCAGAACATTTGGATTTGCTCCTTGGTTTCCTTTGTAATGGCAAGTTATTGGTGCATCTTTCACACAACAGTACTAACATGTGCCAAATCTCAGGTAGAGTCTGCCTAACCAGAAGGGCCTTAGTACCATACATAATAATTTGTGAGAGCCATGTTAAAGTTCCATTCCACTTATAGTCAAGTCATCAGATTAGTTTTAATCATGCCTATGCTATTTCCAAAAATGAAGGATAATAAAATTTGACCTTTTCACTTTCTTCTTTGTTCCCCTTGGAGGGAGTTGACGGAGAGGCTTATGTTGATTGTTTCTCTGTGCTCGTACATCTCACAGGATGTTGATTCCTCTCAAAGATTGTAACTTATAGTTTCGTTTCATTATTGTAGGTTGCAGTAAAGAAAATGAAGAGGAAGTTCTATTTTTGGGAAGAATGCATTAATCTACGTGAAATAAAGGTGTGTAGGTTTCCTCTTATTTGGTCTCATATTGATGGTCTGAAGGGAGTATTTAAACATATCTATTCAGAAAAATTACCGTGTTAGAAAAGAGTTTCTTGTACATATTTATATATTCTTGGTGCAAGCTAAGCTTTTCAATCTTTCTCTGCGCAGTCCCTCCGTAAATTGAATCATCCTAACATCATCAAACTGAAAGAGATTGTCAGGGAAAACAATGAGCTTTTCTTCATACTTGAGTACATGGTATCAGTTTAAGACTTTTGTCTAGATTTTTGTGTTGCACCTTTCTCATTGTCTGTGCTGCAGAATCTTTCGTTCTGATAACATAATGTACATTTATGTAACTCTGGCCATTAGTGCTTTTAGTTTCGGAATATCGAAATTCTATGTCAACGTGAACCTCTAAACTGTCTCCTTATTGATTATCTAGGAACGTAACTTGTACCAACTAATGAAAGATCGGCAAAGACCTTTCCTAGAGGAAGAGATTCGAGGATTGATGTCTCAGGTGTTGCAAGGACTTGCCCATATGCATAAAAATGGTTACTTTCATCGGGACTTGAAACCTGGTATTGAAATGTCATGTGGTCTATTTACTATCTTTACTTATGGAAGTGGGAAACTAAAGTTACACTTGTTCTGGCTCAGAGAATTTACTGGTGACGAATGACGTAATTAAAATTGCTGACTTTGGGTTGGCTCGTGAAGTGTCTTCATCACCTCCTTTCACCGACTATGTTTCAACTCGTTGGTGAGTTGTCTTCTCTAGTTTGGTGCATCCTTTGTTTCCAAGTGCTTGCAAAAGTTTTGCCTCTGATGTAAGGATGTTCTAATGTCTTTAAAAGGTACCGAGCACCAGAAGTTTTGTTGCAATCTTCATCATACACACCTGCTATCGGTATGCACTGTCAGTACATTCTTGCAATTTCAGAAGCTTCTTGTGTGGCACACTGGATCATTTTTTCATTTGACACCAATAGGTTTCAGTATGTTTAGAAACTCAAGCTAGCATCCAGAAATTTTGTTCTTGAATCTTGACGGCTGTTGCAGCTAGTTTGTTACTTGTCCTTATATACTTGTAAATCTAAGTACATTGCGCAGCAGTATATTTCGTGTTTGTTGATATTTTACAGTGTATAAACAGTCTTTCTTTAAACGTTTTTTGTTGATTTTGATGGTAAGCACGTTGTGTGACCTGTCATGGCTCTTTGAAGGTAATATAACCTTCAATGGGTTCAATGAAGGTTGTGTAAAAGAAAATAGGAGAGTGCCAGGAAATCCTGTGGACCATGTTTACCATGCGTAACACAGGCCCATCAAAGCCTTGACTTTAAAATGCTGGCTTGATTCAATAGTAGAACTGGAATATGAGACATTTGCTGGTGTTCTCCTAGTAGAAACTAAGAATTTCCTCAGTTTTTTTTCCATGTTTGTCTAGCATGATTTTAGATGAATGTACAAAAAAACTTGGGTTAGTTTTCTAGAACATTGTTGACCGGTGACTTGGCTCCCTTTTCAATTGTTGAAGTTATCTTATGTCTATTCACTACTTCACATGCTTGGGTTTTTCAATCTCTTTTCCTTGTATTTTTTTAGATTGCTTTGTTTTGGAATTTTAATGGTCATTCTATGATCTATCCAAAAACATACTTCTCTTTGAACTGCTCTTCTTTTGAAGTTCTCAAACATTCTTAAGTTTGACAGCCTTACATTAGAAATTGTTCAATACGTGGAAAGAACTCTTGGATAAAATTTCATGTTTGTTTTTGTTGGTTAATTGATCTTTTTCTTGACTCATGAGAATAAGGTCTGTACACAGATATGTGGGCAGTTGGTGCGGTACTTGCTGAGCTTTTCACTCTTTGCCCAATATTCCCCGGTGAAAGGTGATTTTATACCCCATAATGTCTTACACAAAAATGATGTCCTAGCTTCTTTATTTTGGAGCCTAGACTGCTTTGACCTCAAATGTAACCGACAATTAGGTGATGTAGTTAGTTCCAAGAGCTTGTGAGAGCATATTGTTCAAATATTATGGGTAATTGGAACTTGATTCGTATCATTTGGAGAACTGTTTCCTTAAAGAGTAATCTTCCCTTTTTCTTTGACCAGTGAAATTGATCAGTTGTATAAGATATGCTGTGTTCTTGGACCGCCAGATTGGACTAGCTTCCCAGAACTGAGAAGTGCTTCACGGTTGTTTGATATAAGTTGTTTTGATGTAAGTCCAGATGAACTTCTTGCTAATTTCCTGCCAGTTTCTTTTGACCCTTATCACAGACATGTGAATGATCACGTATTCGAATCATTTTTTCTTCTTTTTTTTTTTGTTCCTGATAGATTACACCAGCCAATCTGTCTGATGTCATTCCAAATGCTAGCTTGGAAGCTATTGATTTGATCAAGGTATTCCTACTAGTTGCTTCTTTACATTACTGGCATATTTTATGCACGAAATACAAAGTGGTTCTTTACTGATCTATCCCTCCCTTCATGACATAGCAACTCTGCTCGTGGGACCCATTGAGAAGACCAACTGCTGACCAATGCTTACAGCACCCATTTTTTCATGTAAGCCATTTTATGTTATTTGCCATTTGCTTCAGATTTTTACTGTAATTGGCATCCTTCCATGGAGATTAAAATAACCTGCCACTTGCTAATGATTAGGTTGATATGTCAATTCCTCGTCCTCTAGGGGATCCACTGCAGATGAATTTAAGTAGTGTTGGTGAGAACTCGTAAAATACTTTTAGCATCTGTCACTGTCCACTTTTAGTTCATGAAGCTATCCTGTTGTGCAGGACCTGAGCCTAATCTTGAGTTGAACCTGTGGGATTTTGGGACAGAAAAAGATGACTGCTATCTTGGTTTGACTTTGGCTGTGAACCCAACTCCCTCTTGCCTAGGTATGAACTTTTAAGATTTTAATTATTTCAGGTTTATTTCTGTACTGTCTATGGCTCAATTTGTTGCAATAATTATAATTTGATCATGTATATTCTGGCTTTTGTAATGACTGACATCTTTGTCATTGACTCATTGTGTCTTCCTCTATCTTGTTTCTTAGAAGCAATACCTGCACAAAAGTCCACTAAAAAAGGAAATATATATTCTTGATATGGTGGTAATCCAAGTTTAAAAACGTCTCAAATTTGCCCAGGGAAACATATTTCTAAAAACAGCATCCCTGGCTCTTATATCATATAAAACAACCTTAAAGCAAAAAACCATCTTTGTGATAGTATCATTCTTTAAGAGCATGAAGACTGACATCCTTGCTTAGTATATGTCTTGCCTTAATTTTTCAAGTTTTTGTTTTATTGTTGTATTCTCTCTTTTCCAGTTGCATCTTCCTAAAACAATTTACCATAAACCTCATCATGTAGATTTATTTCCTGCAAAGATGGCAAGTAAAAGTCAAGGTGCAGGAACGGTGAGTGTCTTAATTTTTTTTTTTTTTTTTTAATACTTGGGTCACTGTTTTCAGGGATTTCTTTCCATAAGACTCCTGATTTTGATATATTCTTCTAAAAGGTTTTTAACAACATTGGCAGGATATGTTCTGCCCTGGTTTCCAAGATCACTCACAACACTCAGGTAGCTCATATATTTTTCCTCCTAGTGTAATATATTGTTGTTGTAAAGAAATGAATCTTGGGCCTAACTCAACCCAAAAAATAGCTTATATGGGGAGGATTGTCCAAGTTCATATAAGGAGTCCAACTTCTCCTCATCCCACCAATGTGGGACTTAACAATTGTGTTAACCATTCTGCAATTTTACACAACCTTCTTTTTTCTTTTTGTTATGGGTGGGTTGTTCTGCAATAGTATAATTGCCTTGTGTTAAGACTCTTGAATGAAACCTAGAATGCTGAAAGGTTTGTCAGCATATTATGGTTCTTTCTGGGTATTTAATGTAGTTGGTTGAAATCTTCACCTTCTATACTATTTTACTTAGAGATGTCATGGCTGTGTTGATTTCTTCTTTTCAGTTTTCTGGTCCTTGTTTCCTACTGATCACCATCAAATATCTACTCCGGTGGACTCCTCATTGTCATTATCATTCAGGTCAGTATCCATTTATCGAATTTTGTTTCTGTTAATGGCATAAGTTTTGGTGGGTTTTTGAGTAATGTATTATTCCCCTGTTGAGAAGAGAAATGGAATCATCCCGCTACCCAGTTTTGGTGGGTTGTTGAGTGATGTATTATCCCTACGGAGAACAGAAATGGAATCATCTTGCTACCCAGTTTCCTTAACAAATTTCTGTTCAATATCATTTCTCATATTAGTGATTGAACATAACTTAGTCCTCCAACTCTCCACTACCCCTGCTAAACAGACAGCATCAGATACATGTCCTCGGGAAAACCAATAAGACCCAATAGTATCACAACATGCATGTCAGTACTGGGGAATGCAAGGGTGGGTCTCGCTCTATTGATCAGAAATATTTTTTTTTTTTTTTTTGTTTTGTTGCATGGAACAATTAATTGAAGCTGCTTGTAGGAAACATGAAACTAAAGTTGTCCCTTTATTTTGTCTGCAGCACGATTCCACACTCAACTATTGGAGCTCCACAATCAACTGGTTTTGGCATGACATCTCTGCAGACTAACTTCTTGGAGCGCCCCTTTCTGGCTATGTCGTCATCCTTTCAGCAGGGACGTTGCCTTTGAGCTCCTGATTCAACTCTCTAGTTCGACTAAATAAGCAATTATACTAGTATTTAGTTGTAATCTGTAAATGTAGTTGACAGCACAATTAAAGTCTATTTACTAGATTTTTTTCATAATTCTCAGAAGATTCTCTTCTAAAGATGTAGAGTGACCCACACTCCTTTTAGGCGGTGTAGTTGGTGTCCTTGTGGGAACAATCGTATAGAAGATGACTGAAGTATACTGTTGTAATTATTAAACCATCATAAACGTGGAGAAAGATACAACTCTAGTTCTTTATTTAGTTTTTTTTTTTCGTTGTTAGTTGGATGAGCTGATTGCCTGGCCTTTTGGGGCCACAAAAGATTTGCTAGCTACTCTTGAATAACATCACTTTTTGAAAAGTTTAATGTCCAATTTCCCCTTGGAGGTAGGGACATTATCACAGAATGAAATTTTGAATTTGTACTTTGGGAATTCAAAGTTCAAATTCAGAGTTGTCAACCAAAGACCAGAAGAGAAAATTGAAAATGACAAAAATGGTCTCTTATGTCTCTGTAAGTTTAAATAGTCCACAAACTATAATCTGAACATTTTGGTCCTTTTAAGTTTGTCCACACTTTTGATCTACGACGAATATATAAAAAATTATTTGTGGGAATTCACATTTGGAGGTATAATTAATATAGTTTATGGCTTTATGCTATTCATGGTCTATTTCTAGAGTTTGAAATCTTACTTTTTTATATGCAATATTAATATAGTTTCTGCTATTTATGATCTATTTTTAGAGTTCGAATTCTAACTTTTTTTATATGCAATTTTGGGTATGTTTATTGTTTAGTCTATTTTTTAGTGTCTACTACAATTCTTTCCATCGTAAGATATAGCAAGACTTTTCTGGTGTTCTATGGTTTAACATTTTTGTCCACAGTTATCATAAAATTTAAGATAATTTTTTAAAAATATTAAAAGGAGATTAAAAATGCTCATTTTTGTCAAAATCAAAGAACCAAAATCATTCAAAGCATACTTAAAAGACTAATTTGTACGTACCTCAAATATAGGGGACCAATTACGTTAGTTTCCTCATCAAATGTCCAACCTCATTATTTTTTCCTAAACTGTAACGTAACCTCCTTAATTAATGAAACTGTGAGACTCTAATAACCAATCAACCACCGCTAAATCAGGTAACACGTGGCAGAAGCCCAGATAATCTCCAAAAACCACACAACTCCACTCTGATTCAAAACCCTTTTTCTTGTTTTTGCTTCTTCAACTCTTGTTGGCTAAGTAAACTTCTCAATTCTATCATCAGCTTCTTGAAGTCCACTCTTTTCTTCTAAACCTTAAAAGAGTGGATTTTGAAAAACCCCAAAATCACATTAATAGTTAGTAGAGTTTTGTAGGCTTACAGTTATGGGTGGAGATACTACATCCCCTCTTTCTACTCTCATCCATTCCACTGGTACAATATATGAAAATCTTCCCATATTGTTTCTTTTTTGTGGGGTGGGGTGATTTTTCACATTTCTTGCATAATTTTGATATGTATGTTTGTAAAGTATGGTGTGTTTTGAGAATCAGTAGGTGTCAGGTTCAAATTCCGAGATAAAAAATAGTACTAGGTGATTTCTCCCTATTTGTTCCAGCTGACAAAGTTTAGTGGTGGAAGGTGACAGATATTTCGTGGAATTAGTTTAGAAAATGAGGTGTAGCAGTAGTTTGACGGTTAGGTAAAACTAGTTTTGAACATCTGATCATATAACTCACTGGACTAATTTGGACTTGAGACAAACAGTTGATTGATTCTTGCATAGCTTACTTAAAAATCTAGACTAGATACACTGACAAGGCTGAAAAAAAGATTGAATTTTTGGTACTTGCAGAAGAATCATCTTTTGATCAAAATATCCCTGGAAAAAAATCTAGTTTTTTTCATATTTAAAAATCTAGACTTGATACACTGACAAGGCTGAAAAAAGATTGAATTTTTGGTACTTGCAGAAGAATCATCTTTTGTTCTGAAGTTCCCTGATAATCCGCCAAGTTCGCCTAGGTTTCTCAGGTATTTTCTGTTACTGGTTCATGATTTTCTACAATCAGAGACTCTACACAGGCTCTGTGTGTGTATGTGTACATGTTTGTTATATCAGTGGTTGGAAATTGGAATGTGTGCAGTGGTAGTGATCTTTTTGGCTCAAAAGTAGAGAATGGAGAAGTTGGACTAGGTTCTATGGATTTGGAGGAATTCTTTCAAGCTTCTTCAGATGTAATTGATGAGGTGAATAAAAAGCGGATAAGGAATGTATATATGGACGTCCTCAAGAGCTATGAGGAACTGCAGTTCCATAAGGATTATTTGAAGGAAGCCAAAAGTAAAATCTTGAGGTACAGTAATTCATGGAATTCATTCCAGTTTATTTGAGAGGACAAATACAAATTCTTCTTTTTATGCAATTATTGTTTGTTCACTTAAAGGCCTAGAGAGTAGAGACAACTAGATTTGGATTAGTGCCCAGTGATAGAATATTTGCCATTTCTCTTGCCTATTTTTAACTTAGTTAGCTACTTCTATTTTTGCATAACCTTATCTTACTTCATCTCAGTAGTTATTCAGTTTCTCAATTGTACACGTTAGATTCCACATAGCATATTATAAAGTTCAAAGTTCTGTCTTGGGTTACTTGTA